>NC_092788.1:52066620-52389120 GCF_047496795.1 Chiloscyllium punctatum | reverse complement strand
TGGGCTGAATGGCCTCCTTCTGTGCTGTATTAATTCTGAATTTCTCTGACCCACAAAAAAACACTCCAGGTGCCTGGAGAGACAAGCTGGTCCAATGAAGGACACAGTGGACAATTAACCATTATCTCTTCCTGTTTCTGACATGCAGCAGCATCGAAATAACTGTTCAAATAAACAGACTGCTCACATTAAAATCAGTACACTTCAGACTGCCAGGTCCATTGTGTTCAGTACCTTCTGCCTGCTTGCTGTTGGTCTTTGCTGGACTGGAATTAATCTCCAACACCTCCTCAGCCACTGTACCTGTGGACATACTGCTGTGGTTTCCCACACCCCTCCCGCCGGTCCCCACCGACCGCTGCCACACACTAGTTTAAACCTACTGTAAGGAGATTGCTGTAAGTTCAGGTCTGTCCTATCCTTGTGTAGGTCCTGCCGACCCCGGAAGACCAATGATCCACATAAAGGAGATTGCAGACAGTTCAGGACCATCCCGTCCTTATTGTGTATATCCTACCAACTCGGGAATCCCAATGAACCACACGTCAGAAGTGCTGCCAGCTATACCTAACAGCTCTTTGGCCGTTTATTGAACTGTGCTACCTTCCTATTTCTAATTTCACTGACACGTGACATATTCTAGTGTCTCCAAAATTCAAATATCCTTGCAGCACAACTCCTGCAAGGCCTTTTCTTTGAAGTCGATAGACTTGATAATGAAAAAAAAACTTAAGTGAGACCTGAGTAACGTGGAGTCCACTGAATCAGTGCAATTACCAGATGATCTGATAGCTATCACTGCCACTGAACCTGTTTGAGAAGATATACATACGGACCATATATTTGCAGATGGACGAGAATTAACAGAAGGCTAGAAAATGTCAGAGAAGATGAATGTCATTCAGCTTGTTCACGCTGCTTTGCTATTCAATTGGATTTTAGTTATTCTGTTCCTTTCAATGGCAGGAATTTTACCCAGCATCCCCAGCGCGTCAGATAGCGTCCAGTGTCGATATGTGCACAGTCCTGCGTAGGGAGTATCCAGTGCCGGGCAATGAGATGTGGGGAGTTCCAGGAGTGGCACAAGGAAAGACTACACGTAGTGACGATGAACTGAGGGAACTGAGGGAGATGGAATGGGTATCCAGGGACACTGCACACACGTAAGTGGCCAGGCAAGATTCCTAAACACCCAGGGAACCCGCGAAGCACGGCTGCTTTTACAAAAACCTGTCACGTTTGCTGCATTTCTCCATCGAACCAAAGCAAAATTATTGTAGATGGTCGAAATCGGAAGAAAACACAGAGACATAATGTGGAGAGAGAAAAGAGTTAATGTTCCCAATGCAGACACGGGAAGAATTTACAAAGTCCACATACACAGGATCCAGAGATTGGAATTGAACCCGAGTCCCTCGCACTTTGAAGCAGCATTGCTGTGTCACCGTGCCGCCCAATGATGGATAATTGGGGATAGTATAGTTAGAGACATAGCTATTATTCTCTGTGACTGGGATTGAGAGTCCTGAAGGTTGTGTTGCCTACCTGGTGCTTGGGTTTGGGATACATCATCTGGGCTGCAGAAGAACTAGGAGTGGGCGGGGAATGATCCAATGGTTAGGGTTTGTGTAGGTTCAAAGAGAAGAGCGACGGGTAATACAGGACTGAACAATTATATCGGAATGCATGCATCATAAGGAATAAGGTAAACACGCTTGTGACTCATTCACAAATTGGCAAGTACGACATAGTGGGAATTACAGTGATATTGCTGCAAGAAGATCTGAATTAGGAACTGTATATTAAAGGATATTCATCCTGTCAAAAAAATAGGCAGGTGGGCAGAGAGATAGAGTTGTTTCATTATTAAGAAAGGAATTTAATCAATAATTAATAATGAATGAATTAACGTCAGATCGGGTCGAATCTGTGTTGGTAGAATGGAGGAATCAAAAAGGTGAAAAAATGCAGTTGGAGTTATGTACAGGGAGCTGGGGTGCAAGATATACCAGGAGATAGAAAGTCCTATTGGGAAGACAAAGCGATCATTTGGGATTTCACTATGCAGGTAGACTGGAAATTCAGTTTGGCAGTGGTTTGCAAGAAAAGGAATTCGTGGAATGTCTATGAGATGGCTTTTTGGAACAGCTGGTACAGGCGAACTAGTTGAGGGAGTTTAAGGTTAAGGAAATCGTAGCAGGCAGTGATCATAATATGATTGAACTTATTCTGCAATTTCAGGTGGAGAAGTAACGGTATTACAGCTCAATAAAGGCAATTACAGAGACATGAGGGAGGAGCTGGGTAGACTGGACTGGGAGACGGGCCCAGCAGGAAAAAGAGTGCAATATCAATGACAGGAGATTTTTGGAGTAATTCAGGATACAGCAGAGAGTTATGCTGAGGAAAAGAGGCATGGTACAAGGAGGATGAGGCAACCATAGCTGACTAGGGAAATCAGGTATAGGATAAAAGCAAAAGAGAAAGTGTATACTGTGGCAAAGTGGAGTGTGAAATCTGAGAATTGGGAAGCTTACAAAGCTAAAACAGAGCGCAAACAAAATAAAATAAGGAGGGAGATTATTAAGACTGGGGTAATATAAAGGAAGACTGTAACAGCTTTTTTCGATATATAAAGTACTAAAGAGCGGCAAAAGTGAACATTGGATTGCTGGAAAATGATACTGGAGAGATAGTAGTGGGGAACGAGAAAATGGCTAAAGAGCTGAATAATTACTTTGCTCATCCTTGGCGGTGGAAGACACAAGTAAAACCTTAAACATTCAAGACATTGAGAGGCCAGAGCTGGGTATGTTGGCCACCACCATGGAGAACAAGCAAGAAACATTGAATGGTCTGAAGGTGTTTAAATAACCTTGACCAGGTGGACTACCTCCCAGTGTTATAAGGGAGATAGCTGAAGAAAGAATGGAGGCAATCGTGGTAATCTTTCAGGAATCACTAGAATAAGGAACAATCTCAGAATAACGGAAACCCACTAACGTGACACCCCTCTTTAACGAGGGAATAAGGAAAAAGACAAAAGATCCACAATGAATAGCTTAAACGCGGTCGTGGGTAAGATCCTGGAATCCATTGTGAAGAACGAGATTTCTGAATACTTGGAAGTGTTTGGTAAAATAGGACAAAGTCATTATGGTTTCATCAAAGGAAGGTCATGCTTGATAAATCTGTTGCAATTCTTTGAAGTCGAATTGAGCAGGCTTGACCAAGCACAGCCAATGGATATTGTCCACCTGGACTTCAAGAAGCCCTTTGACAATGTGTCACGCAGGAGATGACTGAGTACGACAAGGACCCCTGGTGTTAGAGGCAAGGTAGTGGCACTGGTAGAAGCTTGGCTGTCTGGCAGAAAGGAGAAAGTGAGGACTACAGATACTGGAGATCAGAGCTGAAAAATGTGTTGTTGGAAAAGCGCAGCAGGTCAGGCAGCATCACAGGAGAAGGAGAAACGACGTTTCGGGCATAAGTCTTTCTACAGGACTGAGAAGGGTGTGCCAAGCAGGCTAAGCATCTTAGCCTGTTTGGCACACCCTCCTCATTTCTGAAGAAGGGTTTATGCCCGAAATGTCGATTCTCCTGCTCCTTGACGCTGCCTGACCTGTCTGGCAGAATGCAGAGAGTTGGGATGAAATGATCCTTTTCAGAATGGCAGCCGGTGACAATTGTTGTTCTACAAGGTTCGTGTTGGAATCGTCGCTTTTCACTCGTTACATTCACAATCTAGGTGAGGGAATTGAGGGCACTCTGACTAACTTTACAGACGATAAAAAGATAGACAAAGGGACAGGTCGTTTTGAGGAGGTTGAGAGGCTGAAGAACGATTTCGACATGTAAAGAGATTGGCAGATGCCTTCCAATGTGGGAAGTCATTAACTTTGGCACGAAGAATAGAGGCATGGTCTATTTTTAAAATGGGGACAAAATTCAGAAATCAAGAAGGACTTGAGAGTTCTAGTACAGGGTTCTCTCAAGGAAAGCTTGCAGGTTGAGGCAGTAGTTCGGGGTGCAATTGTATTTGTGATTGATGGCATTTGTTACGAGAGGAGTTGCATATAAAACAGCTCTCTATACCGCTCTGGTCAGGCCACATTTGGAGTATTGTGCGTAATTTTGAACACCATATCTCAGGAAGGATGTACTGGCCCTAGAGCGTGATTCACAAGATCTTCACGAGAATGCTCGTAGGAATGAAAAGCTTATCGTATGAGGCATGTTTGAGGTCTCTGGGTCTATACTCGATAAAGTTTAGATGAGTGAGAGGGATTGGAATGGAATCATGTAATATGCTAAATAAGCTGGACAGAATGGATGTTGGTAAAATGCTTCCATTGGACGAGGACCCGAGGGCACATACTTAAAAGAAAGGGAACATCTTTTAGAACAGTGATAAGGAGAAATGTCTTTAACCATAGATTGGCGAATCTTTGAAATTTATTGCCAAAAAAGGCTGTGGGGGGCAGGTCATTGAGTATATCTGAGACGGAGATAGATAAGCTTTTTATTATGCCGGACATCAAGGGTTACACGGAGTAGGTCAGAGAATGGGTTAGAGGAAACTGTCAGCGATGATTGAATGGTGGTGCAGACTCGATTAGCTAACTGCACTAATTTCTGCTCCTTTCTCTTATCGTCTTATGTTCCAAGGAGCCACCTTGCATCTTGGAGAATGTGGATTCATGTTCTTCATGAAGGTCAGCAGCTGGTTGGAATAGTTAACTATTTTATAATGAAGGTATTGTGGCTGCTGTCAGGGTGGTGGATAATATGACATTCAGTGCAGGATCACACACCAACTGCACTGTATTAATGTGGGGAGAGTTTATTCAAAACCTGGACCTCTCTGTCTCTGTCAATCACTGTGGAGAGTGTGGGTGGGGTTTGGGGTAGGAGGGCGTAATGTCCTCCCAGGCACTTAAACTATCCAGAAGCATGCATCCTGAGTGAAAATATAGTCATGGAATTGATCACATTCTCATTGTCTGTTTAGAATATAGTACGTGATTGACGATCCCACTCAGTGTTAAATGCAATCACCTCGCATTCTCTACAGCGCTACAGACCAACCTTCACTCCTCATGGTGCCATCATCCCAGGGATTAATCTGGTGGAACCCCTGTTCACTCTGCCTGTGGTACGGAGATCACTCCTTATAAAGGATAGAAAATCTATCCACAATGCCCCAAAGACTGCCTCAACAACACTCTCAGATCGCAATAATTCCCATCCCTCACTTAGCTGGCTCAGTTTCTTTTGTGTGAAATAGAAATCTATCAATTTACGATGCACTGTCACTGATGTAGAATTTAAAACATCTTTACAACTGTAGGTCAGCATCAATAAAACCAGCACCGGAGGTGCCAATCCAGATGGACATCACTCGAGGGGAGGGAGTCAATCACAAAGAATAAATCTAAAACAGTGAATGGCCACCTACCTGTAAGGAAATGCATGCTGGAATTTGGGATACAGGCAGAGGAAGGGCGCTGTCTTTCCTTTTGATCTGTCATCACGGGATGTGTGCAGACCTGGTCAGAGCCACATCTTATGCCGATCTTAAACTGAGTGGTTAGTTCAGCTGTTCCACAGGACAGAAAAGAGTAAAACACAGTTCTGAAGGTTTGCAGTCGCACAGAGACCTGACCAGGTAAGGATGGCCCACTGCTTTCTCTAAAGAGCATGAGGTAAGCCGATATCCACAGTTTATTATTCTGTGGCTCTAGATTCTGAGCCAATGATGTGACCACCATACACTGTCTTCCCATCTTTCAGATTCTGCGCAGAGAATAAGTTAAACATCTCAAGTGCAATTGTTTCGTAATGGACACGTGATAAGAAGGGACTTGAAACAGATGTATCCAGAATTAACAAAGGCACAAACGATGGTTTATTCAGGAGTTGCACTGAGGCTGAGGAAGAGACTGGATGTCATAATGGTGGTACTGGACAGGATTGGTGAGTGCGGAGGACATGGAGATATAAACTGTGCAGGAGAAAATGAATCAAGATAGTTGAGAACAATGTGTTTCATCCTCGTATTTTGATGAACAATTTGTATTGAGTAATTTGCGAGTTATAATTCCTAAGGAATGGAATCTTTGATTGGAAAGCTCAACGTTGACTTGCACTTTTTCAAAATTTACATATCATGAGCATCAATTCGGTTCAGACCGTTTCACTAGACAGCTAGAGTGACTTACCAGGAACATCAACTATAGCAATGATAGGATAGTAACCAGCTTGAATAACCATCAGCACATCTTCAATCCGTGATGCTAAAGATATCCAAGGCTGAGAAAGCCAGAACAGACCATCAGATAAACTTTTGTCCATTGCTGGAACATTCCAGTCTAATGTTCACAGATTCTGATCCATTGATGGAACATTCCAGTCTAATTCTATCAGTTTTTGATCTCTCCTCACCCTCTCTCTGAAGCTGCGGATCCCTGTTACTGGTGTGGGCGATACTCACGCTTATACAATGGGATACAACACTGAAAGCATTCCCTTATTCATAGTAGAAATAAACTCTCTAGGAACGCATAGGTTCCATGGAGACTGACATAATCACAATCGCTGAACAAATAGCTCAGTTAATCCCTTTCAATTCAGTAATATTTCATTAAATTTCAAAATAACTTTGAACATTCATGAATTCTGGGTGTGATATGTGAGTGCGACTGAAGGAAGGAATGTCGAAGACGGAAGATTGATTGTATGTAATCATTCGTTCTGCCTTGGATATTGAAACAATGCCAGATGTTCAACATAATATAAACATGTTTCTCTGCTCATACATGGAGAAACAAATCCTGTAACTACAGATCAGTCGTTGCAATATCAGTAATACATTGAGAGAACATCTTTCATCCATGATCTGGTGGCAAAATGTGCCTCAGAAAATGTGGTTGTATAAAAGGCAAACGGCTTATACAATAGTTAATGGAGAATTGTACATGACAAACACAATTCAGATTGTTATTCCAGATTCAGAGAGGGCAGGTGTGGATCATGTTGATGTTATCGATGCTAAGGAACTGTGACGAAGTATCACTTACTGGACTTCATTTACATTGTGATTATGACATTGGGGAAAAGAGGGAAGATGGAGAGGACTCGGGGACATGGCTGTTTAGTCTTGGCGGAGAGACAGTGATGTTCCCCAATTACGAGCATTGGAACGTTACTCTGTATAGCTCATATGACGAACAAATTCAAGGATACATCGACAATGAGGAATTAGCAGAGAACAATATTGCTGGGTCCACGACTTTTCGTCATTTACATAAATGATTTGGATGCGAGCATAAGATGTACAGTTAGTAAGTTAACAGATGACACCAAAATTGTAGATGTATTGGACAACGAAGAGGGTTACCTCAGATTAAAACAGAATCTGGAACAGATGGGCCAATGGGCTGAGAAGTGGCAGATGGAGTTAATTCAGATAAATGCGAGGTGGTGCATTTTGGGAAAGCAAATCTTAGCAGGACTTAGACACATAATCGTAAGTTCCTAGGGAGTGTTGCTGAACAAACAGACCTTGGAGTGCAGGTTCATGTCGCCTTGAAAGTGGAGTCACGGATAGATAAGATAGTGAAGAAGGCGTTTGGTATGCTTTCTTTTTTTGGTCAGAATATTTAGTACAGCGGTTGGGAGGTCATGAATCGCCTGTACAGGACATTGGTTAGGCCACTGTTGGAATATTGCGTGCAATTCTGGTCTTCTTCCTATCGGAAAGATGTCGCGAAACTTGAAAGGGTTCATAAAAGATTTACAAGGATGTTGCTACAGGGAGAGGCTGAATACGCTGGGGTTGTTTTCCCTTGAGCGTCGGAGGCTGAGGGGTGATCTTATCGAGGTTTACAAAATTCTGAGGGACATGGATAGGGTAAATAGATAATGTCCTTTTTCATGGGTCGGGCTATCCAGAATTAGAGGGCATAGGTTTCGGTTGAGAGGGGAAAGATATAAAAGAGACCTTCGGGGCAACGTTTTCACGCAGAGGGTGGCACGTGTATGCAATGAGCTGCCAGAGGATGAGATGGAGGCGTGTACAATTGCACTATTTAAGAGGCATTTGGGTGCGCATATGAATAGGAAGGCTATGGAGGGATATGGCCCGGGTGCTGGCAGGTGGGGCTAGATTGGGTTGGGATACCTTGTTGGAATGGAAAGGTTGGACCAAAGGGTCTGTTTCCATGCTGTACATCTCTATGAGTCTATCAATCTAATGAAATGCATCTATGCAATATAAAATACAGGGAAAAATAATTTTCTGCACAGACTGAAATATGCACACTATAAAGAGATCAGTTTGTTAAAATGCACTCCTGAGCGATATAATTTGGAGCTATATAAATTGAAATGTGGATTACAATACTATGAAAGTGGTGTGCAATAGTTATCAATCATTATTTGATCCACAGCTGAGATCTTCACTTCCACTCTGACAGTGTAATGGAAAATTGACAAAATTAACATTTTTTGTGCAACCTGAAATAACATGCTATGCTAATTTTTAACCTTTTCTGAACTGTGCAAACAATTTGCTGAATTCTGTTGTCTAGGACACAGCTTCTCTTTGCTGAACTTTTTAAACTTTCAACCTGGCCTGGCGAGCAGTCGAATTGAGGAGCAAAGCTAAGGAAAACATGAAGAGCGTTATGTCCACGGCAATGGAATGAGAAAGTAAGAACTCGACTGTTTCCCGCCCTTGTCCTTGAGCGTGTGATAAGAAGAGTATGAATGGAATACGTTAATTATATATAGGGCCCTGACACAAGGCGGTTTTGCCAAGTGTATCGGCTCCCTGCAGTGGGTAAAAACAGAGCTTTTCCTTTCTCTTGCTAGCATCTGAGTCCAGTCAGTTTAATTTCCACGGCAGTCAGTGATTCGCCTGACTGAGATTATCTGGACCAGTCTCTCACATAGTATCTGGAGGGGGGGGGGTTTAGGTGCGTTTGCCATTTCTTGCTGTTCTTGGCATAGTCTATTTTTAAAACTCTACCTTCTCCATGCTGCTAATCTATTGGCCAAATGGGTTTTGTTTAGCTGTCAGTAACCTAACTCTGTGATAGTATTGGAAATAAGTGATCTGGGATGAGGGCCAGTATTTGCACACTGCTCAGTGTATGCTTGCAGTCCAGAGGCATTTCTGAATAAAGCTTCTAACTTCTGTCTGTCCATCTATTCACCCTCATGCTGTCTTCTGATCTATCTAACTTCAACCTAGTCGAACACCTCTTCCTCTCTCACTCTGTTAGTCGCTCAACTTTCTATTCTATCTCAGTTTATCTCTCTTCACCTTCTTTCTCGCTGTTTATTTCTCTCTCACACAATCTATCTCCACACATTTTCTATATCTCCAGTTGTGCAGGTGAAGAGCTTGTGACCCCACGATGGGCTGACTGACCTCCATTTCTGCTATAATAATTCGGCGGTTTTCTGGCCCACAATAAATACTTTAGGTGCCTGGACAGACATGCTGGTCCGTTGACAGGTACAGTGCACGATCACACATTATCTTTTTCTGTTCTCTGATGTGCAGCTGCCTTGAAATGTCTATTCAAACAAAACAGACTGAATGAAATTCGAACAGTCGGGATGACTTTAATCACCGTGTTTTTCAATCAGTATTTAATGAAGGATGAGTTTCCAGAATAACATAACAATGAAAGAAAAACAGGGCAACATAATGAATAGCAGTTGAGTACAACATGTGGTTCCAAGTAGGCCTCATTTTATTACCACGAGATTATCAATCTGGAAATCAGCTCTTGTTCTGTGGACCTTGGTTCGAACCCTGCCACTGCAGATGTTCGAAATTCAATTAAATAAGTTAAAAATATCCCTGGAATTAAGAATCTAGTGATGAGAATGAAATCGTTGCCGATTGTCAGAAAAATCCATCTGGTTCATTGATATCCTTCAATGAAGCAATCTTCCATCCCTCACCTGGTCTGGCCGACCGTTGACTCCAGACCCAAAGCAATGTGATTGACTCTCAATCGCCCTCTGAAATGGTTTAGCCAGTCAGGCAGATGTGCTACAAAATCTCAATGAAATGAAACCGGATGTTTTGACTTGGGCAACGGAAAAGTGAACATTAGAAATACCATTGTCGAACCTGCAATGTCCTCCTTACTAACAAATGAGGGCTCGTACCACAATTGGGACGACTGTTTTACAGATTAGTCGATCAACAGCCTGACATACGCATACTCACGGAATTATACCTTACAGATATAACCCAGACAGCACCATCACCATCCCTGGATATGACCTGTCCCAAAGGCAGGACCGATCAAGCACAGTAGGCAGCTCAGTGCGATAGAGTCGGGTGGTAGATGCTCTGGGAATCCCTTTCACCTGTAACCTCATATTCCTAGCATATCCTTCACTCAAGCATTATCATCAAGCAAGAGAATTTACCCTGGTTCAATAGAGAATGCAGAAGGGCAAGCCAAGAGCAGAACCAACCATGCATAAAGATAAAATGTTAATATGCTGAAGCTTCCAAACAGAACTACTTGCATACCAAATAGAATAAAAAGCAAGGGACAGACAGAGCTAAGTGAAAACCAGAACCAACGCATCAGACTTAACCTCTGCAGTCCTGCCAATCTGATCGTGAATGGTGGTGAACGATTAAACAACTCTCCGGAGTAGGAATCTCCAAAAATATCCGCATCCTCAATGATGGAAGAGCCCAACACATCAATGCAAAAGATAAGGCTGATTCTTTCGCAGCAATCTTCATTAAGACGTTTCGAGTGGATGATCCACTTCGGTCTCCTCCCGTGCTCCACATCATTACAGATAGCATTTTTCAGCAAATTCGATTAACTGATATCAAGAAACGGTTGAAGGCACTGGATACTGCAAAGGCTATGGGCCCTGATAACATGCTGACAATAGTCCTGAAGACTTGAACTCCAGAATTTCCCGCTCCCCTAGCCGAGCTGTTGAAGTATGGCTACAAACTGACAATGGGGAAAAACTGCTCAAGTGTGTTCTGTACATCAAAAGCAGGACAAAATCAACCCGGCCAAATCCCACATCATCGGTGTACTCTCCGTTATCAGTAAAGTGATGGAAGGGGACATCGACAGTGCTTTCAAGCAGCACCTGCTCAGCAATCACCAGCTCAGTGACACCCAATTTGGGTTCCACCAGGGACACTCAGTTCCTGACCTCATTACAGCCTTTGGTTCAAACATAGAACAAGGAGCTGAGTTCCAGACTGTCATTTCAAGGCTACATCCTTTCACATGTGGCATCACGGAACCCGAGCAGAAAGGATATTGGGGGCAAATACTCCATTATTGGAGTCATACCTGACAGATAGGAAGATGGTCACTGTTGTTGGAAGTCAGTCATCTCAGCTCCAGAAAGTTTCTGCAGTAGTCCGTCAAGATAATGTGGATGCAGATTTGCTCGCTGAGCTGGAAAGTTCATTATCAGACGTTTCATCACCATACTAGGTAACATCTTCAGTGACTCTACAGATGAACCCTAGATCCAAGCTGCTTCAGCTGCTTCATCAATGAACTTCCCTCCATCATAAGTCAGACGTGGGGATATTCGACAATGACTGCACAATGTTCAGCACCATTCGCAAATGCTCAGATATGGAAGCAGTCCACACCCAAATGTAACAAGATCTGGACCCTCTCCAGGATTGGGCTGACAAGTGGCAAGTGGCATTCGCACCACACAGATGCCAGACAATGATCATCACAAATAAGAAACAATATAAAAACTTGGTATTCAGCAGAATTATCATCACTAAATTCTCCACTATCAATATCCTGGGTGTTATCATTGACCAGAAATTCAACTGGACTCGCCACATAAATACAAGAGCAGATCAGAGTCTAGAGATACTGTGCGAGTAACTCACCTCCTGACTTCCCAAAGCCTGTCGATCATCTCTAAGGCACAAGTCAGGAATGAGATGGAGTTCTCCCACTTGCCTGAATGAGTGCAACCTCAACAACACCAAGAAGCTTGACACCATCCTGGACAAAACAGTCCATTTGATTGGCATCACATCCACAAGCATTCACTCCCGCCACCACCGTCGGTCAGTAGTGGAAGTGTGTACTATCTACTCAACACACTGCAGAAATTCGCCAAAGATCCTCAGACAGCACCTTCCAATTCCACGAGCACTTACATCTCGAATGACAAGGGCAGCAGACGTTTGGGAATACCACCACCTACAAATTCCCTTCCAAACCAGTTAACATCTTAATGTAGAAATATATCGCCGTTCCTTCACTGTTGCTTGGTAAAACCCATGGAATTCCCTCCTTAATAGCATTGCGGGTCAACACACAGCAGGTGGGCTGCAGCAGTTCAAGAAGGCAGCTCAGTAGCACTTTCTCAAGGGGGCAACCAGGGACGGACAAGAAATGGTGGGCCCATCCAGCGATGCCCACATCGAAAAAAAGTTTTTTTAAAAAATAGTTCTAAGTTGAGCATCTTGATGGGACAGGTTATCTCATTTGAACATGAACAGGAAAGCAGTGTTTCTTATACAGAACATTATAGTCGTTTCTGCGATTAGAAGGGTGTTCAGTATTCGATGACTTATTGTTGCTGAGTGCTGTGATAAATTGCATCTGTTTTGTTAAATTCAAAAACATTGGCTGACGGGATTGATCCTTTGGAAATATCAGACTGAAATGACAAGCATCTGAGAGATAATGTACTCCCGCCAGATGAGACTCAGATAGCTGTTTATATTCAACGTTTAATGGACTAATGGCCGACCCTGAATCCTCTCACCCTCTATATCACAGGGGTAACTATTAAGCAGAACGTGAAGTAAAATCATCATACAAATTCAAGACTTACAAGACCAGCTCAGAGATTTACAATTCTGCACTGACTGATAGACCATATGACAGTAAGGGCATGAGATATAGCTATAGATGTAGGCCATTCAGCCCATCCCATCACTCTGAAACTGCCATTTTGTCTTAGTCTCTGTGACGAGTGGACATATATTCTACACATTGACTGTATCAGTCTTTGCAGTAATCAATCAGTTTCTATTAGATGCCTCACCTCTCTTTCTTCTTAATTCCATCGAGTACACACACTGTTGTTCATATAACAAGCCATCATCCCCAGGATGAATTACTTCCTACACCAGCAGATCGTTCCCCGGAGATAGTGCCCAAAACAATTCCCAATATTCCAAATGCTGTCTGATAATAGCCCATTATATTCTCAGCAGTATGTCTCGTATCTTGTATTCTAAATCCCTTGAAATGAATGCTGACATTGAATTTGCTTTCCTTACTGCCAACTGAAGTGTCACATTAACCATAAGAGAGGTCGAGTGCTTCAAATTCCTTTTGTGCTTCAGATTTAATGGATCCTATTAGAACATAGTGTCTGCCTCTATTCCCCAGCAAAGTGCTTAATCTTGCACGATTCCATATTGTGTTCCATCAGCCACGTGTTTTCCCACAGTCCGAAACTGTCCAAGCTTTTCTGCAGCCTCCCCACTTCATGAATATCGCTTGCCCACCCAACCATCACTGTATCATCTCCAAACTTAGCAAAACTGCCCTCAGGTCCTTTGTTCAGGTGCTTCATGTTAATGGCACGTCCTGACTCCCTAAGGACTGTCCAACAGTGAAAAGACTCAGCACTCAAGATGCTTGACTCCATTCAGATTAAAGCAGTGACTTGACTGGAATTATACCTGTAAAATCTTCACTCCCTGCATCACTGACACCCAGTAGGAGCACACCCTGCCCCCGTTTTGTTGTGAATTTACCCCGTTACGGTGACACAGAACTTGATGGCGCACAATCCCAATCGAATGATATCACCCTCTCTCAACACTATCTGTTGTTGCTCACAACATCCAACGTCATTGTGTGTTGATGATGATGGAGGGAGGTGGGGGAAGGGAATGTCTACGTTGAGTGATTGTGTGACTGCCAGCATGAAACCTGCCCTGACAGCCTCGGATGTACCTGTGCCCGCTGTCACCTCGGCAGGCATGATCAGTCTTCCTGCAGGTCCAGGCAAGGAAAGCGACGGGTCTGGATAGTGTTCCCGGCTGAGCACTCAGATCCTGTGAGGACCAACTGGCAGAGGTATTCACAAACATCTTCAGCATCCCCCGCCTGAACTGAAGACCCAACCTGCTTCAAGAAGACCACCATCATCCTTGTAAGTGAGAATGCACATGCAACGTTCCTTAATGACTACCGCCCAGTGGCTATGACCGCAATAAAAATGAAGTGATTTGAGACGCTGGTTATGGCCCACACCACCTTTAGACTCCCAGCCTGACCTGCTGCCCTATAATGTGCCGACTGATGTAACGGGTCCACAACGGATGCCATATACCGAGACCTGCCCTCATCCCTGGGACATCTGGACAACAAGAATGCCTACACCAGACTCCTGATCATTAACTACAGCTCCACCTTCAACATCATTATTCCCTCCTGACTAATCTCAATACTCCATGACCTTGATCCCCGCTCCACCCTCTGCAACTGGATCTCCCGGTTTCTGACACACAGACCACAATCTGTGAATATAAGTATCTGCACATTATCCACAATAAAACTCAACACTGGAATTCACGGAGGATGTGTTCTCAGCCCCCTATTGTAATCCCCGTGCACCCACAGCAGTATCCTCATCCTCTATTGTACTCCATGTACACCCATGGCTGTGCCCTCAGCACCCTACTGCACTCCCTGCGTACCCACTGCTGTGCCCTCAGCCCCTACTGTACTCCCTGCATACACATGACTGTTCCCTCAGCCCCCACTGTACTCCTTGTACACCCACGGCTGTGTACTCAGAACCTACTGTACTGCCTGCACACACACTGCTGTGCCCTCAGCCCCCACTGTACTCCATGTATACCCACAGCTGTGCCCTCTGCCCCTACTGTACTCCCTTTACACACACGGTTGTGTCGTCAGCCCACTACTGTACTCTCTGTACACCCATGGCTGTGTCCTCAGTTCCCTACTGTACTCCCCTTACACCAACGGCTGTACCCTCAGCTTTGTACTGTACTCCCTGTGCACACGCGGCTTTGTTGTCAAAATCCAAACAACGCCGGCTACAAGTTCGCTGATGACATCACCAAATCAGGAGGGATATCAACAAACGATGAGTCAGAATACAGAGAGTAGATCAATGACTTGGTGGCATGGTGTAATGGTAAAAACCTCTCTCTCAAATTTGGCAATAGTAAGGAACTGATCATTGACTGCAGAAAGAAAGGAGAGGAACACACCGTCATCTACATCAATGGTTGAGGAGGTGCAGAGCATCACCTCCCACAGAGTGACGATAACTGACAACCTACCCTGGACTTCTCACATAGGTGTGACAGTAAAGAAAGTTCAACAACGCCTGTCCTTCCTCAGGTGGCTCTGAAAATTCAGCAAGTACAACTTCTACAGATGCATTATTGTGAATGTACTGTCCAGGTGCGTAATGGCCTGGTACGGCAACGCTCTGCCCAGGACCATAAGAAACTACAGAAGAATATGTTCACAGCCCAGACTATGAGGACTCCAATCTCCCAACCATTGACTCTATTTACACGGCTCGTTGTCGCAGAAAGGCTGCCAACATCTATCCCAGGTTACTGAGGGAAGTGAGAGAGGGAATAACTGGAGCCTTAACAGATACTGTTGTAGCATCCGAGTACACAACTGAGGTCTCATAGGACTGGAAAGTTGCTAATCCCCTTGTTTATGAAGGGTAGCATGAATAATCCAGTTAATTATGGATCAGTGAGCCTGTCATCAGGGGTAGGGAAGTTGCGAGATAAGATACTGTGGGATAAGATCTGTTCTCATTCGGATGGAAATGGCCTTATCAGTGAGCGGCAACATGGTTTTGTGCAGGGAAGGTGATGTTTCACTAACTTAATGGAACTCTTTGAGGAAGTGACAAAGTTGTTTGATGAGGGAGGGGCTGTAGATGTCATGTACATGGACTTCAGGAAGGCATTTGTTAAGGTTTACCATGGTCGGCGTATGGAGAAAGTGAAGTCACATGATGTCCAGGGTGTGCTGGCTACATGGATAAAGAACTGGCTGGGCAACATGGGACAGAGCGTAGTAGAGGAAGGGAATTTCTCAAAATGGAGAACTGTGACCAGTGGCGGTCCATTTAAGATGTTTCTGGAAAGATACATGAATAGGCCTGGAGCAAAGGGATTTCGGCCCTGAGAAAATAGGCGACGGAATTAGCGAGAGGATCTGGATCGGCGCAGGTTTGAACTGCCGAATGGCCTGTACCTGTACTGGAATATTCTTAGTTCTAACGTTACCAAAGACCCATCACATGCCTGTAAAGATCTCCCACAACCTTTTCCATCAGGCTAAAAGATACAGAAGCTTGAAAACACAGATCAGCTGGTTCCGTAAAAGCTTCTTGCTGGCTGTAATTAGACTGATGAATGGACTCTCTAATCTCAGATAATGCTGATCTTGTTCATGTTGATGTCGCCTAGCACACGCCGTGTTCAGTGAAACCTAAATGCCTCTAAGACATGTTTTACAGCCATTGTTCTGTACATCCTTGCTTACTATGATCTGCCTAGACATCTTGGTACAGGTCAAAATAAATCCGCACTTCCCTCCTCCCAGCTCGCACCAGTGCTCACTCCCAGGTCTTTCCGGTCCTCACCCCCAGCTTCTCCAATTCCCTACCCCCAGCTCCCCGTGACCCCATCCCCAGCTCCCTGTGTCCTATGTCTCCCACTGTTTCTCTCCCACTGTCTGTTTCCCTGTGATTTCCTTTTCCTTGTCTTCTGTTTCTTTGCCTGAACCTATTATCTTCACTTTTCCTTGCCCATGTGACTTTTTGTTTCCTTGTTTTGTTTCCTTTCTCTCTTTGCCTGACTGTCCATCTGTTTCCCTCGCTGTGTTCTCTCTCTCTTTCCCTTCGTGTCTGTCTCTTTCTCCAGCATTGTCACAGTGATGACTTCTCTATTTGTTTGACGCAGGTGATGCCTCATTGGTTCGATGTTGGCAATACAATTAACTCAACTGGGTTTTGGTATCGTGGACATAACTTAAATTTATCGGTTAAATTTAAATTGTTGTCAAAACAGCAACCAGAACGTGCGTATCCATTTATCAGCCAATTGTTGCATCTAACTATTTTTGTACTGCCCGTCTCCCAGTGCTCTGTATACTGGCAAATCAAAGCATTCTATTCACGTGTATAATGGACTTATATGGTAACTGCTCTGCCCAGGACCATAAGAAACGACAGATGGTTGTGTGCACAGCCCAGACCATCACAAAAGATAGCCTTCGATCCATTTGCACTTGTTGCTGTGGTTCTGTTCGCTGAGCTGGGAATTTGTGTTGCAGACGTTTCGTCCACTGTCTCGGTGACATCCTCAGTGCTTGTGAGCCTCCTGTGAAGCACCTCTGTGATCTTTCCTCCGGCATTTATAGTGGTCTGAATCTGCCGCTTCCGGTTGTCAGTTCCAGGTGTCCGTTGCAGTGTTCGGTATATTGGTTCCATATCGATTTGCGTATTGATTGAATCTGTGGATGAGTGCTATGCCTCTATGAATTACCCGGCTGTTCTCTGTTTCTCTGTTCAAGTCTTCTCACGAACTTTGAATTTGTACTTGTCATTGTCGCAGAAAGGCTTGCAACATCAAAGTTCTCTCCCAAACCGGTAATGATCTCCTACAAGCTCTTTCAACCGGGAGGAGACACAGAGGCTTGAAAACATCGACCAGCATACTCAGGAACAATTCCTTCACAACCATTATTAGACTGACGAATTGACATCTCTAACTTTTCATATAATATTAATCTTGCTAAAGTCGATCTTGTTTTGCACACTATCCGTGAAGCTGTAACCTTGTATGTCTCACTCTGTGAGTACCCTAAGATCTCTGTTTTCTTGTTTACTATCATGTGCCTGCACTACATGCAAAACAAACCTTTCCATTGTACATTTGACTAAATTAAATCAAATCAAATCAGATCAAACACGTGGACTGCAGTGGCTCAAGGTCTTCTCAAGGGCAACTGGGAAAGTGAAATAATGCTGGCTTAGTCAGAGATACCTATATCCCATTAATGAATAAAAGAAGATGACCACACTCAGAGAAGACAGGCAGGGATATCACATCGATTTAAAAATAATCTTAGGTACATGCAGGTTTCCCACGGTACCTGTAAGTAGAGTGTTCCTATGATATGGTGTAAAGAGCAGCAGCACTAATTTGTATGGGAAAAAAAATTCACCTTTCTTCGGAAAAGTGAAAATCCTCTTTGGATTTCTTTTCGTTAGCGAAACAAGGTCCTAATGTAGGTCATTCGGAAAGGTTTTGGTGAAAAGTGAACTTTTGAAAAGGGATGAATCTCTGTATCTACGTGAGCATGATATTCAGGAAGATTGGATAAGCAAAAATAAATGAGGTGAATCTCACATTTTATTTCCAGCCCAGCTGATCATCATTCTCTTTGTGTCTTCTTTTTTCTTCAATATCTCTCTTTCTCTATTGATTTCTTCTACCCTTTAAAGCAGATGTCCCTGTCAACGATATAAATCATATTCTTTTCAAGTTGATTTTAGTTCAGAAACGTTCCCCAGCACTTTCTGTTCGTTTCTTTGCATTTCTTTCTATAATTTCAGATTTTCAGCATCTTCCTTTATTTGAACATAGACAGGAAGTGTGGACTTCTCTGAATGTTCCTCTCCCTGCTCTTATAAGGCAACTTTCGAACTTCCATAGAGAATATGCTTCAGTAATTAATTTATACAAATTGACAAACTTCTAAATGCAGTTTTATTTGCTGTAAAACAGTACTTTTGTACATATTTCGACCTCAGTCCAAAATCAAAAGTGATAATTACAACGAACTTAATCATTAAGACCAAAGAATTAATGAGTCAGTTTCGAAATTCATGACATTGGCTGCGAGATAAGGCGGAATGTGGCAGAGACACCATGGGGAGGACAATGATATTCCCCAGTCATCATCACTCTTTCTGACAGACAAAAATAAATCTAATGCTCAACAGGGAAACAGCCAACATTTGGGAGATGTAATGCTGAATGACAATGTGATCTGAACAGTATAATTTCAAACGTGATAAAATGAGCAATATTTTATATACACACCATTTAATCTTTGGGTATACATATTGAGTAGGGTCACTGGACCTGAAACATTAACTGAAACTTTGATTTCTCTTCAAAGATACTGCCAGACCTGCTGAGCTTGCCCTCTAAGTTCAGTTTTTTGTTTGTTTGGGATTGATCATATTGTTCATATCTGGCATGATTCTTACAATTAAAAGCAGACATTAATGACAAAATTGGAAGATCTATGTGGACAATACAGGAGACTAACAGTAGAGATACAGTCATTCCAAGCTGGAAGAGACAATGGGCTGAGTTTCCCCCACTTTTGCTGTAAATAATTCAGTGATATGTAATCAAAGCCTTTGGAGAGGGGTAGACTAGCTAGTTCAATGAAGTATACAGAGTGTTCCATCATCCATAATCTATTCGTAATAGCCCATGAAATTTCAGCTGGCCCTGAAATGTCTTTTCAAACAAAGTGGAGTTCGTGAGATTTACAGGATATTCAGAAAAATATTCTTTTTTTAATTTTGAATCTTCTCGAAGAAACAGATTTCGGCCGTAACACTGGTGTCCCAGACACAATAACAATAATAGGAACAGAAAAGGGCTTCACTGTCCATATGTAACCAAATTCAGCAAGTAACCCTGGCAAGAAACATGAAATACAGTGATACGGAAACATGAAATACAAACAGAAAATTGCGATGAAAAGCAACAGATGAGGAAGTATCTGCAGAGAGAAACAGAGTTAATATATAGAATATGAAGTGACACTATTCTGAAAAAGTCATATTGGAATTAAATGTTAATTTTGTGTATCTCTGCTCATGGAGTCTCAGACCTGCTGAGTTTCCCTCATTCGATTTCTTTTTTCTTTATGAACTGTGACAAATTGACTGATCTGAACGATATGAGCAAAGCAGCTATCTCAGTTGAATCTCGAGTAATTTGCTATGGACATTAAATGAGAAATTACAAAGTTCCTATGTTTCATAGGACTCTAAATATCGATGACGTGAGACAAAACCTTTGTGAGACACGGTCTTTTGCATAGGTACATCTTGGATATTCTGTGAAGTGATCACGCAGTTTACCTTTAGTTTCCCCAGGGTAGGGCAGACCACAATGTGAGCAGCGAAAGTAGTATACCGGATTGTGGGAAATGTTTATAGGATGCTACTTCACCTGGGCGGTATGTTTGGCCCCTTGGGTAGTGAGGAGGGAGGAGGTAAATGGGAAATGCAACACCTCCGGCAGGGAAAAGTGAAGTGGACCTGAGGTGGGGGGGGTGGGGGAGGTGGGGAGGGGAGGTGTTGTAAGTGAATAAAGTGCGGACCAGGCTGTCCTGGAGTAAATGGTCATTCAGAAGGCGGAAAAGGGAGAGGAGGCAACTATGTGTCCAGTGGTGGCATCTCGCTGGAGGTAGGGGAATGCAGACTGATGATCCTCTGCATGTTAATGCCGATGGGAGGTAGGTAAGGGCAAAGGGAACTCTAACGCTGATGCAGGAGGTAAGAAAGCGGCTGAGGGTAGAAGTGCAGGAGGTGGGTCGGAACTGGTTGAGGGCCCTGTCGATGACAGTGCTGGGGAAATCTGAGGAAGAAGGTGGACATTTCAGAGGCCACATTTTTGTACTTGACATCATCAAAAGCAATGCGGTGGAGACGGAGCAACTGAGAGAATTGAATGGAGTCTTTTCAGGAAACAGGATGTGAGGATGTATACTCCAGGTAGCTGTTGGAGTTGGTGGGTTAATACTGGACATCAGTGACCGGTCTATCCCCAGACATAGAAGCCGAGATGTCGATGAAAGGAAGGCAGGAGTCAGGGGTAGACCAGGTGAAAGTGAGGGAGGGGTGCAATTTGGAACCGATCAACTTTTCCTATTCTGGACAAAAGAGAGGAGCAGAATCGATGATACAATCTACGTCTCGGAGAAAGAGTTTGGATGGGGGCTGGAATGGAATTGGAACAAGGAATGGTCTATGTACCCCATGAAAGAACAGGTATAACTTGTGCCCACGTATGTATCCATGCCCCTCCTCTGTATGGCAGAAGCAGGCTGAAGCAATGGGTCTGCCCAGTCTGTTCTGTTTGTGGATTTTCAGGAGGACATAAAGGCAAACTCTGTTATCAGAGGACCATCAGCTTCGCGACGGTTAGGTGGAGGTGAATGTATGTTTGTTTTGGGGGAGGGTGGCGAGTGGGTGGAAATCTCCAGATTCAATGTGGTCAAATTTAGTTAATAAAGTAACCTGATGTGCCATGGAAGGGTTATGGACAAGCAAGTGATATGGGAAGATGAGTGAGAGCTGGCACTCAGCCTCTGAAATGTAGAGGTGAGTCCACCAGACCGCAGCAGCACCACCCATATCGGCACAGGATGAATAACATAGTCAGTGTTGGATCAAAGCATACAGCGTGCAGTCTGTTCAGAGAGAGGCTGGTTGGATAGGGCGAGAGAGTTACAGAAAATTTAAGGCAACCAAACTCACATGGAGCGTTCTCAATGAACAGATTGAGTTCAAGTAAACGCTAGAGGAACGGGTCGAGGTGGAGGGAGAGTGTTGGAGCTGGGCGAAGGGTCTATGGGATGGGAGTGTACTCTTGCACAAAGAAATGGACACCGAGAAGAAGATGGTGGAAGAGAAGATAAACATTATATTGTGCTTGAAATTCATTAAAGTGGGTCACAGAGGGCTGAAGCTTTGCTGAGTACAGAACATTGAGTTTGAGAGCGTGGAACGGTAGGTGGGATGGTGAATACACGACAGGAGATGAGCTTGGGGTAGGCGATGGACTCAGATTGCAGGGCATAGATGGGGTGGCAGGTTCCAGAGGCTCATAGGCATTTCTAAGTTATTCCATCTTGTGGGCCTCGTATATCTGGCGAGCATGGCGAATGAGCTGGAGAATGAAGTAGAAGTGGGGAATGATGCAGTCTTGAGCCAATGAGATGTGATGCTTTTGAACAACGAAAATGTTGATCTCAGTGGCAACGACACCGCACGACCAGTCCTCAGAAAGTAAATGATTGAAAATAATCGGAATCATTATCTTATTGTCATGCTCTGATTATATTGGGGTTTCACTCAACCAGCAAGGTTTCTGAGATTTTAGACCGAACTGTGAAAAATGAATGTCTCTTGATGTTATTAATAAGGTAAATCTATCCATGGTTTTGGAAGGCAGGAACAAGGGCAGAGTTTATTTGTCATTCTCAATAGCTCTCGGGAAGGTGTCATTATTCATTGAGGAAATTGCCAGCACAGAATTTCCTCCGATTCCCGTTGACCCCAGTTTTCTGAGGGTGAATGATGCTACATGAGTCAAATACTACTTTGATGGCACTTCAACTGACATTGGAAAATCAGTTAAAATACTAAAGAGAAAAAGGGTAGAACACGGCATATTTGAACAATGTGATCACTGTCCTCGCAACGTTTTAAGACAAACAGATGCATGGACTTCTGATTCTGAGGAGAGGTATTTCCTATTTGGGATGAGGCTATTTGGTTAAGCACTGTGACAGAGAGGCACAAAAAATTTTCACTATCTATGGGGAAAAAACACCCTATTCACGGTGCATTGGACAATGACAGACATAAACTATTGTTTGTTCCTTTTGGGCATTGATCATCTCAATCTCATCATTCACTGATGAACAATTGCAGCACAGAAGCCAGCAGCTCCCATCACCCCAGGGGAAATCAAAAGGTAAAGGGATGGCCAGTGGAAGTGGGAGTAACTAGGGAACTGGTGTAACTTACAGTGGGAGTGGCAGAAGAAGGGTGTGAAGAGATATCATCAGTGGAAAAGTATGTGGCTGCAGAAGGGGTAGTGCAAGGAAGGTAGGAGTGTAAAGAAAGAATAGGAAGGGGAGGAAGAAAGGCTAATATAGTTTTAGTGACTGGGAAAAGCTTATTTTTGGAAATGTGACTTTGGTGAAAACCACCACTGTTCAGGAAAATTGGGAACTGATTCGATTGAAAATTAAGATTTGATGTACTTTTTTTTCTTTCGCTTGATTCTTTATCAGATTGTACATTCACTCTATAGTTTTGTATCTCCATCAAATGCAGGTGGCGTATTTTTTTCCCGCTGGTGTTGTGTCTCAATATTTTTCAATTTTTTAACAGTATGTATTTGCTTCCAATTCAAGGTAGACATGAGTGTATGATTTGATCTCCTGCAGTTTGTCCATAACATAGTATTTAATTGAATATTTATCCTCATCCCATGAGCGGATTCAAGCAATGAGTCTGTGTCCATCCTGCAGATGAAAGAATTCTTCAGTTCTGACTATTGTTACAAAGGACAGTGCCACACAAAAGGCTAATGTTCCAGTGCAAGATGCCAAACCGTAGTTAATCCTAAATTGGTTACAAGCTTTATGAATAAGACATGTTGAGGGACTGAGTCTAAAAGGTGAATTTAACTTTGTGTCGAAAATGGTATTTGCAGCACCCTCATAATAGGTGTTAACTACATCACTCTGTAAATTCCCCAAAATAAGAACAACAAGAGACTGGAATTCTTAATTAGTCCTTTGTGAATAACATGCGGAGAACAGGAAGGAAATCAAGGTTTGTTTGTGATATTCATAAATGATGATGGTGAGAATGTGGAAGATGGATGGCAGTAGAATGATTACTAATGTTGGGGATGACACAAAGATTAGTTGGGTGCTTCACAGTGAGGAGGAAAGGGTTAGGCTACAGGACGATATAAACAGATGATTTCTATACCCAAATTAATGGCTGATGAAGTTTAACACTGACAAATGTGAGATGATGCACATCTGAATTAACAAGAAAAGTGAGTACTCAAACTTTGAAGGGCGATGGCTAAACTTGCTATTTTTTTCTTTGAAGCAGGGAAGATTGACAAGGGAACATGGTACAGGTATACAAGAGCATCACGGGTATGGAGAGGATGAATATACAGCAGCTGTTTCCTTTACTCGAAGGGTCAAAAACAAAGGGACACATACTTAAAGTGAAAGGCAGGGGATTGAGAGAGGATTTGTGGAGTCTGCATTGAACTGAGAGGGTGGCGCAGACATCGAATATAAAGTTTCTATGTTTGGAATCAGGCCTTTTGGCCCAACAAATCCACACTGACCCTCCAAAGAGTAACCAACCAAACACGCTCCTCCTATATTTATCCCTGACTAATGCACCTAACCGACACATCTCTGAACACTTTGGGCAATTTAGCATGGCCAATTTGCTTAACCTGTACATCTTTGGATTGTGGGAGGAAACTGGAGCACCCAGAGGAAACTCTCACGGACAAGGGGAGAATGTGCAAAATCCATACAGGCAGCCACCAAAGACTGGAATCAAACCTGGGTCCCTCGTGCTCTAAGGCATGAGTGCTAACCAATAAGCTGCCGTTCTGCCCCTGGTGACGTGTCTGGAATGCATTTCCTAGGCGGGTGATTGATCAGGTAATCTCACAAACTTTTAAAGAAGCCTTTGGATATGCACGTGCTGGTGCAGGCTCGCATTTTCATTCAATTTTTCTATGCGGTAGCAGCCACGAACACTCAGATATATTCTGAAGCAATAGCTAATGGCAGTTCCTAGTTCTTTCCATTGATTTTACTCAGTAAGTGTGCCTCCAGTGAATTGCTGGTGTTATCTCCCACTTTCTTAATAAATGTTTCGGTTTAGTTGAGTTGGTAATGTAATTTCCTGTGTCGATGATGTCATTTCCGGCCCTTTTTGTCACAGGATGGGAGATGGAGTCAAACATGATGTGTGTGTTGATGGATTTCTGGTTGGAATGCCATGTTTCCAGGAATTCTTGTGCTTGTCTCTGTTTGGCCTGTACTAGAATGGATATGCAGACTTAGTCAAAATGGCGTACTTCCTCATCAGTATGTAAGAAGTTAATGTGGGTATCATGCATTTTGTGGCTAGTTGATGTTCATATATCCTGGTGACTAGTTTTCTGATTGTTTTCCGTGCAGTGTTTGTTATAGTTCTTGCAACGCTTATTGTTCCAGGAGCAGAACAGACAAAGATGTGAATTTATTGTGGTGGTCAAAAGTATGAAAAAGAATACTCTATTGGTTGGCATTACAGAATCAAGGGATTCTAATTTCAAGGTTGTCAGCAAAAGAGTTAGGAGTGAAATAAGGAAAAACGTCTTTATTTAGAGAGTTGTTGCGAATTGGAATTGACAGGCTGGGAATTTTTTGGATGAAGATTCAAAAGAGAATTGGATATATATTTGGAAATTATGGATTTAACGGGCAAAAGAGAGAGGGCTGGCAAATGAGGGGTGCTTGGGAAACAGTTTTGGATCTGATTCATGAATAATGGCCAATGGTCTCCTCTGTACTTTAAAGTTTTGTACTCTATCATGTGCTCGCTGTGAATAAAAGTCAGTATCCAATTATTTCACTGTGTAAATTCTCGCAAATATCTGATTATTTGGTGCAGCATAAGCATTTAAAATGCAAGTATTGCAAGTTCAGATTTCATTATGAATAGTGGGCGGCACGGTGGCACTGCTGCCTCACAGCGTCAGAGACCTGGGTTCATTTCCCGCCTCAGGTGACTGACTGTGTGGAGTTTGCATATTCTCCCCGTGTCTGCGTGGGTTTCCTCCGGGTGCTCCGGTTTCCTCCCACACTCCAAAAATGTGCAGGTCAGGTGAATTGGTCATGCTAAATTGCCCATAGTGTTAGGTAAGGGGTAGATGTAGATGTAGGGGTAGGGGTAGGGGTATGGGCGGGTTGCGCTTCGGCGGGGCGGTGTGTACTTGTTGGGCCGAAGGGCCTGTTTCCACACTGTAAGTAATCTAATCTAATTATGAAGTCTAATTATTGCTCAGAACATGAATATTTCACATGTTGTAAATCAATAACTAAAACAAATATATCATTGCTTTGTCACAAAGCTCTTTGGAAAGCTCTGATTTTTCACTGGCACTTTATTATGTTTGTTGCTTTTTTTCACTTTCCACATTCCGTATTAAACATCATTCATTCTAAAAATTGGAAGTTTTTAATTAAATATTCACTAAAATTTGATAACACAAATAATTTATTTACTTTGATATTCTAAGACCATGTTGAATCATTACCATTTTAAAATTGCTGGCAAGTAGCTGAAGATCGTACATTTCAGTGAGAAATTAACTGATTGTTTATATATAAATATATACGAACGCTAATTCTATTTGTATGTTCAATCGTTTGCTCACTCGGAACATGCAATCATTCAGAAGCCAACCACGTTAAAAATACTGGAGCGGCAAAACATTGGTTTGAATCCTGACATTGAATATTTAATTCTGATCACAAGAGTTCTGTTCTTTCTTCGATAAAGTAAAATGTACATACTTCATTTCTGTGTTAGAAAATCTTGACAGGAGTTTATACTTTAGTTCCATAAATATAGAATCAACATAACTGATTTAAGAGATTATTGTTCAGTTGAATGATTATCATTCACACCTTATTTTTGCCCAATTCATGAAATATAGCAAACATCCGATTATTGTTCTGGTCAGTAAAGTCAATGCCTTGCAATCAGCTACGCTGAAAATTGCTTCCAATAGATCTGAAATCATTTACAATGTTATTGGACCTCAGAGCTGCCTGTGACACAGAGAGAATCAGTGGCCTCTTCCAAAATCTGTGCATTGAGCTTCTAACCTGGTTCAGGGCAGTCAGTCAAAAATTACTTCAAAACAAATGATTTGGAATCCAACTTGGGCAGGGGGAGAACCCGCCAACAGACTGTCACTGGTCTCAGTACAGGTTCAAATGTTGTGCAGGTTAAATACTAATGGCTGACCAGCAACCAAGTTTTAAAATTCATCTTCAGTCAGAGCCTGGCCCAGAGAGCAACGTGTTGACATGGAGAGCCAGAATCACAACATATAAGTTACCGATGGTGATGAAATCTGATCTGCTTCCCAGACTCCATACATCTGCTCCCCGGATCAGACACGGGTGAAGACGTTAACAGGTTGACAATTTATTGCAGTGCCTTGTGTCTCACAAAGAAACCTCTAAATCCATATTCAATAAATATCACATTCACATTCTCCAGTATCAAAATAAAATTGTACATCTCTGTGTATGGTCAGAGATTACTACATGGATCACACAGTAGAATTTATGTGACGTAACGAGCAGTCAACGGCAATCCAAAAATCACATTAATAACTGAACTTGGTGGATTCTGTCTGGTTGAAGTAACCACACATATTATACTGGCTTTCAGGTGACTGTAACAATGCACACTATAACTGGAGGTTTTGGCCTTACACCCCTCCAAAGCTTCCTGATCTCACACACATCACCCCCTCACATATACAATAATTGATGAGAATCCTCAAGCTAGGTGAAACTGGAAAGATAGAACAGTGTAGAACAGTGCAACACTGTGCAGGCCCTTCGACATTTGACGTTCTGTCTACCTTTTATCCTACTCTAAGATCAGACTATCCTACATACCTTTCATTATACTATCATTCATGTGCCTATCTAATTAAATATCCCGAATATAGCTGACTTTACTACAACTACTGGCTGTTCATAGCACACACCCACCACTCTCTGTGTAAAGGACCTACCTCTGACATCTCCCCTAAGCCTTCCTCCAATTACCTTAAAATCATACCCCCTCGAGAGCCATTTCCTCCCTGGAGAAAGTTTCTGGCTATCCACTCTATCTATGCCTCTCATCATCTTGAATACCCCTGTCACGTCACTTTCCATTCTTCTTCGTTCCAATGAGGAAAACACCCGAGCTCCCTCAGATTTTCTTTGTAAGACATGCCCTTCAATCCAGGCAGCATCTTGACAAATATCCTCAGCACCCTCACCAAAGCTTCCACATCTTTCCTGTAACGAGGCAACCAGAACTGATGACAATATTCTAAGTGTGGTCTCACCAGGGCTCCATAGAGTTGCAGCATAACCTCGCAGCTCTTAAACTCGATCCCTCGACTAATGAACACATCACACACCTCCTTAACAAACTTATAAACCTGGGTAGCAACTTTGTGGGAGCTATGCCATGGAATATATGCCCCTTGTTCCTCCACAATGTAAGAATCCTACCTTTAACCCTGTATTCTGCATTCAAATTCGACCTTCCAAAGTGAATCGTATCCCACTTTTCCATACTGAACACCATCTGCCACTTAGCAGCTGAGTCCTGCATCCTGTCAATGTTCTGTTGTAAACTACAACAGCCCTCGACACTATGCACAATTCCACCAACCGGTGTTACATCATCAAACTTACGAACCTACCCTTCCACTTCGTCATCCAAGTCATTTATCAAAGTCACAAACAGCAGAGGTCTCAGATCTGATCATTACGGAACACCACTGCTCACCTAGTTCCACACTGAATAATTTCCATTTACCACCATCATCTGCCTTCCATGGGTAAGCCAATTCTGTATCCAGACAGATAGGTTTCCCTGTATGCCATGCCTCCTTACTTTCTGAATGAAACTACCACGGGGAAGCTTATCAAACACCTTGTTAAAATCCATGCACTCCACATTCACTGGTCTACCTTCTTCAGTGTGCTTAATCCCATCCTCAAATAATCCAATTAGAGTTTTGAGGTATGGCCTGCCCCTCACAAAGCCATGCTGACTATTTCTAATCAAACTTTGATTTTTCAGAATCCTCTCCAATACTTTGCCCAATACTGATGTAAGATTGACTGGTGTGTCATTTTCAGGACAATCCCTGTTCCCTTGCCTGACCAAGGCAGTAACATTTGCCACCCTCCAAGCATCCGACGCTACTCCAATGGAGAGTGAAGACGCAAAGTACATCGCCAAAGACACAGAAATCTCTTCCCTCTCTTCCTGTAGTAATCTAGGGTGTTTCCCGTCTGGCCGAGGGATTTATCTACCCTTATGTTTGTACTTCAATCAGTCTGTATTTCACCTCAAATTGTTTACTCCCTGTCCAACCAACTGATCGACTGCTTTCCATTTCAGGGATCTGTACAGTGCTGCCTTCCTGAGCAAGTATGGTTCCCAATATCCTGTATATTATGGAATGGAAAACATGGGAAGCTTTGACTCTGCTACATAGATGCAGTCTGACTGCCTGTGCTTTTCGAGCGCCACAATTTTCGACTGTGATCACCAGGATCTGCAGTCCTCACTTTCTCCATTACTGAGGGCTGTCCCCTCTGCACACTGAGCAGGGAACTAATCAGCAGAAACTCGTTGTATCTTGAGCTGACTGTTCAGTTCTGGAAAGTTGCATTTGATGAACTCATTTACTAAAAACGAAATTCAAATTCAACAATTATTCATTCAGTCCCAGAGTTACAGTTCTGGTTCGTGAATTGGGCAGGTTGATAACGAACAGTGAATGACTGAACAACTCCGAGTACTGAGTATTCCAGATGATATATTCCAGGTTGGATGTGCTTTACCTTAATGCTGGTAATATTATCAGACAGACAGATATGATAAGGAAACGAGGTGATAAGTGGAAGTGTGACATTCTTGCCATTACAAAGATGTGTTTGAGGGAGGTCGGAGCTGACAACTCAATATTCTGTGGTACCAGAACTATAGTCAGTACATGAGTGAGTGTAAAAGAGGAGGTGGTGTTAACTTATTAATTATGGAGTCAGTTACTGTCTTAAGAAGGGACGATATCTTGAAAGGATGTTCTAATGAGGCGTGATGGTTAGAGCTCAGGATCAAACCCATGACAGAAGCACTGCTAGGGATATATTATAGACCCCCAGACAAAGGGAATTACGGGAGCAGTTATATAACCAAGTTATTGAGGTGTGTAAAAACAATAATATAATCATTATATTCAGGCATTTCAATTCCAAACATTCATTAGGTCAGTGATAACTTTTTAAGAGGGGGCAGGTGTTTTGACATTTATTCCCGAGAGCTTCTTATATCAACATAAAGCAGATACAACAAAGGGCAGTGGGCCTCACTGTGGGGAACGAAGCCAGTCAGCTGTACCAGGCAGATGTAGGAGAGCATTATAGGACCAGTGACCATGATATCACACATTTTGACTTTGCTAAGGAATAGACCCCAAAAATGTTACAAAAATAAGAGCTTTTTCCATTCGGGAGACAGATTTTATGGAACAAATGACGGATCTGGCCAAAGTGCAGTTGCTTCTGGGTGAACCTGATGCAGAGCAAGGTGGGGCGGGGGTTGAGGGATCATTTGATTAAAATTGAATTGATGACAGTGTCGGCCCAACATGTTACACCGAAGATAAAATTTAGGAACATAAATCCAGAGAATCTCAGACGTCGACACAAATTCCAAACAGGGTGTAAAAGGAAAGATAAGCTTAAATCTGCTACCAAGTGAGCAGGTCAATGAAGGTCCAAAAAGAATATAGAAAGCGGAGGGCTAAGCTTAAAAAAATCAGTGGAAGAGCAGAAGGAGGGTTGATAACATTTTAGCGGGTAAGATTGGCAAAAATCCAAAGTCTTTTTTTTGGTAGATTAAGGGGAAAAGGATAATGCTGGAAAGAATGGGAGTATGAGGGACTAAGGGGCCAGCCTGTTCACAGAGCCAGAGTATCTGTTAAACACATCCTACGAATCGGTCTTCAGTTTGGAGAAGCAGTTCCTGGATTCAGGGAGAGTGACCGTTAAACCCTTGTCAAATTGATACAAGAGCTGAGGAAGAATTGGAATTTTTAAGCAAGATAGAGTGGACAAACCACCAAATTAAAGGACAAGTCTCACATCAGTGACAGGGAAACAATTGTAGAAAATTCGGAGAGCTGTTGAGACTGGATCATTAAATAACTTCAAGACTGAGACAGACAGATTTTTATGCAAGTGTTACGAGGAAATCACAGGAAAGTGCAACGGGGAGTTAACAAAATAAATATAAACTAATAGAAGGAAAAGCAGACTCAGTGAACCGATAGACATATTGTTGCCCCATGTCTAATCGTGTTCTTTTCCAATAGCTCTGTATTCACAAGATCATAAACCTCTCTCACTTTGGAGTGAGATACGTTTGCAATGCAATCGAGGGATTCAAGGAATTCATAAACGTGATACTAATAGACAGAAAGTACGAGAGGACTGCGATAACACGGATTGCCTGTCGGGGTGAGGATTTGCATCGACACAGTCAACACTACCAGAAGGAAGACACCCTCCAAGGCCAAGCAGCAACCTCCACTGAAAAGCAGGTAGTCAGGGGCCAGGTGTTAAGGAGTGCTGAAGGCCTAAACACGACAGCACTGTCGTGTCTCCTTCCTTCCCTGACCAAAATTAAATGTGGAGGGGTATAGACACATGCCGTTGGTAGCAGAGTAAGCAGTAAGTCTTTGAAAAGAGAGATTTCGGACAACTCCAGCTCAGCAAAATGTGCAGGTAAACTCAAATAAAGTCCTTTTAACTTTATTGTTACAGCAGTGGAGATAACATTTAGGGCAGTTGCACGCTCCTCTTGTGGGATGTGGTAGCTCAGGGAGATTTCCACCGTCCCTGATGGCTACACGTGTGTGCACTGCACCCAGCTTCAGCTCCTGTGAGACCGTGTTAAGGAGTGACGCTGGGTGGCACGGTGGCTTATGGGTTATCACTGCTGCCTCAGAGCACCAGCGACCAGGGTTCAAATCCTGCCTCGGGCAACTGTCTGTGTGGAGTTTGCACATTCTTCCCGTGTCTGCATGGTTTTCCTCTGGGTGCTGCTGTTCCCTTCTACAGTTCAAAGATGTGCAGGTTAGGTGAATTGGTAATGCTAAATGACCAGTAGTGTTGCATGTAGAGGATTGGGTCTGGGTGGGCTGCTATTCGGTGGGTTGGTGTGGATTTGGTGGATCGAAGGGCCTGTTTACACACTGTGGGTAATCTAATCGAGGATGCACTCAGGATAATCCGAGGTACTGACAAATTCGTAGACACGCCCTTAGTTATGTTTCTTTAATGACTCTAATATTCCAGTCCAACGTTCATCGTCTTGAGTTCATTCGCCTTACCTGGCAGCCCTGTTGTATTTAAATAAACACAATTTAATCCAGCAGGCGACCCTTGCTTCCTGTCAGAGATGGTGTAAGGAGGGGATGGGGAGCTGCATTTCTGATTAAGGGGAGAACCACAGGCCGAGAGCAGATGGGCGACCACCAGGAATGGCAAAGGGAGTAGACAGGGAGTGCATGAATCCCCTGTGGCCATTCCCCTCGAAAACAAGTAGACCATTTTGGATTGTTGAGGGCGATGTCTCTTCAGTGGAAAGTAGCAGTAGCCACGTTGGTGGTACTACTACTGGCTCTGGCTCACAGCGGGAAAGGGTAAAGATAAACAGGACGGTAAAGATAAGAGGGTCGATTGTTAGTGGGACAGATCGGAGATTCTGTGATCGCAAACGGAAATCCAGGATGGTGCGTTACCTCCCAGTGCTGGGGTCCAGGATGTTTCCAAGTGGCTGCAGAACATTCTCAAGGGGGAGGGTGAGCAGCCAGAAATCATTATGCACGTTAGCTCAAATGATACCTGTATAAATAGGGACGAGGTCCTGCAGCGTGATTACAGAGAGCTAGGAGAAACATTTAAAAAGAAAACCTTGACAGTGGTATTCTCCTGAGAGGGAAATTACCGTCCGAGACATGCACTGGAGGGGAAACCAATATCTTGGCGGCCAGTTTTGTTTGGGTAACAAGGGAGGGTTTAAACTAGATTGGCATGTGGTCGTATCCTCAAAAGCAGGGAGGCAAGTGCGAGGGTGGAAGGAGATACAGTAATCGGAAATAGTAAGTTTAGGCTGGAAAACGACAGAGAGAAAGTAATGCATTTTGGATTAAATTGCATCTGTTTCAATGCAAGAGGGCTGACAGGTAAGGCCGCTGAACTCTGGGCGTGGATAGGAATGTGGGACTGGGATATTATAGTCATTACAGAAATATAGCTAAGTGATGGATAGGACTGACTGCTTAATGTGCTAAGGAACAAGTGCTTTAATTGAGACAGAGATAGTGGAAGGAGGGGATGGGGAGTTGCATCTCTGATTAAGGGGAGAACCACAGCATTAATCGAGATAAAATAACTAATGGATCACCCAGTGAGGCTTTGTGGGTGGAGTTAAGAAATAGGAAGGGGATGGTGAGGTGATTGGGGTTGTACTATAGATCCCAAAATAGTCAACACGAATGAGAGTAGCAAATATGCAGGGAGAAAGGGGAGACCTGCAGGAGCAATAGGGTTATCATAATAGGGGATTTTAATTTTTCTAATACAGACTGGAACGGCCAGACCGTTAAGGGATTTGATGAGATATAATCTGTTAAATGCGTCAGGATACTTTCCTCAAGCAGTATATATAGTGTCCGACTGGGGAAGGGGCAAAACTGGAAATTTTCTTAGGAGATAGGGCAGGACAGATGACTGAGTTAATAGTGGGGGAGCACTTTGGGACCAGTAAATATAGTTCTATTAGTTTTCAAATAGTTATGGAGAAGGACTAAACTGGTGCACAGGTTCATGTTCGAACTTAGGGCGTGGCTCAGGTACAGGTAGCTCGGATCAAGGGAATCCCTGCAGTTATATAAGAGATAAAGGAGTTTACTGAAGAAGGAAATCAGTAGAGTGAAAAGGGGGCAAGAAAGAGACTTGGCTGAGAAGATTAGGAAGAATACAAAAATGTATTTTAAATATATTAAAAGAAAAGGCAATAACTGGAGAGAAAATAGGACCCTTTGACGACCAATGCGGACAAGTATGTGTGGAAATATAAGAGATGCGTGAAGTCCTCAACGAATATTTCTACTCAATGTTTACTGTGGAGAAAGATATGATGTCTTGAAAACTTGAGGAAGTTAGTCGTGATATCTTAGGGACAATCCATGTTATAGTTGAGGAGCTTTTGGACATACTAGAATGTTTAAAAGTGGATAAATATCATGGTCCTTACCCGATATATCCAAAATAACCTCAAGGGGCACCAGAAACATTTGCGGGGACCCTGGTCTATAATGTTGTTCATCATTGACCACAGTTGACGTCCTGTAAGACTGGAGGATAGCAAATGTGATGCCCTTATTCAAGGAGAACTGCACAAAAAAGCCTTGGAACCACAGATCAGTATGTTTAACATCCGTGGTAGGTAAGTTACTTGAGAAGGTTCTGAGGGATAAGATGTACATGCATTTAGAAAGACAGGGGTTGATTAGGAATAGTAAGTGTGGCTTTGTTCGAGGAAGTTTGTGCTTGACAATTTTCTTCAAGTAATTGGATAGTGTGACCAGGAAGATTGACTTGGGTGGGGCAGTAGACGTTGAAACATGTGGTGTTGGAAAATCACAGCAGGTCAGGCAGCATTCGAGGGGCAGGAGAATCTAATTTTCGGACATAAGCCCTTCATCAGGACGTCGAAAACATCGATTCTCCTGTTCCTCTGATACTGCCTGACCTGCCGTGGTTTTCCAGTGCCACACTTTTCGACACTGATCTCCAGCATCTGCAGAGCTCACATTCTCCTCGGGCGATAGATTTAGTTGATATGAATTTCAGTTACACCAGAACAGGATGAGGCTTTTCAGCCCCTGAAGCCTGATATACAATTACAGGAGGAGGCCAATAAGCCCCTCGGGCCTATAAAACTGTAACCAGATCATGCAGCACCAGTCTCCAGTTACACAGCAACAGGATCAGTCTATTCAGTTACTTGAAGTCAGTAACACAGGAAATCGAAGAGGCCACAAAGTGGACTATGGGGTATACTAGAATAAAACCGGGCTACATAGCTCCTCAGACCTGCACTTCCATTCAGTAAGTCAGGGATGATCTGCACTCGACCGCAATTTCTCTTTATGCCCAATTCTTTGTAGCCTTCGACTCTCTAACGGGTCCAAATCCAATGACACCCACTCGCACCCCCTAAACATTTCTGTGATTTGGCCTCCTGAATTGTCTGATCCCAACCGTCACTACCGCCTCAGAGAAGGAAACACTCCCCACACATATACCTTGGCCTATTGACATGGATAGAAGATATGAACACAGCGTAAAGTAATTGGCCCTGACATCAAGACAGGATTTGATTGAGCGAGATGACAAGGAGACTGAACAAAATTGAACTTGATGGGATCAGTTGTAAACTCCCCGCTGGTTGAATCATTCAGAACACAATGGGGATGGTGGACATCAATCCTCTCAGTCCCTGGATATCTCTGTGGGCAATCCCCAGGGTAGCTTCTTCGGCACAAACATCTTCAGCTGCTTCATCAATGCCTTTCGCTCTGTCACACAATCAGAGATGGGGATGTTCTGCGAAGATTATACAATGTTCAGAACAAAGAGTCACCTCCTAACGTACTCAAGTATCAAATCTGGACAACATTCAAGTTTGTGCTGTTAATGTAAAGGTAACATGAATCAAAAGCACTGCTGGACGCTAAACATTTCCACGGTTAAAAGAAAGAGGAACTCCTTCAGCAATACTTGCTGGTATCACAGTAATATGAGAAAGCCATTCAGCCCATCTGATCTGTTGGATAACAAGAGGCGCAATGCGTTCACACACTCCTGCCTATTACACAAGGAGACAATTTAAAAAAAAAGTAGGTGTTGGAATCCAAAAAACACAGGCAGGAAGCTGGAAGAACAAAATAAGCAAGGCAGCATCAAGACGTTGAGAAGTGAATGCCTTGGATCTCACCTTTCGTCAGGACTTTGGATGGGAGTAAGCGGTTCTATAGATAAAGGGGTAGGTGAGGGATGAGGAGGCAGAGTGCCGAGGTGGGGATAAGTGATCACAAGTAAAGGGTATCAACGGGTTGCAGATGGGAGTGCTGAATCCAGTTGGTAGCTGGACAAAGCTTGGTAAAAGGAATGTAAGGGAGGGGAGGGTCTGGGAAGGGAATCTTGGGATTGGAAGGGTGGCTATTTGAAATTGGAGAATTCAATATTGAGTCCCCAGGGTGTAGGCTGCACAGGTGACAGATGAGATCTTGTTCCTCCAAATTATGGTTTGGTTCATTGTGGCAACGGAGGAGGCTAAGGATGGCCATGTTGGAAAGGGATTGGGAAAGAGAATTGAAATAAGAAGTGACTGGGAGGTCTTCCATTCCACCTAATGACCCTACCTTTCAGCTCCCAACCTGATTCATCCCTCCCATCGCCCAACCATGTTGCACCCACCACTTGTGTCCACATGTCCATAACTCACCATCCCCATCCGCACCCCAACCACTCCCTTCCCTCTTTACCTGCGGCTCCCCAACCCTCCCCCCCAACCCAGTTCTGAAGAAAACTATATCTGAACTGTTGACTTTCCCAGCTCATGGTGCTGCCTGGCTTGCTGTGTTCTTTCAGCTTTCCGTTTGTCTCCTATAACTCAGGAAGATCGAGTCTAGTCAGCACAACGTGCTGGTAGGCAGGAAGCACGGGTTTCCCACTGAAATCCTGGACTGCCTTCTCTCTGGCCAGGAGGAAGACATTCAGTCCCTCGAGACACTGACACATGAACAGAAGAAGCCATTCAGCCCCTCCAAACTGTTACACTGAAATAAGAGGATGTCATTGTTGCTGCAACACGTCAAACCAATGAGGCATAGACTGCACAACCAGACTGCTCCATGTTGTTCCTCCTGGCTCCATTGATAATCGTACACATGTGTTATGTTAACGTAGTTTGCTGACCATGAGGAGGGAAAGTGAATGGTTTGTATGAAGTCCCAGGGAGGCATCTTCCATCTCCGAGATGTTATGGACTAGGCTGGACCACTCAAAACACTTTTAAGCAGGCAGCCCAGAGCGTATCTTTGCAATTTGTTTTGGTAAGTGTACAATGAAAATTACCAGGAGCAATTTCGATGGTTGACTACTCGATTTTAAAGCAGACAAAAACTTTATTCATAAAATTACACAATGAAACACAAAGAACAGAATAAACGATCACGAGAGAATTAAACCGATTCAGCTAGACTTAATTATGCTGTTCCGAATATACACAACTGTCCCAATAAGCAACCTCCCAATATAAACCAGTACAAACGGAACACATACTTCCAGGTTGAAGTTGAAGGTCAGAAAAGAGAGAGAATTTCCACACAGCTCTCAGTTGAACTTCCCAGTTCAAAACTCAACTGGAAACTGCTCAGCTCAGCGAGTTCAGCTAAAATAGCTCACCACTCTCCCGTTCATTATACTCGTCACTTATAAAGCATGACCACTTTGGCCTGAAGTCTCATCTGTTTCCATGTAAACAAAAGGCCTCTAAAAATATTTTTCATCTCTGTAAAAAACCAGACTGATCTGAGTTCGGCCCCGTTTTATTGTCCCTCCGAAAAATAACCAAGGACAGAGTCTCCTTGAGCCAAGGAACAGCTTTTTGACAAAAAAGGGACTTACATTGCGACATGTCTCCCCCGCCCCCCCCCCCCCCCCCCATTAAATTCAAACCATCAATGCGAAAATATGGCTGCATTTTTAACCCTTCAAACCCAGTTAGTAGTCTCAAAACAGACAGATAAACTATACTAACTGCAAACATTCAAACATGCAAATACCCATGCAAATTCAGGCCACGGTACTCCCACCACCGAACACCTCAGTATCTCATTCGAGTCTCAATAACTCATCAGCTTTCACGCTTTCCCGACCTTCCACATGCACAATTGTCTGATTGAATGGCTGCAAAAGAAGCTCCATCTAAACAGTCTGGCATTTTTGTCCTTAGTTTTTTCCACAATTGTCAATGTGTTGTGATCAGTGTATACGATTGTCTCAGATACATTGCTGGTAATATAAACACAGTTATGATGTATTGCCAACACCAAGTTTAAAGTCTTTTTCTACACCGTTGAACATTTCTGTTGATGAACATTCGCCTTCCCATAAAAATACCCGGTGGGTCTTTCTATTCCCTCATCATCCTCCTGCAGGAACACCGGACCAATACCCACATCACTGGCATCGATAGCCACCTTGAAAGGCTTCATGTAATCTAGTGTAGCTAATATTGGGGCAGTGTCTAACACAGGTTTTAGGCTGTAAATGCCTTTTGACAGTCCTCTGTCCACTGAGAGTTCTTGCCCTTGACAATTTGGTGAGTGGAGCAGCCGCACTGTTTAACGTTTGGCATAATCTTTCGGTAAAATCCAGTCAATCTCGGGAACCGTAGTATTACATATTTGTTTTTTGTCGACATTCCCCAACTAATTTCGTTTTCGTATCTCATGGGGCCATTTGTCCATGGCCAATAACGTGACCCAGGAACGTGACTTGGGCTTTCGCAAATTCACTTTTAGCTAGGTTTACCACCAAGCCTGCCTTCTGAAGTTGATTGCACAGGTCCGATAAAGGCTGTAAATATTTCTTCCATGAGTGACTAAAAACCACCATTTCATCAACATAGTTGGGTAATCCGGCAATGACCTTATTATCACTCTCTGAAATGTGGCTGGATCGTTTTTCATACCAAATGCCACAACTTTGAACTTATGTAGTCCATTTGGCGTTATGAAAGCCAAAATTGCCTTTGCTCTCTCTGACAGAGGTCCGTGCCTGTAGCCTCTGAACAAATCCAACTTAGAAATGTAAATAGCTTCTCCTACTTTTTCGACACAATTCTCCAAGCATGGAATTGGATATGCATAAGTCTTTGTAACGGCATTGACTTTGTGATAGTTCACGCATGACCGTTGGGTACCATCTGGCTTTGGCACCATGACTATATGTGAACTTCAGTCACTGTAACTCACTTCGATTATGACATCTTGGAGTGTGCGCTCTATCTATTCCTGAACCTGTGCAAATTTTGGAGAGTTGTAACTATAAGGATGTTGCTTAATCAGAATATCATCTCCTGTATCTACATCATGCACAGTTATGTTCGTACATCCCAGTTTATTTACGCATATCTCTCCACAAGATAGTAATAACTCTTTCAGGACCATTTGCTTTTCTTGTGTAACGTAACTCAATAATTTATCCCAATTTTTGACAATTTTCTCATTTTTCAATTTGATTTGAGGAATGTCCAATTCAGTATCCTCTGAACTTGGTTCTTCCTTCTGTGCTGTAATCACGAAGACCTACTCCACTTGCTTGCCTTCCCTATCAAAATACCTTTTGAGCATATTCACATGACACACTCTGTGAGATCTCATCCTGTCTGGAGTCCGTATCAAATAGTTCACCTCATTCAATTTCTTCCCAATTTGATAAGGTACACTAAAACTTGCTTTTCAAGGCTCAACTGTTACTGGAAGTAACACCAATACTTTACTCCGAATTGCAAAATTGCAAATTTGTGATTTCTGATTCACTTCCTGTTTCATTGTATGCTGCGATACTTTTAAATGCTGTCTACCCAACTCTTCTGCTCTGTTTAATCGTTCCCTAAAATTTGACACATCGTCCAAATGGTTGGTCTCTGAATTCTGTCTTATTAATTTCTCCTTACCCAATGTTAATGATCCTTTTACTTCATGCCTACAAATCCATTCAAATAGACTGAATTTGGTCGATTCATTCTTTGCATCTGTGATCACAAATAGTTCAAAAGGAATTTCCTTATCGCAATCATCTGGATAGTCCTGACCATAAAACCTCAACATGGTCTACAACATGCCATCTTTCTCATGTTCCCTCTGATTCCGAATAGTACGCAGTAGATTTGAATTGCTTTATTCCCCAGTTATCCAACATCTCCTTGAATAGTTCGGATGTGAGTTTTGATCTGCCTGGATCTCTATTGGTCGTCCGTAAAGTAAAACAAATAAGCATTTTTTCTACAACTCATTTAGCTGTGATGCTGCATAATGGATCTACCCCTGGAAATCTAGTTGACACATTCATTATTGTTAATAAATACTTATTTCCACTTTTTGGTTGAGGTAGGGGACCTACGCAATCCATCAAGACTCTTGTGAAATGTTCCTCAAGTGCTGGATTAGGTGTTAAAGTTGCAGGTCTTATTACTGCCTGTGTGACTTGTTTGAGACGTCTGGCAAAATTCAACGACATCTTTGTGTCGTCCAGGCCAGTGAAAATATCTTTGTAATTCAGCCTGTATTGTCCTCTCCCCGAAAAGATCTCCAAGTGGTAGCTCATGCGCCACTCGCAGCACCTCCATTCTATACCCAACAGGCAAAACAATTTGATGAATTTCTGTCCACGTCTGATCTGCTTCAATGCGTGCTGATCTACATATCCGCATGAAGACATCATTTATTAATAACATACAGAAATTCATTCATTCTCTTTCTTGCTAAATATCTTTTGATATAATTTTTGTAACCCATCATCGTTCTGCTGTATTTCAATCACCTTACCAGAGCTAAAAATACTTTTCATACTTGCTCCTTCTCTGTTGCACTTCTCTGCTCAAAAAGAAACTTTCGGATAACTCTACGTCAGCTTCCTTATCTGTGCCTTTATCCTGCTGAAACCTGTTCATTTGTGATCTTCTGATCACTCAATCAGGGAAAATTCCTGGATAACCATTCTCCAGGTTTTCAGTTGCCTGCATCTCCACTGGAGTTTCAACTAGAGTAGGCAGCACGCCTACCAGTGAATCAGCTATATTAATTCCAAGGAAAAATATTATTCCTGGAGCTGATATTTACGGGTCCAATACTCCGACCATACATTCTCCACTCTTCTCTCGACTCCCTAGCCTCACTTTACATAACTGAGCACTTTTTGCCTCACTATGAATTCCTGTTACCAGCGCATTTTCTGGCAATAATCTCACAAGAGTGCATAAAAAGCCTCACTCCTCAGCATTACACACTTAGAAGATCCTGTGTCAATTAATATTGGAACCTCCTTACCAATTACTCCTGGCCTATGCGAATAGATTTTACCCTTCCATGTAGATGTTTTAACCTAAATTTGGCACGTCCACTGATCATCTTGTACACTCAGATGCAGTTCCCTACCTTCCCTTATGATTTTTGTTACTAGTTCAACAAAACTTCCAGTCTTGTCTGTTTATCCGACATTTGGTTTTCTCCCAGCCCACCAACACTGTGATTTTATGTGGCCATCTTTATTACAATGAAAACACCTTGGTATTTTAACTTCTTTGTCCCCCTCAAGGTCTTCTTTATTACCGTGGTAAATTATCCTTATGATCTACGCTGTGATCTACCATTCCCATTACACGTGAGGATATTTATTTGCTCCAATTTCTGTCCCTCGGAGACCAGAACTGGTTCTGGAAGCCAAACTAAGTTTATGGACCAGTTCATAATCATCACCCATTTCAGCAGCAAGCCTTGCTGTTTACACTCTTTGCTCTCCCACCTCAGTTTGCACAACTTCAGACAGTGATTTTTTTCAAAAATTCGTCCAAGTACTAACTTCTCTAAGGGCATTATAGCTTTGCTTGAATTTTAAATCTCTTATCCAACTATCGAAATTAGTCTGTTTGATCCTTACAAACTCAGTGTAGGTTTGACCAGGATCCCTCATTAAATTCCTGAAAGGTTGCCTAAGCAGATAAAATATTTTTTAAACTCCTCATACTCCCCAGATACCTCCTTTGATAGGGATGTGAATACCTCACCAGTCCTACCTACAAGTTCCGTTTGAATCAACAAAACCGACATTTCTTCTGGCCATTGCATTTGTTTCGCCAACTTTTTAAATGTGTTGAAAAAGGCATCACATTCTTCTCATCAAATTGAGGCAATGCTTGAACAGACTCAGACAAATTCTCCCTAGGCTTCAAACTACCAGGGGCTTGCTCAGCCTCAATCTCTTCGTTACTAAGCCCACGCTCAGCCGTTATCTCCAGCTTTTTACACTGACTTTCCTTTTTAAGTGTCAGTTTTTGCTATTCAAAAGCTCTCTTTTTCTCTCTCCTCTGTTGCTCTCTCTTTTGCCATCCTTTGTTTTTACTCTCTGTTCTGCTGCTCTCTCTTCCTCCCCTACCCCACCCCGACCCTCTTCAGCATTTTATCGAAAGACAAATGTTTCATTTTGGCCGCCCTTTCCTTACCTCTCTCCGCTAATTCAAGATGTTTCATTTGCAACTGAATTCTTGCCATCTCTGATTCTGATGGTTTCTCCAGAAAGTTTAATTGACGAGCTACTGCTGTAATAATCTCTCCTTTCCTCACAGAAGCAGTCAGTTAAAATTCCAGCTACTCTGCTAATTCTTGCAACTTGGTCTTCTTCACTTTTCGTAAAATGTCCAAAGTCACTGCATGCACACCCAGGAAATGTTTGGCGACTGAAATAGCCATTACTGTTCTAAGCTTTGTCAACCCACTCAAACGGATACCCGAAATGAAGACACGAGCACCTCCCACTCGCTGTTAAAAATCCAGCAATGAGCCCCCCAGTCTGATATGGACGAGGCTAGAACACTCAACACATTCTTAAGCAAGCAGCCCGGAGCATAACTTTGCAGTTGTTTTGGTAATTATCCAATGAAAATTACCCGGAGTAATTTAGCTAGGGTGACTACTAGATTTTACATCAGACAAAAACGTTATTCACAAAATTACAGAATAAAACACAAAGAACAGAATAAAGAACCCCTACAGAATTCAACGTATCCAGCTAGACTTAATTATGCTCTTCCAAATACACACAATAGTTCCAGAAATCAAACTCCCTTGAAAAAACGCTATAATGGAACGCATGCTTCCAGTTTGAAGCTGAAAGGCAGAAAAGAGAGAGAATTTCCACACAGCTCCCAATTGAATTTCCCAGTTCAAGGCTCAACTGAAAACTGCTCAGCTCAGTTCAACTCAGCTAGCTCAACTAAAAGAGCTGACAACTCCCCGTTAATTATCCAGGTCACTTCTAAAGCATGACCACTTTGGCCTGTAGTTTCATCTGTTTACATATCAATAAGAGGCCTCTGAAAATCACTTTCGTCTCTGTACCACACCAGACTGATTGTAGCCTGGCCCCGTTTTATTGACCCTCTGACAAACATCAAGGACAGAGTCTACTTGAGCCAATGAACAGATTTTAGCAAAAATAGAAGGACTGGTTTGTGACAGAGAAGACAGGCTAGTGTTCTGTATGGAGGTCAGAAGCTTGTGGGAATGGCGAATACTATCAGAGTGCGCTGATGACAGATTTGTGAACAACATGATGTTTCAAGCAGGTACACACACCAACTGTATATGCAGACAGTGAGAGTTCATTCAGAACCTGGAGCTCTCTCTCAACCAACATGGGGGCTCCATAGAGCCCTGTAAACTATCATAGAGTCATAGAATCCTATAGCACAGAGACAGGCCCATGAGAAAAAACTGGTTCATGTTGATCAAAATGTCCATCCATGCTAACCCCATTTCCCTGCACTTGGTCCATATCCTTCTAAACTTTTCCTATCTATTTGTCCAAATGTGAAGAGACATAACATGGAAAACATGTTATATTTAACGCCATCCGTGTTTTGGTTTGGAAATAATGAGTGTTGATTCATAACACTCCAGTGTTAATGCAATCACGTTTTATTCTTTTTGTAGCATTATAGATTAAACACTCATTTCGTTCATACTCTCCTCATGGTACCATCACAGCAAGGATTAGTCTGGCGAAACTCAATTACACTGTCTCTCTGTAGCGAGGAGATCATTGATTATAAATGAAAGAAAATACTGTCTCAAGTACACTCAACAACTGCAGGACTGTGCCTTCATTCTTATACTTTAATCATTTTGTAATGAACGCTCCTCCTCATTTATTGTGCTGATTACTTGCTGAGTCATAGAGTCACAGAGATGCACGGCATGGAAACAGATCCTCCGGTCTGACCCATCCATGACGACCAGATATCCCAACCCAATCTAGTCCCACCTGCCAGTACCCGACTGCTCTGTATGAATTCTGTTAGTGCCTCATGATTAAGGACATCCAGCTCCGTTTCACCAAGAGCACTTCCCATCATCTTATAAATGCAAAATGAGAAGGATTGCATTTATTGCCAATCATTTATTTGCCTTATGAAGCAAAGTCACACCAACAACAACATCACTGTTGCCATTCGAGTTGATTGGAGATACTGAGGAGGTGATGATCTGGCTGTATTATCTCCGGAATATTAATCCAGGGAATCAGGTAATGACCCAGACACCGGATCCGACTCGCACAGTGGCAATTGTTGGAAATTGAATTCAATAAAATATCAGGAATTAAAAATCAAATGTAACAATGAAACCATTGCTGATTGTCCTACCTTGCACCCTCATGCCCTTCAGGAAAGGAAATCTACCATCTTCAGCTGGTCGGGCTTACATGTAACTGCAGACCCACAGCAATGTGGTTAACTCTCAGTTGCAGTTTGAAATAGCCAAGCCAGTCACTCAGTTATATCAGTCACTTCAAAGCCTCAAAGAAAAGAAACCGCATGGACCTCAGCACTGACTACTTACAGCCCACAGACTGCAGTGGTTCAGGAAGGCAGCTCACCAACACCTTCTCAAGGACAATGGGGCAAGGGAATTAAATACTAGACCAGCATCCCATTAATAAATAAAGGAAGATGATCACGCTCAGGCAAGAGAGAAAAACATACATAAATAACTTTAAACAGGTAATTTGACATATACCTTACATGGTCATGATTATCAATAATATGGGAACAGGAGAAACATAAGTAAGGTTTAATTTCATTTTTATATTTCCATCCCAGCTGATCACCAACAATCCCTTTGTTTGTTTCTTTCTCTCGATCTCTCTTTCTCCATCTATTCAACTCAGTCCTTCTCTTGCCTCATAGCAGATGTCGATGTCACCAACATCAATCACGGTATTTCCCAACTGTGTTCAGTTCTGATGTATGGTCATTAGAATCGAATTGTCAATTCTATTTTTCTCTCGACGCGAGGGGGCTGCCAAATCTGCTCAACTTGTCTGGCACTTTCTCGTTTTTTTTTGCTTCTGATCTGTTGCATCATTCTTTGCTTTATTTAACCTTTAATTTTGTTCTTACTTGGAATGTCTGCATGGTTGACAGGGGCAGCACTTGTCGACCTAACCAAATGTCATTTACTGCGAGGTCATTCTTTCAGGCAGTACAGAACCAAGCACATTGCTGTGGGTCTCAGATCAATCTTAAGCCAGACAGATAATAACGCAAGATCTATTGAGCAAAGTACATCAGTGAAATAGATAAACCTATAGACAAAATGCTGGAGATGTTATGGTTGTTATTAGTAAAACTTGCTTTTATTTCCAATTCCTCCCTTTTGTATTTACTTTCTGACATCGTCTCTGGTAGGATGTGGAACAGTGTCTTTCAGTGCAATAACCTGTGCATCTGAATTACATTTCTTCCGACATGACTGCTTTGAGAGAGTGTTCCTGTCATTAAGTTATTTTAGAGACAAGAACAAAGTTGTGATCGAAATATTTGCAACTGAAAGAGTGCTTAGAGGAGAGGTGGAACCATAACGTCTGAATTTTACCAAAGCATAGATAATGGTTTATTAAGCGTCAGCATCGAAGCGAAGATGGTGTCTGGGCATATAATCGAGCTGGTAATGGGTTGGTTTGGTGATGGACAGAATGCCGAGACATAAATGAATTCAGGGAAGAAAGGTACTTCGGTATTGTGAATAGTCTCGTTCTCCGACGTTTGTGAGCGCAGGGGTGTGGGCGGTTTTGAAATTTGTGGGTAATCAATGGAATTTGCATTTGAAACTGAAGACAATAGTTTCCATCTTTGTCAAATATAGATAACAGAAATAGCAAAGAAGTTCACCATGGTTAATAAATGGATAGAGATGAAGAAACTTACTAGGAACGCCAACAATAGCGAGGATAGGATAGTAACCCGCCTGGATAATCTTCAGTGCACCAAATATCCGAACTGATAATGTTGACCAAGACCAGGAAAAAAAGAAAAGACCCGCGGTTAAACTCCTGTCCATTGTTGCACCATTCCAGTCTAATGTTCTCGGATTCTGATCCATTACTGGAACATTCCAGACTATTCTCAGAAATCACCTTTTCCTGTCTCTGCAGCTGCTGATCCTCCTTTGTGCGTTGGAGGTGATGCATCTGCTGCTGCAATGGCATAAACCATTGCAAGAAGCCCCTTACTAATAGGAGACGGAAAAAAAAAGTGACACAACTAGAATCCATGGAGACTGGCATCAATCACAGTCACTGAACAAACAGCTCCATTTAACCCCTTTCAGTATGGTTCCTTTAGTTCACATAAACTACTCGACTGGATTGAATGTTGGCACCGTTAGCTATTGGTCCCACCTTCCATCACCCTTTGCTCTCGTGAAGTTAGTAGTGAGGTAGAATGATGCATGTTTTCCGATCGCAGGCTAGATGATTCTGCTGAATTGTCCGTTTGCAATACTGGAACCAGCTGAACCTCCCACCACTACCACCCTCAAAAACCACAATCTACATGCTGTTAACGTGCAGATCTCTCCTCGACTAGAACAGGCACCAGCCAAACCTGACCCCCTCACTCTCACTCCGTCACCGTCACCCTGTTCCGCTCACTCTCACCCTGTCACTGTCACCCTGACCCACTCACTCCATCTCCATCACCACGACACCCTCACACTCACTCCATCACCATCACCCTGACCTCCTCATACTCACTCCATCACCATCACACTAACACCCTCACAATCACTCGACCACCGTCACCCAGAACCATCACACTCCATCAAACTCACACTGACACACACTCACGCCATCACTGTTACAATGACCCGCTTACACTCACTCCTTCACCATCACACTGACCCCCTCACACTCATTACATCACCGTCAACCAGACCCCCTCACACTGACTCCATCACCGTCACCCTGACCCCCCTCACTCACCCCATCAAACTCACCCCGACTCCCTCACACTCACTCTGTCACCATCACCCTGACACCCACACATCACTCCGTGACCATCACTGTGACACATTACACACACTCCATCACCATCACTCTGACTCCCTCACAATCACTCCATCATCCTCACTCTAATCCCCTCTCACTCAATCCATCAACCTCACCCTGAACACCAGGCAGTCACTCCATCACCCTCATCCTGACCCCCTCACATTCACTCCATCACCATCACAGTGACACCTCACTCTCATTCCTTCAATGTCACTCTGAACCCCTAACAATCACTCCATCATCTTCACTCTGACCCCCTCTCACAAACTCCATCGCCGTCACCCTGACCGCCTCACACTCGCTACATCAAACTCACCCTGAACACCACAAGCTCACTCCATCACCATCAGCCTGCCCCCCTCACGCACACTCCATCACCGTCATCCTGACCCCCTCAAATTCACTCCAACACCGTCACCCTGACCCCCTCACACTCACTCCATCACCATCGCCCTGACGCCCTCACACTCACTCCATCATCATCAACCTGACCACCTCACACTCACTCCATCAAGGTCATCCTGACCCCCTCACACTCACTCCATCACAGTCACCCCGAACCCCTCACAGTCACACCATTGCCGTCACACTGACCCCCTTGCACTCACACTGTCACCGTTACCCAGACGACCTCACACTCACTCCATCATTGTCACCCTGAGTAGCCCACATTCACTGCATCACCATCAACCTGAGCCCACCACACTCTCACCATCTCCGTCATCCTGAGCCCATCACACTCACTCCATCACCAGCACCCTGACCCCCTCACGCTCACACCATCACTGTCATCCTGACCCCCTCACACTCACTCCATCACCATCACCCTGATCCCCTCAAACTCGCTCCATCACAGTAACCCTGACCACCTCACACTCACTCCAACACCATCACGCTCACCCCCTCACATTCACTCCAACACCGTCACCCTGAACCCATCACACTCACTCCATCACCCTGACCCTGACCACCTCACACTAACTCCATCACCCTCAACCTGACCCTACACACTCACTCCATTACTCCTGATACTGTCTCACTCACTCCATCACAGTCACTCTAACACACACGCTCACTCGATCAGCATCACCCTGACCCACTCACACTCACTCCATCATCCTCACACTGACCACCTCAGACTCACTCCATCACAGACACCCTGATCCCCTCACACGTATTCCAACATGGTCATGCTGACCCCCTCACAGTCATCCCCATCAGCATCACCCTGAGGCCCTCACAATCAATCCGTCGTTGTCACACTGACCCACTCACGCTCTCCATCACAGTCACAATGACCCCCTCACACTCACTCCATCTCCCTCACCCTGACCCCCTCACACTCACTCCATTTCCTTCACCCTGACCCCCTCACACTCATTCCATCACCGTCACACAGAACCCTGCACACTCACTCCATCACCAACACCCTGACCCTGTCACACTCATGACATCACTTTTCATCCTGACCCTCTCACACACTCCGTCACTGTCACGTTGACCCCATCTCACTCACTCCATCTCCGTCACCCTGACCCCCTCACACCCACTCCATCAACATCACTGTGACCACCTCATACTCACCCCATCACCGTCACCATGACCCACTCACACTCACTCCGTCACCATCACCCTGCCCACTCACACTCACTCCATCACCGTCACGCTGACCCCCTCACTCTCACTACATCACCAATACCCTGAACCCCTCATAATCCCTCCATCACCGACACGCTGAACCCCTCACAGTCACTCTATCACCGTCACCCTGACCCCCTAACAATCACTCCATCACCCTCACCCTGACCCCCTCTCACTCACTCGATCACCATCACCCTGAACCCCTCACATTCACTCCAACACCCTCACCTTGATCCCCTCATACTCACTTCATCACCGTCATCCTGAACCCCTCACACTCCATCAAACTCACCCTGACACACTCGCACTCACGCCATCACCGTTACAATGATCCACTTACACTCACTACTTCACCATCACACTGACCCCCTCACACTCCGTCCATCATCGTCAACCAGACCCCCTCACACTGACTCCAGCACCATCACGCTGTCCCCCTCACTCACTCCATCAAAATCACCCCGACTCCCTCACGCTCACTCTGTCAGCATCATCCTGACCCCTCACACTGACTCCATGACTATCACCGTGACACATTACACTCACTCCATCACCATCACTCTGACCCCCTCACAATCACTCCATCATCTTCACCCTGACCCCCTCACAATCACTCCATCATCTTCACCCTGACTCCCTCACAATCACTCCATCATCTTCACCCTGACTCTCACAATCACTCCATCATCCTCACTCGGATCCCCTCTCACTCAATCCACCAAACTCACCCTGAACACCACACACTCACTCCATCACATTCATCCTGACCTCCTCACACTCACTCCATCACCATCACAGTGACACCTCACACTCATTCCTTCAACGTCACTCTGAACGCCTAACAATCACTCCATTATCTTCAGTCTGACCCCCTCTCACAAACTACATCACCGTCACCCTGACCCCCTCACACTCACTCCATCAAACTCACCCTGACCACCAAAAACTCACTCCATCATCATTATCCTGACCCCTTCACACTCACTCTGTCACCATCACCGTGACACCTCACTCTCACTCTATCACTGACACCTTGTCCCCCTCACAGTCACTCCATCACCGTCACCCTAACCCCTTCACACTCACTCCATCAAACTCATCCTGACCCCATCACATTCACTCTGTCACCATCACCGTGACATCTCACACTCATTCCATTACTGTCAACCTGGTCCTCTCACACTCAAACCATCACCTTCACCGTGACACTCACACACACTCCATCACACTCACCCTGACCCCTTCACAGTCAATTCATCACCATCACACTGATGCCCTCACATACACACACAATCTCCGTCACACTGACCCCCGCACAGTCACTCCATCAGCGTCACACTGACTCCCTCACAATCACTCCATCACCGTCAACCTGACAACCTCACACTCACTCCATCACTGTCACACTGACCCCCTCACACTCACTACATTACTGTCACACTGACCTCTCCACACTCACTCCATCACCGTCAACCTGACCTACTCACACACACTCCATCACTGTCATCCTGACTACATCACACGCACTCCATCCCTGTCACCCTGACCCCTCACATTCAGTCCATCACCGTCACTATCATCCCCTCACACTCACTCCATCACCGTCACTCTGATCCCCTCATACTCACACCATCACCACCGCACTGTCCCCCTCACACGCACACCATCACTGTAACCCTGACCCCCTCACACTCACACCATCTCCGTCACCCGGACCCCTTCAAACTCACTCCATGACTGTCACCCTGACCCCCTCACATTCAATACATCACTGTCACCCTGACCCTCTCACACTCACGCCATCACCATCATCCTGACCCACTCACACTCACTCCATTACAGTCACACTGACCCCATCACACTCACTCCATCACTGTCTCCCTGACCCCCTCACACTCACTCCATCACCGTCACACTGACCCCATCACACTCACTGCATCATTGTCACCCTGACCCCCTCACACACACACCATGATTGTCACCCTGACACCCTCACACTCACTTCATCACTGTCACCCTCACCCTCTCACACTCACTCCATCACCATCACACTGACCTCCACACACTCACACCATTACGGTCACACTGACCCCCTCACATTCACTCCACCACTGTCATCCTCACTGTCTCACACTCACTCCATCACTATCACCCTGACCACTCGCACTCACTCCATCACCTCCAATCTGACCCCCTAATACCCACTCCATCACAGTCACCCTGACGCCCTCACACTCACTCCATCACCATCACCCTGACCCGCTCACACACACTCCTTCACTGTCATCCTGACCCCCTCACACTCACTCCATCACTGTCACCCTGACCCCCTCACACACTCCTTCAACGTCAATCTGACCCCCTCACTGTCACTCCATCACCCTCTTCCTGGCCCCATCACATTCACTCCGTCGCCATCACCGTGACACCTCATACTCATTCCATCACTGTCAACCTGGCCCTCTCACACTCAAGCCATCACTCCCACCATGACACTCACACACACTCCATCATATTCACCCTGACACCTTCACAGTCACTCCATCATCGTCACACTGACCCCCTCACACACACACACACAATCTCCGTCACACTGACCCCCTCACAATCACTCCATCAGCATAACACTGAACCCCCCACAATCACTCCATCACCGTCACCCTGACACCCTCACACACATTCCATTATCGTCATCCTGACTCCCTCACAAGCACTCCATTCCACTCACCCTGACCTCCTCACACTCACTCCATCACCATCACCCTCAACTCCTCACAATCACTCCATCACCGTCAACCTGACCCACTCACACACACTCCTTCCCTGTCATCCTGACCCCCTCACACTCACCCCATCACCATCACCCTGACCCCCTCACACTCACTCCATCAACGTCAACTTGATCCCCTCACACTCACTCCATCACCGTCACACTGACCCCCTCACAATCACTTCATCACAGTCACACTGACCCCTCACAATCACTCCAACACCGTCACCCTCACCCCCTCACAATCACTCCATCTCTGTCACCCTAACACCCTCACACTCACTCCATCACCGTCACACTGACCCCACTCACACTCACTCCATCACCGTCAACCTGACCCCCTCACACACTCCATCAGCGTCACTCTGACCCCCTCACTGTCACTGCATCACCCTCTTCCTGGCCCCATCACATTCACTCCGTCGCCATCACCGTGACACCTCACACTCATTCCATCACTGTCAACCTGGCCCTCTCACACTCAAGCCATCACCCTCACTGTTACACTCACACACACTCCATCACACTCACCCTGTCGCCTTCACAGTCACTCTATCACCGTCACACTGACCCCCTCACACACACAATCTCCGTCACATTGACCTCCTAACAATCACTCCATCACCGTCACCCTGACACACTCACACACATTCCATCATCTTCACCCTGACACCCACACACTCACTCCATCAGCGTCACCCTGACCCCCTCACAATCACTCCGTCACCGTCACTCTGACCCCTCACAATCACTCCATCGCCATCACCCTCACCCCCTCACAATCACTCCATCACCGTCACCCTCACCCCCTCACAATCACTCCATCACTGTCACCATGACACCCTCACACTCACTCCATGATCATCACACTAACCCCCTCACACATACTCCATCACTGTCATCCTGACCCCCTCACACGCACTCCTTCCTAGTCACCCTGAACCCCTCACACTCATTCCATCACCATCACCCTGAACTCCTCACACTCACTCCATCATCGTCACACTGACCCACTCACACTCACTCCATGACCATCACACTGACGCCCTCACACACACTCCATCACTGTCATCCTGACCCCTTCACACGCACTCCATCCTCGTCACCCTGAACCCCTCACACTCACTCCATCACCGTCACCCTGAACTCTCACACTCATTCCATCACCATCACACTGACCCCCTCACACACACACCATCTCCGTCTCCGGACGCCCTCACACTCACTTCATGACTGTCACCCTGACCCCCTCACAATCACTCCATCACAGTCACACTGACCCCTCACAATCACTCCAACACCGTCACCCTCACCCCCTCACAATCACTCCATCTCTGTCACCCTAACACCCTCACACTCACTCCATCACCGTCACACTGACCCCACTCACACTCACTCCATCACCGTCAACCTGACCCCCTCACACACTCCATCAGCGTCACTCTGACCCCCTCACTGTCACTGCATCACCCTCTTCCTGGCCCCATCACATTCACTCCGTCGCCATCACCGTGACACCTCACACTCATTCCATCACTGTCAACCTGGCCCTCTCACACTCAAGCCATCACCCTCACTGTTACACTCACACACACTCCATCACACTCACCCTGTCGCCTTCACAGTCACTCTATCACCGTCACACTGACCCCCTCACACACACAATCTCCGTCACATTGACCTCCTAACAATCACTCCATCACCGTCACCCTGACACACTCACACACATTCCATCATCTTCACCCTGACACCCACACACTCACTCCATCAGCGTCACCCTGACCCCCTCACAATCACTCCGTCACCGTCACTCTGACCCCTCACAATCACTCCATCGCCATCACCCTCACCCCCTCACAATCACTCCATCACCGTCACCCTCACCCCCTCACAATCACTCCATCACTGTCACCATGACACCCTCACACTCACTCCATGATCATCACACTAACCCCCTCACACATACTCCATCACTGTCATCCTGACCCCCTCACACGCACTCCTTCCTAGTCACCCTGAACCCCTCACACTCATTCCATCACCATCACCCTGAACTCCTCACACTCACTCCATCATCGTCACACTGACCCACTCACACTCACTCCATGACCATCACACTGACGCCCTCACACACACTCCATCACTGTCATCCTGACCCCTTCACACGCACTCCATCCTCGTCACCCTGAACCCCTCACACTCACTCCATCACCGTCACCCTGAACTCTCACACTCATTCCATCACCATCACACTGACCCCCTCACACACACACCATCTCCGTCTCCGGACGCCCTCACACTCACTTCATGACTGTCACCCTGACCCCCTCACACTCACTACATCACTGTCACCCTGCCCCCTCACACTCACTCCATCTCTGTCACCCTATCCCCCTCACACACTCCATCAACGTCATCCTGACCCCCTCACTGTCACTCCATCACTGTCTCCCTGACCCCCTCACACTTACTCCACCACCCTCACACTGAACCCCTCACACTCACTCCATCACCCTCATCTTGTCCCAATCATATTCACTCCGTCACCATCCCCGTGACACCTCACACTCATTCAATCACTGTCGACCTGCCCTCTCACACTCAAACCATCACTCTCACCGTGACACTCACACACACGCCATCACACTCGCCCTAACCCCCTCACACTCACTCCATCACTGTCACCATGACACCCTCACACTCACTCCATCACCTTCACACTGGACCCCTCTCATTCATACCAATTACCGTCACCCTCAACCCCTCACACTCACACCGTCACCATCACCATGACACATCACACTCACTTCATCACTGTCATACTGACTCCCTCACACTCACTCCATCACCGTGACCCTAACACCCTCACACTCACTCCATCACTGTCCCCCTGACCCCCTCACACACATTCCATCACCGTCATCCTGACCCCCTCACACGCACTCCATTCCAGTCACCCCTACCCTCTCACACTCACTACATCAACGTCACCTTGATCCCCTCACACTCACTCCATCACCGTCACACTGACCCCTCACAAACACTCCACAGTCACACTGACGCCTCACAGTCACTCCATCTCCATCACCCTGACACCCTCACACTCACACCATCACCATCACCCTCACCCCCTCACAATCACTCCATCACCATCACCCTCACCCCCTCGCAATCACTCCATCTCCGTCACACTGACCCCCCACACACTCACTCCATCACCATCATCCTGACCCCCTCACACTTACTGCATCACTGTCATCCTGACCCCCACACACGCACTCCATCACAGTCACCCTGACCACCTCACTCTCACCCCATCACTGTCACCCTCAACTCCTCACACTCACTCCATCACCGTCACTCTGACCCCCTCACACTCACTCCATTACCATCACACTGACACCCTCACACTTACACCATCACTGTAATCCTGACACCCTCACACTCACACCATCACCATCACCCTGACCCCTTCACACGCACCCCATGACGGTCACCCTGACCCCCTCACACTCACTCTATCACCGTTACCCTGACAGCCTCACAGTTACTCTACCACCATCACACAGAACCCCTCACACTCACTCCATCACCATCCCCTTAACACCTTCACACTCACTCCATCACCGTCACCCTCACCCCCTCACACTCACTCCATCACCGTCACCCTCACCCCCTCACACTCACTCCATCACCGTCTCCGTGACCCCCTCACATTCACTCTATCACCGTCACCCTCACCCCCTCGCACTCACTCCATCACTGTCACACTGAACCTCCACACAATCACTCCATCACCATCACACTGAACCCCTCACACTCATTCCATTACCGACACACTCACCCCTCACACCCACACCGTCACCATCATTATGACACATCACACTCACTTCATCGCTGTCACCGTGACCCCCCTTACACTCACTCCAACACCATCACACTTAACCCCTCACACTCACTCCATCACCGACACCCTCACCCCTCACACTCACGATATCACCGTCTCCCTGAACCCCTCACAATTCATCCATCACTGTTACCTTGACCCCTCACACTCACTCCATTACCATCAACCTGACACCCTCACACTCACTCCATCACTGTCACACTGACTACTCACACACACTCCATCACCGTCACCCGGAGCCCCTCACTCTCACTCCATCACCAATACCCTCACCCCTTACACTCACTCTATCACCACCAACATGACCCCATCACACTCATTCCATGAACGTCACACTGACCCACTCGCAGTCACTCAATCACCATCACCCTGACCCCTCCTCACTCACTCCATCACCGTCACACTGACCCTATCGCACTCACTCCATCAGCGTCACCCTCACCACCTCACAATCACTACATCATCGTCACTCTCACCTCCTCACACTCACTCCATCACCCTCACCCTGACCCGCTGACACTCACTCCATTGTTGTCAACCTGACCCCCTCACACACACTGCATCACTGTCATTCTGACCCCCTCATACGCACTCCATTCATGTCAGCCTGACCCCCTCACACTCACTACATCACCGTCAGCCTGACACCCTCACACTCATTCCATCATTTTCACACTGACCCCCCACACACACTCCAACACCATCACCCCGACCCCCTCACACTCACTCCATCACCGACACCCTCACCCCCTTACACTCACACTATCGCCGCCAACCTGACCCCCTCACACTCACTCCATCACCGTCACACTGACCCCCCCACACTCACTCAATCACCCACACACTGACCCCCTCACACTCACTCCATCAACGTCACTCTGACCCCCTCACACTCACTCCATCAGCTTCACCCGCACCACCTCACAATCACTACATCACTGACAACCTGACCCCCTCACATGCACTCCATCACCATCACACTGACCCCCCTCACACTCACTCCATCACCGTCACACTGACCCCCCCACACTCACTCAATCACCGTCACACTGACCCCCTCACACTCACTCCATCACCGTCACACTGACCCCCCCACACTCACTCAATCACCGTCACACTGACCCCCTCACACTCACTCCATCACCGTCACTCTGACCCCCTCACACTCACTCCATCAGCGTCACCCTCACCACCTCATAATCACTACATCACCGTCAGTCTCACCCCCTCACATGCACTCCATCACCATCACACTGACACCCCTCACACTCACTCCATCACTGTCACTCGGACGCCTCACACTCACTCCATCACAGTCACCCTGACTCCATCACACACACTCCATCACCGTCACCCTGGCCCCCTCATACTCACTCCATCACCGTCACCCAAACACCCTCACACTCACTCCACCAGCATCATCCTGACCCCAATTACCGTCACAATGAATTCCTCACACTCCCGCAAGCACAGTCACACTGACCCCCCTCACACACACTCCATCTCCGTCACACTGACCCAGTCACATTCACTCCCTCACCCTCACCCTGACCACCTTTCACTCACTCCACCACTGTCACCCTAATCCCTTCACACTCACTCCATCACCGTCACCCTGATCCACTCCCATTCACTCTATCATCCTCAGCCTGACCACCTCACACTCACTCCATCATTGATATACTGATCCACTCACACTCACTCCATCAACGTCACCTTGTCCCCTTAAACTCACCCCATCACTATCACACTGACCGCCTCTCACACACTCCATCACCTTCATACTGACCCCCTCACACTCACTGTATCACAGCCACACTGGCCCCCTCACACTCACTCTAACGACATCACAGCGACCCCCTCATAATCACTGTATTACAGCCACACTGACCACCTCACACTCACTCCATCACACTCACACTGACTCCCTCACACCCACTCCATCAATCTCAAACAGGCCCCCTTACACTCACTCCATCACTATTATGCTGATCCCCTCGCACTTATTCAGTCACCATCACACACACCCTCACACTCACTCCATCACCATCACACTGACCCCCTCACACTCACTCCTTCTCCGTCACCGAACACCCTCTCACTCACTCCATCAGCAACATCCTGACACCATCACACTCACCCCAATCACTGTTACCATGACCCCTCACACTCCCTCAATCACGTTCACACTGACCCCCTCACACTCACTCCATCACTGTGACACTGTCCCCCTCACACTCACTCTGTAACTGTCACCCTATCCCCCTCACTCTCAATTCATCACCGTCAAAATGACCCCCTCACACTCACTCCATCAGTCACCCTGACACCCTCACACTCCCTCTACCACAATCCCACTGACGCCCTCACACTCACTTAATCACTATCACCCTAACTACCTCACACTCACAACATCACCGTCACACTTAACCCCTCACACGCACTCCATCAATTTTACCCTGACCCCCTCACACTCACTCCATCACCATCACCCTGACCTGATCACACTCACTCCAACACCCTCACCCTGACTCCTCACACTCACTCCAACACTGCCACCCAAACACCTTCACACTCTCTCAATTACCGTCACACTGACACCCTCACTCTCAATCCATCACTGTAACACTGAACCCCTCACATTCACTCCATGACCGTCACACTAACATCTCACACTCACTCCATCACACTCACACTGACCCTCTCATACCCACTGCATCACCATCACCCTGACCCTCTCACATTCACTCCATGACCGTCACACTAACCCCTCACACTCACTCCATCACACTCACACTGACCCTCTCATACCCACTCCATCACCATCACCCTGACCCCATCACACTCACTCCATCTCCATCACACTGACCCGCTGACACTCACTCCATCTCACTTAAACTGATTCCCTCACACTCACTACATCACCATCACATTGACCCCATCACATTCACTCCATCACCCTCACCCTGACCCCCTCACACTCACTCCATCACTGTCACACTTATCCACTCATACTCACTCCAACACCGTCACCCTGACCACCTCACACTCACCGCATCACCATCACACCGACCCCCTCACACTCACTCCATCACCGTCACACTGACCCCTCACATTCACTCCCCCATCACCATCACACAGACCCCCTCACACTCACTCAATCACCATCACGCTGATCCCCTCGCAATGACTCCATCAACGTCACACTCACCCCCCACACTCACTCCATCACCATCACACTGACATCCTCACACTCACTCCATCACCATCACACTGACACCCTCACACTCACTCCATCACCATCACTCTGACGCCCTCACATTAACACCATCACTGTCACCCTGACCCCCTCATACTCACTCCGTCGCCGTCACACTCACACCCTCACACTCACTCCATCTGCATCACCCTGACACCATCACACTCACCCCAATCACCATCACACTGAATTCCTCACACTCCCTCAATTACGGTCACACTGACCCCCTCACACTCACTCCATCACCGTGACACTGACTCCCTCGCACTCACTCCATCTCTGTCACACTGACCCACTCACACTTACTCCATCATCATCACCCTGCCCCCCCTCACGCTCACTCCATTACTGTCACGCTGTCCCATTCACACTCACTCCATCACTGTCACTCTGACCCCCTCACACTCACTACATCACGTCAACCAAGCACCCTCACACTTACTACATCACCATCACCCAACCATCCTTACACTCACTACATCACCGTCACCCAAACACCCTCACACTCACTCCATCAGCATCATCCTGACACCATCGCACTCACCTCAATCACCATCACACTGAATTCCTCACACTCCCTCAATCACGGTCACACTGACCCACTCACACTCACTCCATCACCATGACACTGACCCCCTCACACTCACTCCATCACCGTCACCCTGACCACCTCACTCTCAATCCATCACCTTCACCCTGACACACTCACACTCACTCCATCACTTTCACCCTGACCCCCTCACACTCACCAGATCTCCGTCACCCTGACCCGCTCACTCTCACTCCATCACCCTCTCCCAGACTCCTCACACTCACTCCAACACAGCCCCTCTAACACCTGCACACTCTCTCCATTACCGTCATACTGATCCCCTCACACTCACACCATCACTGTAACACTGAACCCTTCACATTCATTCCATGTCCGTCACACTAACACCTCACACTCACTCCACCACACTCACACTGACCCTCTCACACTCACTCCCTCACCATCACACTGACCCCATCACAGTCACTCCATCATCGTCACCCTGACCTCCTCACACTCTCTCAATCAACGTCACACTACCCTCTCACACTCAGTGTATTGCAGCCACCCTGACCCCCTGACACTCATTCTAACAACATCACAGCGGCCCCCTCACACTCACTCCATCATGGTCACACTGGCTCATTCAATATCTCTCCATCATTGTCTCCCTGACCCACTCACACTCACTCCATCACCCTCACCCTGATTCTCTCAGACTCACTCCATCACTGTCATCCTGACACCTCACACTCACTCCACCACCATCACACTGAACCCCCACACTCACTACATCACCATCACACTGACCCCCTCACATTCACTCAATCACCCTCACCCGGACCCCCTCACACTCACTCCATCACTGTCACCATAATCCCTTCACACCCTCTCCGTCAGTGTTCTGCTGACCCCTCACATTCACTCCATCACCCTCATCCTGACCCCCTCACACTCACTCCATCACAGTCACACTTATCCACTCATACTCACTCCAACACCATCACCCTGACCACCTCACACTCACTCCATCACTGTCACACTGAACCGCCACACTCACTCCATCACACTCACACTGACCCCCTCATACCCACTCCATCACCATCACAGAGACCCCCTCACACTCTATCCATCACTATTATGCTGGTCTCCTCGCACTGACACCGTCACCGTCACACTTACCCCCTCACAGTCACTCTATTACCATCACACTGACCCCCTCACACTAACTCCATCACCGTCACCCGAACATCCTCACACTCACTCCTTCAGTATCATCCTGACACCATCACACTCGCCCCAATCACTGTCACACAGAGCCCCTCACACTCCCGCAATCACGGTCACACTGACGCCCTTACACTCACGCTATCAACATCAATCTGGCCCCTCACACTCACTCCATCACTGTCACGCTGTCCCATTCACACTCACTCCATCAGTGTCACCCTGTCTCCCTCACACTCAGTCCATCATCATCACCCTGACCCCCTCACACTCACTCCATCACCGTCACACTGACCTCCTCACACTCACTCCATCACTCTAACACTGACCCCCTTACACTCACTCCATCACTCTAACACTGACCCCCTTACACTCACTCCAAGACCATCACACTGACCCCCTCACACTCACTCCATCACTGTCACACTGACCCCCCACACTCACTCCATTACTGTGACACTGACCACCTCACACTTACTCCTTCATCATCACCCTGACCCCTCACATTCACTCCATCACTGTCACACTGTCCCCTCACACTCACTCCATGAACGACACACTGACCCCCTCTCACCGACTTCATTACCATTTCATTGACCCCCTCACACTCACTCCATCACCGTCACCCTTACCGCTCACTCTCACTCCATCACCCTCTCCCTGACTCCTCACACTCACTCCATCACTGCCACCCTAACACCTTCACACTCACTCCATCACTGTCACCCTGACCCACTCAGTCACTCCATCACTGTCACCCTGACCCTCTCACACTCACTCCATCATCCTCACCCTGACTCCTCACACTCACTCCATCCCTGCCTCTCTAACCCCTTCACACTCACTCCATTACCATCACACTGACCCGCTCACACTCACTCCATCACCATCACACTGACCCCTTCACACTCACTGCATCACCATCACCCTGACGCCCTCACCCTATCTCCATCACCGTCACACTGAACCCCTCACAAACACTCCATCTCTGTCACCCTGACGCCCTCACACTAATTCCATCATTGTCATTCTGACCCCCTCACTCTCACTCCATAACCGTCACACTGGCCCCCTCACACTCACTCAATCAGCGTCACACTGACCCCCTCACACTCATTCCATCACCGTCATCCTAACACCCTCACTCACTCCATCACCCTCTCCATGACCCCCTCACACTCACTCCCTCACACTCACACTGATCCACTCACATTCACTCCATCACCGTCACCCTGGCCCATTCACACTCACTCCACTAGCATCACCCTGAACCCCTCACACTCACTCAATCACATACACCCTGAAACCTCACAGTCACTCCATCACCATCACCCTGAACCCCTCACACTCACTCAATCACATACACCCTGAACCCTCACACTCACTCCATCACCATCACCCTGAACCCCTCACACTCACTCAATCACATTCACAATGAACCCTCCCACTCACTCCATCACCGTCCTCCTGACCCTCACACTCACTCCATCACCCTCACCCTGAACCCCTCACACTCGCTTAATCACATTCACCCTGAACCCCCACACTCAATCCATCACCGTCCTCCTGAACCCCCACACTCACTCCATCACCCTCACCCTGAACCCCTCACACTCGCTCAATCACATTCACCCTGAACCCCCACAATCACTCCATCACCGTCCTCCTGAACCCTCACACTCACTCCATCACCCTCAACCTGAACCCCTCACACTCGCTCAATCACATTCACCCTGAACCCCTCACACACACTATCACCATCACCCTGATCCCCTCTCACTCACTCCATCACAGTCACCCTGAACCCCTCACACGCACTCTATCACCGTCACCCTTATCCTCTCACACTCACTCCATCACTATCACACTGACCCCCTCACACTCACTTCATCACCGTCACTCTGACCCCCCTCACATTCACTCAATCACTGTCACCCTGAGCAACTCACACTCACTCCATCATCTTCACCCTGACCCCCTCACACCTACTCCATCACCGCCATTGTGTTTCTGCTTTCACCAGAAATATAATAAGAACAAATACCAATAAATAGCCATGTTCACAGTAGGAATAGCTATCATTGGTATATTCTGAGTCAGAACTGTGTCAGAGTGAAACGTAGAACAAGAATTTTCCATCATATTCACACCGACATTTGACTAATAATTTCTTCAGTCACTTCCTCTCTCACGTGAAGAAGGAGCCATGGAGAGGGAGATAAAGGTGATGTTGTGGCTCAATCGCCTTTCTCCTATGGCTGACCCTGAATTAAATTAAATCGCAAGAAACACTGTTTTGTTCGTTTAATTTTAATTTTGCTGCAACCTCACAATGTTCATTGTAATAATCAGACGTGAATTAGATTTATCTCATTGGAATGATAAATGTTGTATTCAAATTTGCTCTGACTTTATTTCAGCTGAAGGAAAATACTGCTTCGAAAAACAGAGCGTTCAACTGCAGAAGAAAACCCACCAGCTTTGTTGCTCGTTGCTCTGGCAGATTTCACCGAGTATTAAATGGACAAAACATCATGGTGTTTGACCTCACATCCTTAACGCATATAATTAAAGCAGGAAGTAGATCTCCAAGCAACTGATCATTTCCTATTAATTATGCGATATTTTCCCTTCGCAATAAGAAAAATCCACTGAGTTCCATTTACAATGGATTATGTGGAATCTTACGCCAAATCTTTCAAAATCCAGAGTTTTTGGAACCGCATCGTATTCAGCTGCACGCGTTCATGAAATGTCTTTACATTTAAAGTCAACCAACTTAGGCATTGTTTCCTGCAACTTCCGACCGTCTACATCCCACCCCACCACCTTTAGCTAGCCACACGCTGTCTCTCTCCTTGTGAAATGTATTCCTTGTATGTCACCAAATGTGCCTTTCCAAATATTTTGAAAAACAGATTATCGGAGTGACAGCGATTCTGCTCTCATTATTTCTTTGTCCTTCACATGTTTTATCAAATGCTTTGAATGCCTGACGTCTAGATATTTACTTACTTGAAAGAGGGAACTTTCCACCTCTCTACTCTGTCCAAACATTTCATGACCTGAAAAAGCCCCATTAAGTCTTCCTTATTACAGGGATCACTTGTAAATTTTCTAAGGCAACAAGTGAATAAAATGTTATCCTCAGTACACCCCGTCAGCATCGTCTCTAATGGCTTTACCCCCCAGTAATCACCGCCATTACCCTCTCCGATAGAATCACAGAATCCTAAAGTGCAGAAAGGGCATTTCAGTCAATCGAACCGGTGTCGACTTTCTGAAGAGCATCTCACCAAGACCTTGTTCTCATCCCTATTCCCGCATATTTCATCTGAAGAAGGGGCAGCCCTCCCCCTTACGATTTCAAATAAACCTGGGTTGGACTATAACCTGGCGTTCTGTGACTTCTGACCTTATCCCCGCGTAACCCATGGTTAATTCACTCTTAATATGCTTCATTCAATCCCTGGACACGAGAGGGCAATTTAACTTTGCCAATCAACCTAACCCTTCGACTGAACTGCAGTGCAATTTGCTAAGTCAATGTTCCGTCATAGTGAGCAAATGCTGTATCATTTTGTTAATGGCTTTATACCCTGGTAACTCAGCCTCATCAATGCAAATCAACCCAAATTCAATGTATCGAAACACTACCCTCTACTTTACGATTTCATTCGTGCTGAGGGAAGTGTTTCTGCACTCATATTTGAATGCATTTACCCTGTTTATTCCTCACCTTCGTGCTTCCAGTAAACACTTCAATCCGGAGCAAGTCTGTCAAATGTTTATCATTCCAACAGAGTCACATAATTCAGCTTACAGAAGTCACATGTTTGCACCCTCACTGACAATCTGCCTCCCTGAGAGCTGTAGCCCTTCCCCACCTTGAATCAGGCAGCACTGTCCTTCCTGTGACATGCCCCATCGAGAATGGAAGGACAGGTATCAATACCCGCACTTGGGAATGGAGCGACAGTTTTAAAACATTTGCACTGTCCCCAGCGGAGAATTGAGCCCTGGGACAGATGGGGACACTAACCATTATACTACCAAGGACAAGAGTATCAAAGGAGGCCCTTCAGTTAATTGTGGCCACACTTGTCAAAAACAACTGCTTAATGAACTGAATCCTATTTCACTATGTTTATCGCACAGCCTTATATGTTTTGGCGTCACAAATTCACATCTGAATATTTATTCATGTCAATGGGGTTTCTGCCTTACTGAACAATACAGACAACGTATTCCAAATTCAACCGCTCCCCCCCTCCCCCCGTGCTGACTAATAAATCTTTTCCGCACATCTTCTCAAACTATTCACCCATTCTCCTTAAATCTCTGGCCTCTGCTGATCAATCCCTCCATCAATGGGAAACTCGTTCAGTCAACCCTGTCCAAACCCTAACTCATTCATGTATTCTCTACATCTCCTTTGCACTGCGACAAACACTCCACTCTGTCCTGTCTTTCTTCCTAACTGAAACTCCTCAGCCCAAACAATATCCCGGTAAATATCTCCTGCAATTTTCTCAGTGTGATCACATCCCTGCTATAATGTGACTTGCAAAACTGCACAACACTCTTGTGTGAGCCTTATGAGCAGTTGTTTTAAAATTTCTGGATTAATATGAGGGCGATCCTGGCTAAGCAGAATTTATTACCCATTCCAAATTGCCCAGAGGGCAGTTGAGACTCAACCATATTGCTATGAGTCTGAAGTCACATGCAGCCCAGACCAAGTAAGGATAGCAGATTCCATCCCGAAATGACATCAGTGAAACAGATTTATTTTCAACAATTGTCAATGGATCTATAGTAGTCATGAGATTCTTCCTTGCAGATATTTTTTGAATCCAAATTTGACAATCATGGCATGGTGGGATTCAAGCTCGAATACCCAGACTATTACCTCAGTATCTGGATTATCAGTCCTATGAAATTATCACAAGACCAACGCAGAAAGCCATAAAGTTGATCTTTTCCAATAAAATGTCTTTTCACCAAAACTGCCCTGGGTCTTTTCCATGAGCTTGACGCTCCAATTGCCTCTGGCCTATGTGAGTAAATGCTGCTACATGTGGATTGATTTCACAACCGCGGTATCCAAATCGATCAATTTGTTTGAAGGTCCCGATGGTGGGAATCGGGTACGTTCACCCAACAACAGTGACCGCAGCAGCAGCACAGACAGAACAGTATGAATGTGAAAGAGAGCGATATATTGGGCATTTCCTCAGAGAAATGGGAGGAGGGACGGAAAGGAGGTTTAATGATCGTGGGAAGGAGAGAAATCTCCGACAATGGCTGTGTTTGAATCCTGATATATGAACCTCAGAGATGTGAGATAGCGAAATTTGAAGGTAAAACAATTAATTTCTTAGCTTGTCTCACAAAAAGGACAACGGAGAGAACACTTAGGGCCGTGGTTTGGTTTCAAATCGAGGTTGCTGTGGTCACTATGCAAAATACCGACAACCACGATCACAGTAACCACAGAACAGGATGCTTGCACGCAGCAATAAATATACTAGCAGAGGAAATATTCGGAAGAACAGCACATGTACAATATCAGTACCCAGCGAACAGTGACAGACATTGGGAACTGAGAATGAGCTGAATCTTTCAGTTCGATGTCCTCAGAGGCTGTGGAGATCCCTTGAATGAGAATGTTCAAAACTGAGATTGATAGATTTTGACAAACCATCAAAGTTTCGGGGGACAGTACAGGATATTGTTGAAGTGTATGCTTCAGTAGCATTTTAGCTTAACATCGGCGACTTCACCAGCTTCCTCAAGTTGTAACGAGTGTTGCAGGTAATCACACATCATCCCAGTTCCCATTTTCGCAATCAGAGAAACTTCAGCACAGCCGCCCAGATACAAACGGAAATAGGGATAGGAATGAGTCGCGGAGTTACTCTCTGTCTCCAGTGATGCAACAGTTGAGTGTGCAGTCCTTTCATGATGGTATAGAGACGCAAGAAATTCCTAGGTTGTGTGTGGTCCTGTTCAAGGGAATGGTTGTCCCCGTTTATACTATCATAGCGATTTCTGGTGCATCTTTCTAAGACAGCTGAGTGTCACAACTGGAGCGTGTTGAGCCCTTAACTTTGCAATGGTGCGTTTCAAAGATGAGTTTGCTGTTTGGATCTGTGTTTCCGACACTGGCGGTGGCATTTGCTTGCATCAGCTCAGTATCAGTTTCTTCCACACAGTCAAGACTTCAACCTGGAGAAGGGGGTGTTGGGGTGGTATTTTAAACTTGTCATCTTTGGCGACTGGGACACAGAAACGGTGATGTTTAAGTTCGATGAATAAAACCTGGAATGCAAGCCTGATCTCAGGGACAGAGATAATTACTTTAATTTCCTGAAGTCCCATTCATTCATATCCCTTATGCAGGGGAGTCTATAATCTTCACCCAGTCCTGCTGACGAGAGACTCCAGGACCAGAAAACATGAGATGACCCTTAATTCTGGAATCCCCATCGTGTGGGAAAGCAGGCTTGTCGGCTCTTGCAGTCCACACAGTCCATCCGAAGCGCATCCCATCAGACCCCACGGTATTCCCTGTCCCATAAGCCTGCATTTCCCATTGTTCATCCCTGTAATTGGTACATCTTTGGTCAGAGGGAGAAATAAAAATGCAAACACACAGAGAATGTGCAGACTGCCCACAGACAGACATCCGAGGCTGGGATCGCACCCGGGTTTGTGGTGTAGCCAGAGAGCAACGAACAAGGTGCGAAGAATAAATGTTGTCCTGACCACTGATACTCACACCCTGTGGGTGAATAAGAAACAATGAAAACACATTCACAACATGGAAAACAAAATTTGTATCTATGTGGATGCAATTTGAAAGGATCGTTCACCCTGGGTTGTAAATACGACACCGATATGACAGAGAAAGCAGGGCAATGTGGGAACTGCAGGAAGAGATTCAATTAACCACAGAAATGGAAACTTTTAAAATCAGTAACACTGTGGAGAGGCCGTTCACCAGTCCCGTGTGTGGGAAGGGATCACTGAGCAAAACAACCTCCGGAGACTCCAGCAGGATTACATATCCCATCAGGTGTTCGGTTATGCTGTCAGTGCTGCTGTTAATCCCAACCAGCTATTTGTTCCATAGCATCAATCATAGATTCATACAGCATGAAAACAGGTCCGTCAGTCCAACCAATCTATGCTGAACGTACTGCCAAACTAATCTCGTCCCATCTGCCTCCTGCTGTAGCCGTTGAGTGGTTATAATGCCTTTGTAGTTTTATTACTGTATTGTTAATCCAAAAACCCAGGTAATATTTTGGGGACAAAGAGTTCAGGTCCTGGCATGACAGATAGTGGAGTTTGAATTCAATAAGCACCTGAAATTGAAGAGTCTCCTGATGACCTGAATCAGTTGTGCGGAAACTCCATCTGATTCACTCATCCCAGTTCGGGAAGCAAACTGTCATATTCATCTGCTCTGTCCCACAGGAGACTCCAGATGGATAATATCGTGACTGACTCTTAAATGCCCTCTGGGAAATAACTCATGTACTAGGCATGAATACAGTTATTTTAAAAGTCCCACTTTCCCATTCATGTTTGGAATCAATTGTCCATTAAATGTTGCAAACATACCCTCGTCCATCACTTCCTCAGCAAGTTAATTGCACACGTAAAATACCTTCCCTAAAAAATGCCTCACATGACTTTTTTAAAAAAAAACTCTCTCTTTTCATCTTAAACGTATGCCCTATCGCCTTGAAATCCCCATCCTGGGAAAAGGCAGCTATCGTTAATGAACTTGCCTCTTAATAATTCACAAAAGGTCTGTCATGTCGCCGCTCAAACCCTGAACCAGAGTGAAAACAGTCTCAACTAGTTGAAAATGAGAACTGCAGATGAGAGATCAGAGTCGAGAGTGTTGTGCTGGGAAAGCACAGCAAGCCAGGAAGCATCTGAAGAGCAGGAGAATCGACGTTTTGGGGAAGAGCCTGATGAACGACACTTGCGCGAAAAAAATGTTTCTCCTGCTTCTTGGATTCTGTGTTACCTGATGTGGTTTTCCAGCACCCCAATCTCGAATCTGAAAATTGTCTCAGACTATCCAGCCGTTCATTATAACTCAAACCAACCCACAGGCGACATGCGTGTATACCTTTTGTGAACCTACTCCAGCTGAATAATATCATTCCTACAACTGGGCGAACAGAACTGGAGGCAATATTCCAGAAGAGGCCTCCTCAATGTCCTGCAAAGCTTCAACATAACGTCCCAACTACTAAACACAAAGGACTGAGCAATGAAGGGAAGTATGTTAAATGCCTTTGAACCATCTTGTCTGTTGGTAATGCAAATTACAAGGAATTATGTACCTGCACACCGAGCTTCCGTGTTCTCCAACATACACAAAGCCCTACTCTTGTTGTTGTACCAAAATGCAAACCTATGAAGCATGCCTGCAGTGAGTTCCACTGTTTTCTCATATCGATCAATGATTCCTATTTACTTGTAGTGGCCGTGATTTAGCAGTGTGCAGATCACACAACAGTTAGTCATGCAATTAACCATGAGGAAGAAAGCCGCAGACTACAGGGAGATATTAAACAACTGGAAATAAAAATGGTGAAAGCAATTCATTCCAGGGAAGTGGGTGATAGTGAAGCAAAATTAAACTTCAAACCAGCTGCTCACGCTCCAGTTGTGGCACTCAGCTGTCTCAGCAAGATGCACTGTCGATTGCTGTTAATATAAACGGGAACACATATTCCCTTCTGCCCCGCCTTTGACCAGAAGCACTCCAACCTCGGAATTACTTGCTCCTCTAAACCATCATAGAAATACCGTACATTCTCCGGTTGTGTACTTGAGCCATCGAGTATCTCTGCGACCTCATTCCCATCTTGTTTTAAGTCGGTTATTCGCGACTGCGCCACACAGTTCCTCTGATTCTGGGGCTGGGAACTGGGACTATGTGGCAGCAGTGGTTACTGCCTTGTGTGGGCAAACTCGTGAAGTAACCGGTGTTAAGCTGCATTGCTATTGAAGTATACATTTCAACAACAGCTTGGTAAAAACAATGACTGCAGATGCTGGAAAACAGATCTGGATTAGTGGTGCTGGAAGAGCACAGCAGCTCAGGCAGCAGTAAAATCAACGTTTCGGGCAAAAGCTCTTCATCAAGAATATAGGCAGAGAGCCGGAAGGGTGGAGAGATAAGTGAGAGGAAGGTGGGGTGGGGAAAAAGTAGCATAAGGTATAATAGTTAAATGGGGGAGGGGATGAAGTTAATAGGTCGGGAGGGAGGGTGGAATGGATAGGTGGAATAGAAGGTAGGCAGGTAGGATAAGTCAGGAAAAGTCATGGGGACAGTGCTGAGCTGGAAGTTTGGAAATGGGGTGGGTTAAGGGAAGGGGAAATGAGGAAACTGTTGAAGTCCACATTGATGCCCTGGGTTTGAAGTGTTCCGAGGCGGAAGATGAGGCGTTCTTCCTCCAGGTGTCTGATGGTGAGGGAGCGGCGGTGAAGGAGGCCCAGGACCTCCATGTCTTGGGCAGAGTGGGAGGGAGAGTTGAAATGTTGGGGCACAGGGCTGTGTGGTTGATTGGTGCGGGTATCCCAGAAATGTTTCCTAAAGCGCTCTGCTAGGAGGTGTCCAGTCTCCCCAATGTACAGGAGACTGCACCGGGAGCAACTGATTCAATAAATGATATTGGTGGATGTGCAGGTAACAAAAGCTGCACTGTCCCCGGAGTCTTTGATGTTCTGGAGAAATCTATTTATCTCAGCCTTCAACACATTAATGATGGAATCACCACAGCCACTGGGGGAACCGATGTTAAAGGGTCAGACCATTCTGAGTTCCCAAATATCTGCCACTTTCGCTCAGCACTGATATTGTGGATTTGGTGCTCTGCCTAACATTTCTCATGATACTTTACTTATTACGTGCATTTAGTGTATTTGTCTTTGGTTTGCCGTGATCGTATAGGGGTTAGTACTCTGCGTTGTGGCCGCAGCAACCTCGGTTCCAATCAGAGTCACGGCAGTAATTGCTCTCTGTGTCCCAGTCTTTTCTGAAACAGAAAGGAATCAGTTGTTTTAAAGGTTTGATATTCTCCAAGGTGATTTTCTTTTCCTTCAAGCTCTGCTCGCTCACATCTCTGTGTTTCATATGTCAGAATTCAAATCCACCAGTTCTCAGAGATTTCTTCCCTCCTACGATCACTAACCGAACTTTCCATCCCATACCCGCATTTCATTAATTTGGAGATGCCGGTGTTGGACTATGGAGTAAAAAGTTAAAAATCACCCGACACCAGGTTATGGTCTTACAGGTTTTATTGAAGCACTAGCTTTCGGAGAGCTGCTCTTTAATCATGTGTTTGCGGAGTCATTTCCTATTTCACTAAGGCATTGCAGAATCTAATAAAGACTCTCACATTGATACCGATCAGTCTGTGTGGCTGGGGTCACTGTTGCTGGGTGTACGTGCCCCAACCCTACCATCGGGACCTGCAGAACAGTTGATCCATTTGGTTACCACTGTTGTGAGATCAATACTCATGTAGTAGCTTTTACTGATATGGACCAGATATTATTGGGACGGGGGTCAAGTTCAGAAAAATGGCACAGAACAGTATCGGGGAAAAGCGACTTAATTGGATAAGATCAGTTTCACTGCTTTTCTGCAATGGCCGAGTGCTATTACCACTGAACACTGAACTGTTAATTCAGACACCATGGACCTGGATTTGACTCCGACCATGCTAGGTGGTAGAATTGGGATTCAATAAATATCTGGAATTACGAATCTAATAACTCCTATCTATCCATGTTCGATTGTTGAAAAAAAAACAAAACCATCTGACGTCAGTTAAGGAATGAAACTGCCATTCTTACCTGCTCGGGCCTCCATGTGACTCCAGACTCACTACAAGATGGTTGAGTCTCAATTACCCGCAGTGCAATTAGGGATAGGAATCAATACTGTCGAGTCAGCGACGCCCTCATACTGTAACAGAATAGAAAAAAAATTCATTCGGCCCTAGCTAGATTACTGTGTGCAGTTCTGCAATTCAGAGTACTGCATGGATGTGATCGCACTGGGAACGTTGCAGTAGAGATTCACTGGGATATTGTCTGGGCTGAAGAGTTTCAGTTGTGTGGAGAGATTGGACAGACTGGGGTTGCTTGTTGCCGAGCAGAGGAGATTGGAGAAAACATGACTGAGATGCACTAAATAATGAGGGATATGGATAGGATAGACTGAAAGAATCGTTTCGTATTGAAGAACAGATCGAACACTGGGGCCAAGGGATTTCGGGAAAAGGCAGTAAGGTTTGAGTAGATTTGTGGAAAGGGTCAGAGAGGCGGAAATCATGCTAAGCTGAAAAAAAATTGAGATGTTAATTTGCGACGCCAAAACATGTAAGATTATGAGCTAAACGATGGAATACTTGATTCAGGTCGTTAAGCAGTTGTGTTGGACAAGTGCGGCCACGACAGGCTGAATGGCCTCCTTCGATGTTGTTGTCCTCCACAGTATCGTGGTTAGTGTCCCCGCCTGTCACAGGGCTCAATTCTCCGCTGGGGGCATCGTAAAGGTTTTAAACCTGTCGCTCTGTTCCCCAGTGAAGGTTAGTCATGCTTGACCTTCCATTCTCGACGGGACATGTCACAGGAAGGATAGTGCTGTCTGAATCAGCTGGGGAAGGTCTGCAGCTCCTGGGGAGACAGAGTGTCAGTGAAAGTGAAAACACGTAACTTCAGCCAACTGCACATTGTGTTTGTGTTGCAACCAAAACCATTATATAGATTTGTTCCTGACTGATATGTTTATTTAAAGCAGGAATCTGAGGAAGAAAACAGAGTAAACTCATTCAGATCTGAGTACAGAAACATTTCCAGCAGAACTACTGAGGTTGTACAGCGGAGAACCGCGTTTGGATGCACTGAATTCGGGTTGGTGGACGCAGATTGGTTTCACTCGGCGGAGTTACCAGTATGTAAAGCCATTCCACATGATACAGATAGTGTTCAATGTGATGGTACATTTGTTCAGTGGTTCGCACTGCTGTTAAGTCTGTAGGTTAGGTGGATTAGCCATGTTAAATTGCGCTGATGTGTCCAGGGAGTGAATTCAGTAAGTTAAGTGAGTTAGCCATGGGTAACGCAGTGATAAGGTCTGCAGTCACACGATGCCAGGTTTTATTCCAGCAGGTTTATTTGAAATGACAAGCGAGAAGCCTGCAGGGATAGAGACGGCAGCTAGGTTTGGTTGAAATGCTGTTCAGAGTCTCCCTACAGACTCGATTGGCTGAACTGCACTTTCTGCATTGTAGGGAATCTGTGATTCTATCAGAGAGGACACTGCCAGAGTTTACTGGCCCGTTAAGACATTAGAGACGATGCTGATGGCGTTTAGTGGATATGGAGTTTTATTTATTTGTGTTTTGCAAAATATGAAACTAAACCAAGAAAAACCGAATGGAAGTTTTCCATACTATTTGAGGTTTGGAGAGAGTAAATAGGTGGTAAATTCACTCTTTCAAGTTCATAAATTTCTGAAAGTCAGGATTTCAAAACCATCGATGTAGGACAAAGAAATGATGGGAGCAGAATTTCTCTCACTCAGACAATCCGTTTCCAAAATATTTGGAAAGGCGCATTTAGAGACACAAGCAGTGAGTTTCATCAGGAGAGATATAGCCTGTGGCCAGGTAAAAGTGTAAAGGAGGGTGTAGGGGGTCGAAGGTGAGAGGAAACAATATCTAATTTGGACGACTTCAGATGCAAAGAAATATCGGAAAGGTCAACAGCTGAGTAAGATTCAGCAAAAAAAAACTGAGTTTTGAAAGGTTTCTATTAATATTCCACATGAAGCATTATAAACGGAACTGAGCAGATTTTGTATATTGTCAAGGAAAGCTATTTCATAATGAATAGGAAGTGACCCGTCTTTCGGAGACCGATTCCCTGCTTTAATCCCATGCCTTAAAGATGGGAGGACGATCGCCATGATGTTGTGTTCATTTGATACCCACTGAAATCTGCCAACGTAACTGAGCATCAAAACTGGCATTTTGTTTTGTCGTTCAACCTTCTGCTTTTCTCATCAGTATTTTCTTTAAGCTGAAATAAATTCGGAGCAAAATTGAACGTAACATTTAACGTTCCAATCACATAAATCCAATTCACTTCCGATCATTGGAATGAACAGAGTGAAGTTGCAACAAAATTAATAAAATGAAACGATCAAAACTGCATTTCCGGGAATTTTACCCACTTCAGGTTCAGCCATATGAGAAAGACCAGCGAGCTAAAACATCACCTTCATTTCTCTCTCCATATATACTTCTTCACGTGAGAGAGAAACTGTCTGAAGAAATTATGCGTCAAGACTAAGTGTGCCTGCGAATGTGACGGGAATGTCATGCTTGCTGGGTCATTCTGAGACAGTTCCAACTCGGAATAGATCAAGGACAAGGTATTCCTTCCAAAGACGAGGTCAATCCCTTGGATTTTGCTGTTATTATTATTCCGCTGAAAGCAGAAACATGATGATGTGAATTCGATTCCGCTCAGGGAATTTCGCATCTCCGAGATGCACCATATGTGAACTTGATGTGGTCACATGTGAGCCCCTTTGCAATGGGCTTAAGTGTCCCGGGGTTCAGGCGACGGGTTGCTCTTCCATTGTGCTTGTGTGGATTTGAATCCTACTCTGGCTGTTACTTCTATCAAACACAACTGTGGTTTCCCTTTGTGCCTCGCATCTTTAGGATACTTTAGGTGGAGAATCTTGCTCTTCCCCTTCGTTGCAACGGTTATTTGTGATAAATCGATACCTCATCAACGTTGTAATTAAGCAATTTTCAACTTCCCCTCCAAGGCCCATAGCACCCTGACTTGGAAAGGAATCAGTGAGAAACTCATTGGTGAAACGGTCTTGATGGGCAAAGTTGCATACTTCAGCCTTCCATCTTTTCTATTACAATTTTAATAAAAATGTTGATTTATGCCGTGACCAGACTTGTGCTCAGTCCTTTAGCTGTTCCCTAAACTGGTGGTTGCTAAAGTTCTGCTATCATCCACAGCCTGTAGTTAACAATAGAAAATATCTAAAAATCCTCTCAATCAACTGACTCCCGTCAAGATTAGAGTGGTGTTGGAGAAGCACAGCAGGTCCGACAGCATCTGAGGAGCAGGAAAAATGGATGTTTCAGCCAAAAGCCCTTCAACAGGAATGAGACTGGGAGCACATTTGATGGAGAGATAAATGGGAAGGGGGTGGGGCTGGGGAGAAGGTAGCTGAGAGTGCTGTCAGTGGATGCAGGCGGGGGGTGAACATGAAATGTCAGAGAAGTAGGTGGAGTGGATAGGTGAGAATGAAGATGCACAGGTGGGACAAGTCAGGCGGACGGTGTTGAGCTGGAAGGTGGGAACTGGGGGAAGGTAGGGGGAGGGGAAATGAGGCAACGGGTGAAGTCCAAATTGATGCCGTGGGGTTGAAGGGTCCAGAGGCAGATTATGAAGCTTTCTTCCTCCAGGCATCGGGTCGTGAGGCAGTGGCGATGCAGGAGGCCCCGGACCTTCATGTCCTCGGGAGAGTGGGAGGAGGAGTTGAAATGTTTGGCCAAGGGGCACTGGGGTTGATTCTTGCGGGTATCCTGGAGATATTCTCTGAATTATTGTGTGAGAACACATTTCCTCTCTCCAACTTAGATGAGACCGCATCGGGCGGAACGTATACAAGAAATTACATGTGTGGAAGTGCAGGAGAAACTTTGATGGATGTGGAAGCCTCTATTCGAGCCTTGGACAGAGGTGTGGAGGTAGATGTGGGTGCAGGTTTTCCAATTCCTGCAGTGACAGGGAAATTTATATTTCCCTCCCCACCCCTATCCACTTTTTACAAAGACTCTTTCCTCCACGACTACCTAGTCAAGTCAACGCCCTCCAAAAACCCACCTTCCCCTCACGGCACCTTCCCCTGCCACCACAGGAATTAGAACATAGAACATAGAACATAGAACAATACAGCACAGAACAGGCCCTTCGGCCCACGATGTTGTGCCGAACTTCTAACCTAGATTAAGCACCCATCCATGTACCTATCCAAACGCCGCTTAAAGTTCGCCAATGATTCTGACTCTACCACTCCCACGGGCAGCGCATTCCATGCCCCCACTACTCTCTGGGTAAAGAACCCACCCCTGACATCTCCCCTATACCTTCCACCCTTCACCTTAAATTTATGTCCCCTTGTAACAGTCTGTTGTACCCGGGGAAAAAGCTTCTGAGTGTCTACTCTATCTATTCCTCTGATCATCTTATAAACCTCTATCAAGTCACCCCTCATCCTTCGCCGTTCCAACGAGAAAAGGCCGAGAACTCTCAACCTATCCTCGTACGACCTACTCTCCATTCCAGGCAACATCCTGGTAAATCTTCTCTGCACCCTCTCCAAAGCTTCCACATCTTTCCTAAAGTGAGGCGACCAGAACTGCACACAGTACTCCAACTGTGGCCTAACCAAAGTCCTGTACAGCTGCAACATCACTTCACGACTCTTGAATTCAATCCCTCTGCTAATGAACGATAATACTCCATAGGCCTTCTTACAAACTATCCACCTGAGTGGCAACCTTCAAAGATCTATGTACATAGACCCCAAGATCCCTCTGTTCCTCCACCTGACCAAGAACCCTACCATTAACCCTGTATTCCGCATTCTTATTTGTTCTTCCAAAATGGACAACCTCACACTTGGCAGGGTTGAACTCCATCTGCCACTCCTCAGCCCAGCTCTGCATCATATCTAAGTCCCTCTGCAGCCGACAACAGCCCTCCTCACTGTCCACAACTCCACCTATCTTCGTATCATCTGCAAATTTACTGACCCACCCTTCGACTCCCTCATCTAAGTCATTAATAAAAATTACAAACAGCAGAGGACCCAGAACTGAACCCTGCGGAACTCCACTTGTAACTGGGCTCCAGTCTGAATATTTACCATCTACCACCATTCTCTGCCTTCGACCGGTTAGCCAGTTTTCTATCCAATTGGCCAAATCACCCTCTATCCCATGCCTCCTGACTTTCCGCATAAGCCTACCATGGGGAAACTTATCAAATGCCTTACTAAAATCCATGTACACTACATCCACTGCTCTACCCTCATCCACATGCTTGGTCACCTCCTCGAAGAATTCAATAAGACTTGTAAGGCAAGACCTACCCTTCACAAATCCGTGCTGGCTGTCCCTAATCAAGCAGTGTCTTTCCAGATACTCGTAAATCCTATCCCTCAGTACCCTTTCCATTACTTTGCCTACCACAGAAGTAAGACTAACTGGCCTGTAATTCCCGGGATTATCCCTATTCCCTTTTTTGAACAGGGGCACAACATTCGCTACTCTCCAGTCCCCTGGTACCACCCCAGTTGCCAGTGAAGACGAGAAGATCATTGCCAACGGTACTGCAATTTCCTCTCTTGCTTCCCACATAATCCTAGGATATATCCCGTCAGGCCCGGGGGACTTGTCTATCCTCAAGTTGTTCAAAATGTCCAACACATCTTCCTTCCTAACAGGTATCTCTTCTAGCTTAACAGTCCGTTTCACACTCTCCTCTTCAACAATACGGTCCCTCTCGTTCGTAAATACTGAAGAGAAGTACTTGTTCAAGACCTCTCCTATCTCTTCCGACTCAATACACAGTCTCCCACTACTGTCCTTGATCGGACCTACCGTCGTTCTCGTCATTCTCAGGTTTCTCACATACGCATAAAATGCCTTGGGGTTATTCTTGATCCTATCCGCCAAGGATTTTTCATGCCCTCTTAGCTCTCCTAATCCCTTTCTTCAGGTCCCTTCTGGCTATCCTGTATCCCTCCACTGCTCTGTCTGAACCCTGTTTCCTCAACCTTATGAAAGCCTCCTTCTTCCTCTTTTCTAGACACTCAACCTCCCTCGTCAACCAAGGCTCCCTCACACGACCATTTCTTTCCTGCCTGATCGGTACATACATATCAAGGACACGTCGTATCTGCTCCTTGAAAAAGTTCCACATTTCCACCACATCCTTCCCTGACAGCCTATGCTCCCAACGTATGCTCCTCAAATCCTGTCTTACAGCATCGTAATTTCCCTTCCCCCAATTGTAAAATCTACCTTGTTGTGCACACCTATCTCTCTCGATAACCAAGGTTAAAGTCACATAATTGTGGTCACCATCACCAAAATGTTCACCCACTAACAAGCCCACCACTTGTCCCGGTTCGTTACCGAGTACCAAATCCAATATGGCCTCCCCTCTGGTTGGACAATCTACATACTGCGTTAGAAAAGCTTCCTGGACACACTGCACAAACACCGCCCCATCCAATCTACTTGATCTAAAGAGCTTCCAATCAATATTTGGGAAGTTGAAGTCGCCCATGACTACGACCCTGTGGCTTCTGCACCTTTCCAAAATCTGTTTCCCAATCTGTTTCTCCACATCTCTGCTGCTATTGGGGGGCCTATAATAAACACCCAACAAGGTGACTGCACCTTTCCTATTTCTGACTTCAGCCCATACTACCTCCAGAGGCAGATCCCCCTCAAACTTCCTTTCTGCAGCCGTTATACTATTTCTAATTAGCAATGCCACTCCCCCTCCTTTTTTACCACCCTCACTAATCTTACTGAAACATCTGTAACCAGGAACCTCCAACAGCCATTCCTGTCCCTCATCTATCCACGTTTCCGTGATGGCCACAACATCATAGTCCCAGGTACCGATCCACGCCTTAAGTTCACCCACCTTATTTCTGATACTCCTTGCGTTGAAGTATCCGCACTTGAGCCCATCTGTGTCCGCAAGTAGTCGCTGTCAGTGCTACCTTCTCCACAGCCTCCCTACAGTCTTGGGCATCCTGACACACAGCTAGCTTACTTGCTGGACTACAAGTCCGGATCCCATCCCGCTGCCAAATTAGTTTAAACCCCCCCGAAGAGTGCTAGCAAACCTACCCCCCAGGATATTGGTGCCCTTCTGGTTCAGGTGCAACCCGTCCTGTTTATACAGGTCCCACCTTCCCCAGAATGCAGTCCAATTGTCCAAATATCTGAAGCCCTCCCTCCTTCACCATCCTTGCAGCCACGTGTTCAACTGCACTCTCTCCCTATTTTTTGCCTCACTGTCACGTGGCACCGGCAACAACCCAGAGATGACGACTCTATCTGTCCTAGTTTTTAGCTTCCAGCCTAACTCCTGAGCTCTTGAATGACCTCCCCACCCCTCTTCCTACCTATGTTGTTGGTGCCAATGCGTACCACGACTTCTGGCTGCACACCCACCCCCTTAAGGATTCTGAAGACACGGTCCGAGACGTCTCGGACCCTAGCACCCGGGAGGCAACAAACCATCCGAGAGTCTCGCCCATGTCCACAGAACCGCCTGTCCGTCCCTCTAACTAGAGAGTCCCCTATAACTAGCGCTCTCCTCCTCTCCCCCTTTCCCTTCTGAGTCTCAGAGCCACAGACCCCTTCACTGAAGCTTCCACCTGCAAGGCTGTCCCCCCCAACAGTTTCCAAAGCTGTATACTTATTTTTTAGGGGAACGACCAAAGGGGAACCCTGCACTGCCTGCTTCTTCCCCTTCCCACCTCTGTCTGTTACCCAGCTACCTCTGTTCTCCGGCGTAACTATGTCCCTGTAGCTTCTATCAATCACCCTCTCAGCCTCTCGAATAATCCTCAGTTCATCCAGCTCCAGTTCCAGTTCCCTAACTCGTTCGGTGAGGATCAGGATCTGACTGCATTTCCTGCAGACAAAGTCTGCAGGAGTATCGGTGGCCACCCCTACCTCAAACATCCTGCAGGAGGAACATTCCACCGCCTGCGCTGCCATGACTGTACACTGTCTCCAAAAACAAGAACACTGAGTCAATAACACGGAGTCACTTACCTGGGGTCTAGAACACACCCACTCAAATACTAATCACTTACCTTCCCGTCCAGCTATGCGCTCCAACCTCACTTCCGCTGCCCGGTTAAAGGTAAGTCATTTTGAAACAAACTGTCTTACCTTAGCTGTAGTCTCCCGGGTTCGCTTTTCCTCGGCCGCTGCTCCCACTCAAATGACCGTTGGTGATTAAAGGGTGAGTATTTATACTCACAGTTCTCCTTCCCGGCTGCCCCTCTGTTTGCCGTCACTTCCTCTGCTGCTCCCGCTCTTTTTGTGAAGAGAGAAAAAAAAATTGCAAAACCTGCACCCACATCTTCCCTCTCACATCCTTCCAAGGCTCCAATGAGCATTCCACATCCATCAAATGTCCGTGTGCACTTCCACACATGTCATTTATTGCATCTGTTGCTCGCCATGCGGTCTCCTTTACATTGGGGCCAACAGACACATTCTCGGAGAGCGCTTCAGGGAACATTTCCAGGGAACCCGCAACATTCAACTCCAACGCCCCATGACCAAAAACATCAATTACCACGTCCCCGACTCTCCCAAGGACATGCAGTTCCTGGGTCTCCTTCAACGCCATTCCCTCACCACCAGACGCCAGATCTTCCACCTCGGGACCCTCAACCCCAGGGCATCAACGTGGTCTTCACCAGTTTTCTCATCTCCCCACGGCCACCTTATCCAAGTTCCAAATTTCTAACTTGCCACCATCCTACTGACCTGTCCCACTTGTCTATCTTCCTTTCCACCTATCCGCTCCACCCTCTTCTCCGACCTATCACCTTTAACTCCATCTCTATCCACCTCTTGCACTCTCAGCTAAATTCTTCCCAGACCCAGTCCTCCCGTTTATCGCTCCACCCACGAGGCTCCCACCTTTATTCCTGATGAAGGGCGTTTTATCCGAAACGTTATTTTTTTCTGCAACTCGGATGCTGCCTGACCTGCTGTGCTTCTTCAGCACCACTCTAATCTTGATTCTGATTTCCAGCACCTGCAGTATGCACTTCCGTCCATCTGATTCCCCTGTCTATTGATCTTGAATAGGCCGTTGCTAAAGTTCCAGCATCGTTTCCCTGCTCTTATATTCCCAGCTGCGGTCAAGAACAGAAAGTATCTCCAACCCCTCTAGACCACTTGATCCCTTGTCCAATCACCTTCAAATATTCATGAATGTCTACTCCAATTTCTCTTGTATTACTTTAAACCACTCAGTATTCACACTTTTATCATTGATCCTCCCCAAATTCATTATCACCCACTTCACTGGATTGATTTCCTTTCAGCACATTTTCTTGCCAATTGTTTCCAATCTCCCTGCAGTCTATGGCTTTCTTCCTCATGGTTAACGACCTGACTAATTGTTACCTGATTTGCAAACAGCTAAATGATGGCCACGACAAATAATTAAAAATCGTTGACCTGTATGAGAAAACAATAGAACTCATAGAAGCTTGCAAAGGGGAGCAGAATTGGATACTCTAAAGACGGTGATCTAAGGTTCCAGAAGGATCTTAATCCATTGCGTCTTTGGGCTGAAAAATGTCACATGAAGTTCAATCTGGATAAATGGAAGGTATTGCATTTTGCTACATCAAATATTAGTAGGGTTTATACAATTAATGATCGGGCATTGCATCGTGTTGTGGAACACAGAGGCCAAGAATGCAAGTACATAATTCATTTTAATTTGCTTCATATATAGACAGAATGGTTAAAAAAAATGTCATCTTGCCTTCGTTGCTCAGTCCGTTGAGCGTAGGAGTTGGTACGTTATGTTGAAGTTGAACAGGACATTGGGTGATGCGTCTTCTGGAATACTGTGTCCAGTTCATGTCGCCCAGTAATAGCAAGGAAATTATTCAGCTGGAGTAGGTTTAGAACAGGTATGCCAGCGCATGGCTAGTGCGGAAGGTTTGTGTTCTAACGAAAGGCTGGATAGGCTGAGACTACTTCCACTCGAGCACTGGAGTTTGAAAGGCGACCTGATAGAAATGTATAAATTATTGAGAGTTCAGCTAGAGTTAACTGTAACTGTTTTTTTCTCCAAGGAGGGGGCACTTCAAGACTAGAGGGCAAATGTTTGAAGTGAAAAGAGGGATTTAAAATTAAAAAGAGGCTTTTTAAAACAGAGGATGGTTTATGTGTGCAATTCACTTCCTGAGGCAGTGATGAATGAAAGTACATTTACAATATTTACAGGATATTTGGATCGATAAATGAGTTGGAAAGCATCAGTGGGATTAATAAAATCTATTCATTCATGCCTAGTACATAATTTATTGCCCACAGGGAAGATCAGAATCAACTACGATATTATGGATCTGGAGTCACATACCAGCCAGACCAGACAGGTAAGGCAGTTTCCTTCCATATCAGGCATTAGTGAATCAGATCTACCAGAACTGATTCAACATCATCATTAGACTCTAGGGATTTATTCAAATAAAATTCCAGCATCTGCCATGCCAGGGTTTGAACCCATGTTCACAGAATTATATCTGGACATTCATATTAACAATGCAGTAATAATATCACAAGGGCATTATTAACCATCAGCAGTTACAAGAGCCATCAGATGCGACTCGTTTAATTTGTCATTATGTTCAGTATGAGCTGGTAGGAGTGAAAGGCCTATTTTCATGCTGTGTGAGTCTAGGACTTTGACGCTATAAAACTGGCAGCTGGTTTGGATTAACAGCAGCGTTGACAGTTTAGTTGATCTCCTTCTGGGATATGTAATCTTGCTGGTAAATCTCGAGGTTCTTCTGCTCATTGAGGCCGTCCCACACACGGGGTTGTTGAATAGTCTGTCCCCAGTTTGACTGAGTAGATGAGTTTCCACTTCAGCAGGTAAAAGAATCCCGCATTACGCTGGTTTCTCTGTGATATCGGTGTCCTTGTATCTTCCCAGGATGAACGATTGGTTCAAATAAAATCTACGCAGACGCAAGTCCCGTTGTCCATGTTGTGAACGTTTTTTTATGCTTACTGATCTCCCCATAGGGTGTGGATATCGCTGGTCAGGACAACATATATTGTTCTTTCTGATTCGCTGCTGACTCGCTGCACGAGAGACATGGATTCGATCCCAGTCTCGTGTGACTGTGTGCAGTTTGGACATTCTCTCTTTGATTGTGTGAGTTTCCACCCACAGTCTGAAGGTGTGCGGGTTACTGGCATCAGCCATGGGAAATGAAGTGGAATGGAATAGATACGGAGTGTGGGTCTGCAAGGATGTGCGTCGGAGGGATGGTATCGACTGGAAGGGCCCAATGGCCTGCTTTCCCACACGGTCGTCATTCTCGGATTAAGGGTCAGCTATGTTGTTCAGGTCCTGGAGTCACAAGTAGGCAGGATTGGGTAAAGATGGTAGCATCCCCTGCAGAAGGGACATGCATGATTGGGATTGCAGGAAATTAAAGACATGTTCTCTGTTCCTGAGGTCAGACTTCCATTCCAGGTTTTATTCGTCGAACTTTAACATTACCAGTTCCGTGTCTGAGTCCCCAAGGATGACTCATTTATTATATAACCACAACACCACCTTCTCCAGGTTGCAGTATTTATTGGGAACAAGAAGCTGATTCTGAGCTGATGCGAACAAAAGCAGATGCCAATGTCAAAACCAATGATCCAAATACGAAAATGAAATTTCGAACCTTGCCACACCAAAGTTAAAGTCTCCACACGCTTTAGATGCTCCAATCGGCTGTCTCAGCAACATGTACTATTTATGGTCATAATATTATAAATGGGGGCAAGTATTCCCTTCCGCCCCGCTTTTGACCAGGAGATGTCCCAACCTCGGAAATACACGCGCCTCTCTCCCGTCATTCCATCCCAGTTTACAATTGGATCTTCGTGCATGCTTCACACAGTTTCTCTGATTCCGGGTCTGGAACTGGAATGATGTGTGATTGCCTGCAGCAGTTGGTACTGCCTTGTGTGGGAACAGCGAGGAAGTAGCCGATGTTCAACTATAATACTTTTGAAGCATACGTTTCAACAATGTTCTGCACTCTCCCAAGAGTTTGGAGCGTTTCATTAATCCCATTCTCCAGTACTCTCATTCATGGAACCTCCACAGTCCCTGGGGATGCTAAAGTTAAAGATTCGGTTCATTCTGCGTTCCCACATGCCTGTCGTCAAGTCCTGATATTGTACATTCTTCCTTTCATTCCCACTGCTACCATACTGGTTGTAGTTTACAAGTGTGGCCTGTGGAATGCTGTAACAGTTTAGTAGTTCATATTCTGCGTTGTGATTGCAGCGACCTCGGCTCGAATCGACATCATGGCGGTCAGAATAAAGAGTTCTTGGCTAATTGTTATATTCTTGGAAGTGAAGATGTGCAGAACGATCTCGGTGCCCATGTATCTCAAATTCGGAAAGTTACCACCCACGCTTACAGGTTTGTTTGCAAGGAGTACGGTGTGTTAGTTTTTCATGGGAGAGTGATTCAGTTTTATAGTGTAATTATCACTCTGCAGCTCCAGATGTTAACTGGTGTGGCCGCACTCGGAGAGTTGCGTGCATTTCTGGTCACCACATTATACGATGGATGTGAAAGCATTGGAAAGGGTGCAGAGGACATTTTCTAGGATGTTGCCTTCTATGGAGAGATGGTCTTACGAGGAAAGGTTGAGGGACTTGAGGCGCCTTTTGATAGCGACAAGAAGTTTGAGGGGTGAATTTAGAGAGACATAGAAGATGATCAGAGGTTGCCATAAGGTGGACAGTGAAGGCATTTTTCTTCAAATGGTAATTTTGGCACAACGGCACATCGATGTAAATTGAGGGTGATAGATACCGAGGTAGGTTCCTTTATCAGTGAGTAGTAAGGGTGCTGAACGCCTTGCCTTCAACACTCGTCGACTCAACAACTTCCAGGGCAATGAAATGGTCATTGTATAAACTTGCGGATTATGATGGTAAAATACTAGTCAGATTGGTATCACAGGTCGATGCAACGTTAGGGCGAAAATGAGCATTATTGCGGTGTAATATTTTGTGTTTGAACTGTTCTTCAGCTTGAAGTTGCAAACATCTCTGGTCACTATCAGTAAAACCAATACCTGGCAAGAACCGAATATGCAACTTTGGCACCTTACGCACTTCCAGTCTGTCGTGCAATTACATCAAACTGACGAATTGCACCACTGGAGCTGCCGTGTACTGATGACCAATGGCTACTGATCTTACCACTGGGCCCCTCAAACCAATTACTCCTTTTTTGCTGAAGATCTGAAATGAAACACAGCGCACAGGAGGTTATACTGATGATGGATCATCGATTATGGAGCATCAGGTTCAGGAAAATGAATAGTAAAATGTGGTGAAAATAGGCATTATTGAATTCTGTGTTCGTTTACCGTGGCTTCCTGCGTTGATCACAGGCAATGTAATGTCGCTACTGTGCTGGGATTTTCCTTCTATCGGTATCAATTCGTCAGAGAATTCGATTTACTGGTACTTCACCAGCATCCTTTGGAATGTTCATACGGCACAATGACCCACACTGTACACAACGTCAACAATCTTCTGTATTACTATATCCAAGGGCACGTGGCATGGTCTTTTATAAATAGTGAAAAATTAATCATGTTAAGCAAGGGCAAATTGAATTTTAGTTTAATTAGTAAAGTCGCAAGAATCCAGAGTAAGTTTCAAAATGTCAGAAAGTCACGTTCATTACCTTGGCCAGAATTCTAGCCCAGCAAGAGGGAAATCTGTCCCTCAATCCCCGGCATCCATGTAATCGCTTGCTCCATGTGTCCACTTGGAAACCTATATGAAGGGATGTTCAGCCTGACAGAGAACTTGTGAGAATCCTCCACTGTCTGATCTAAAGCTGAAACAAGAGCTATCTATTTCAGCTTGGAGGGTATTGAAGTGGAGGTGAGACAGAAAATAATAATTGGTGTAGATTCACATTGTTCTCATTGTGATTGTTTAAAAACCTGGGCCAGAAAAGACTCAAGCAGAAAGGAGCAGAAGTAGGCCATTCTTAACACCGCTCCTGCCCCGTCACGCCATTCTGTACCATCATAGCTTACACAGCACTTTTATGTCTTTTTCCAGCGTATCCATATCATCGTGTTGCCAAGTGGCTAACACATATTTATCGATCTCTACAATAAATAGACATTGGAGTTAATCATCGCTGTGAGGAAAATGTTGCATTTCGAGACAGTTGGGTTTCTGCATGAATGTTATAGGTTTTGCAGATGAGCAGCCGAGTCTGGTCTGAACACCTTTCAAACCATAAACTAAAACTCGACTCTGATGAGATTTGCATCCACAACTTTTGAATGGTAGTCTTAAGAAAGGCAAGGAAATTCAACGTGCTTTCCATTGCACCACAGAGTCGCGGCCTCACCCAGTTTTCACCACAAAAGTTTGCCTTAGAACGATTTCGTTCGGGACACCCATCTCACGTCTGTCTGACCTCGTCAACATTTCCAGTATCTGGTCCTTATCCACGTGTGCTCTGGATCTTTAAGTGTTCGGCTACATACTGCTGAAATGTCCTCATAACACTTAGCATTACCACACGTTCAAATAAGAAATTCCAGATGAACAACACTCCATGGGTGAAGGCGTTCTTCCTAAATCTCCTCTAAACCGCTTTTCTCCTGCTTTTCATCTATGTCACTGTTTATTATTCCTTCCCGAAAAGCCTTATTCCTGTCATACATATCTATCCTCTTCATAATATGTGCATGCTAATCAGTTTCTCACTCAGCCTTCTCTGTGCTTAGTTACACAGCCCCAGCTTAGCTCATCTACCTTCACAATGGGAATGGTCCAGCCCTTGGCATTATTTTTATCTCCTGTGAACTTCTCCTCCTGCAATCAGACGGTTCCTGCAGTCTTGTGATTACAACGGAAAATGAAATGCTCTTTGAAGAAATGCCAAAATGTCTGAACAAAATCAGCAGCTCTTGTCCATCTATGATGAGAAAGGACAGTGAACGCTTCGATTCCAATGATTCGTGTTCGGAACTGATGGGATGTATGGGTGGGTGAAAAATGTGGAAGAGGGCGGAGAGGATCCAAAATGATTGAACTCGATGTTGGGTCCTGAAATCTGCATGTTCTTTCAGTAGAAAATGAGTTGCCCGATCTTCCAGCTTGCACTGTGCCTTGAAGAAGAACTGCAGCAGACCAGAGCCTGGTATGGTGGCTTGGGTACACAATGCAATCTTAAAGTGGCAGGACACTGGAAGACTGGGGTAATTTTTGTTGATTCTGGACAGAACTAAAGTGATCTCTGCTTTGTTACCGACTCTGTTTTCCTCTCTCCATTGTAGAGAGATCACATTCTCAGGAGGAACGACAGTTTTCTGCATTGAATGAATTGCAGACAAATAACTGGAAGATGTGTCTGGAAGTTTCCACAGTGAGGAGAGACATCGGAAACCAGCAGGAAATGTATCTTACAACATAGAACGTTACAGTGGAGTACAGGCACTTCGGCCCTCGATGTTGCACCGACCTGTGAAAATAATGTGATGTCCATTGCAATGGAAAATTAACATTTCTTTTGAAACCAATAAAAGCACAGGGAAACAAAAAAAGTAAGGGCTTGACTTTGCAGAGGGCAAGTGTTGCAGACAGAAAGAAAATCTATGTATATTTAAACCGAACTAATAGCACACTTACAAGGCCAGCAAACTACCATATCAACAGCCCAGGAATTAGAAAAGAACAACTCCATATCTGGAAAGGAACTCGAATGTTTCAGGCCACTGACCTTGAAGTGTTGATAAGAAGAACCGAATTGTATTTTAAAGGGAATATGTAAAAGCTATCAGGCGCCCATTACATGAGGCGTCTTGCCAATGTATTACCTGGGACACGGGAAACCTGAATTTGATGGAACTCCACGCGCTACATGCTGAAAACTTTCTGCCCCAAGAGAAGGAAAAACGGAAATTAAAAATGGAAAAGCAAACACTTTAAGCTCAGCTTACTATGATGCAGATGGTCGCCCAGCCGCTGGAAGGAGGTGCTGCGTGAAAAGAAGGGCTGGCAGAGGTAAATCTGGTGGGTGCTTTGTTTGCAGAGCATTGGACCACTTAGTGAGGCAGTGCACGCCCAGAGAGCCTCAATCAGCCCTGGAGGCTGGGCAGCAGGGTGACTAATGGAGGAAGTCTGAGGTGGAGGTGGGCAGGCCCAAAGTTACACGTAAGCCTCTTTGCTTTAGGCTTGGCAACGAATACTCTCTTATGCTCATCTCTACAACTAACCTTATGGGCACTGAAACATGTCCCACCTTTATACTGAGCACTGAGTTTGCGAAACGTGAACTATATTTTCAGTACAACGATGATGCATATAAGTCAATGCTTACAGCTATGTTATATGTGGAAGGTGCAACTCTTACTTTTTTGGAAGATACAAGGGCAACATATTCAGTTCATACATCAAGGCAGTTCAGAGAATCGATACAAATAAAGATGAAAGGAAGCTTCCTGAATTAATGGGCCCATCAGGACTCGTGACACGAGAGAGATTTACCTCACCCCTATTGTCCAAAACCAGTAATGGGGAAACATTCCAATTCTCATTTCTGTTATCGGAATTCTGCACTTTAAATCTGATGTCTCGGGATCTCATAGTGAGACTGGGGTCCGATTTGCGCAGTACCCCGACGGGCTTGCAGGTAATACAAAAAGAAGATTTAACAGTGCAGGCTGGAAAATACGAATCACGACCCCTGATGCATGTCAGAAAGCGATAGGTTCCATGAGCGATTCACTCACCCAGGAAGCAAGTAGCCATGTTAATCCCATTAACACCGATTTTCTTGCTAGAGATATGCTGCACTGCACAGCAAACATACGCCGCGATGGTCCTGACAAATCATAAGAGAAGGATTGGTTCAGGAGATTGGTTAAACCAGATCAGTTGTTATTGTGCGAATTTTATTGGAATGATCACAGATGTGCTGTCACTTTAAACTTTTTTAAGTATCTGTGACGGTAAGTAGACCCTGTTTTTTTGATGTGGAAGGCTCTTTTCCTCACGGATCATTGGCGAAGGCATCCAGTGACAGGTGTCAGAATTTGGGACCATGGGTACGACAGGCACAAAAAACGAAAGATTTTATCTTCAGGGTCGGTGTGGGTATCTGCTTCAATGCAGTTACATGGACGTATCGGAAGAAACTAAATTGGCTAACTCAGGCAGACAGGGCAGTACAGGTAATCCCCGGCAGGAGTGTCGTCTGGCGTTTACCTATGGTAGATGTCTCGGACCCAAGATTAAGAAGGGTCCCAACTGATTTCAGGACAAAAGGCAAACACGATGTGGGGCTCATACGAATCCTTAAGAATAACCCCGAAGTCTGAGTATCGTCCTTGCAAAGCAAAAGAGCCGTTAAAACCCGAGGCTGTACAAGGAATTACTCCAGTCTTTGAATCTCTCTTATAGGCTGGAGTGATAATCCCCATTTTTCTTTCGTTCATAAAGGCAAACATTCCAGGTGAATCGGGGGAATGGAGGTTTGTTCATGATCTGCAGGTTATCAAGAACGCTGTTGTTCCTCACACCCCAAATGTTCCCAACCCCTATATTATATTGGCTCAAATTCCACCGGATGTAAATGCCTCTCTATTGTGGATTTAGCAAATGCCTTGTTTTGTGTACTGTTACACGCCGACAGTCAATTCTAGTTAACCTTTCCATTCAAAGGCAAATAGTACACTTTCACGTGACATTTTCAAGATTACTGTGAGTCCTCACCATAATTAACGAGGCTCTACACAGGAGTATGGAGACTCATGTTTTATCCCGCGGGGGGGGGGGGGGGGGGGGGTCAGCGCTTCTGCAGTATGTAAACGAATGCTTAATCACAGCATCAACAGAGAAACAATGTGAGAAAGGAAGGCTTGCGATGCTCTGCCGTCTAGTCTCGCTAAACTACAACTTGTGGAACAACAGTTGAAGTTCTTAGGTCACTTAATATCTGAACGAGGAAAGGCCATTGGTCAAGACAGAGTTCAAGCAAACCAGCAAAATTCAAAGCCTCACATGAAGAAACAATTGTTATCCTTTTCGGTCATGCGATCCTACTTAGAATGTTTAACCTGCATTACGCAATCCTTTCGGCGCCTAAAAGTGACATAGTTCATGGTTCAGGTTTGCAGATCTAGAGTCCGTTGCAGTGACCCCTGAGGCCTAGAGTGCCTTTGTTGAATTGAAATGGCACTCCAAACTACACCGACACTGGGATTCCAAATCCAAACAAGCCTTTTGTACAAACAGTGGATGAGAAGCGTGCCTGCATGACATTTGTGCTGATGCAGAATTATGTGTGGAAAATTGAGGCCAGTAGCTTATTTTTCACCTCAACTTAGATCCCGTGACGGCAGGATTGCATAAATACCTCCGTGTCCTGCCTGCATTTGAAATGGCTGTTGTAGATTCCAGGGACATAGTCGGCTTTGTTGAATTAAACCGACTGGTCCCACATGCAGTATCCTTCCTGCTTTCTGAGCAAAACACAGCACACATGTCGGCTGCACGTTGGCTCACATACAATGCCATGCTATTGGAGAAGCCTAACATGACAATAAAGCGATGTAACGTCCTTAATGCTGCTTGTCTTGTCCCCACAGAAGGAGAGGGAGACCCACATGATTGTGTCACTGTAATTAATGACATTTGAAGCCCGAGACCAGACGTGTAGGATTCACCAATTTAGAATCTGGATACGGCGTTTTATTGTGGATAAGTCAGCATTCAGAAGCAAAGAGATAGGCCAGTGTCTGGTATGTTGTAGCAACTACCCACGAGGTAGTCAAAGCAGGATCACTTCCTTCTCATATGTCAGTGCAAGCAGCAGAGCTGATTGCCTTGATTGAGGCATGTAAATTAGCCGAAGGAAGAACAGTGAATATTTACATCGACAGCCGATATGCATTCGGGGTTGTACATAATATTGGATCACTGTGGAAAAACAAGGGCTTCTTGACCTCCACTGGAAAGCCATTCACATACCATGGCCTGATCTCTGACCTCTTGAAAGCAGTCCGATTGCCTAAATCAATCACTGTATGTACATGTGAAGCCCACAGGAAAAATTATGATTCAATTTCTCAAGGCAATGAATATGTAGACTGAGCGGCAAGGAAGGCAGCCAATCAGCCGCCAAGTGATGAGTTTGACATGTGTATGTCAAGTATTTGTAATCCAAAGCAGACTTATGGGAGTTACAGTCTCAGGCCACATCGAAGGAGAAGCGTGAATGGACAAGGGCAGGGTGCAGAATGAGGGAATGGGTGTGGTGTGGCCCCAGTGGGAAACCCTGTCTATCACGATCTTTATTCCCTTTCTATGCCAAAGTAACACACGGTAAGGACCATGTGTCAAAATTAGGGATGTACGACAATATTTCAGCACGCTGGTACAGAAAGGGATTTACTCATTACTCATTAAAATAATGTGAATAATGTTTTATCTGTGCCACTAATAATGTGGGGAGGGGAATACAAATGAATCAGGCCGAACACTCCCAATCCCAAAGACACTTTGAACATTTACAGATGGATTTTATTGAACTAACACCCAGCGAAGGGAAAAGGCATTGTCTGGTAATAGTTGATGTTTTCACAAGGGGTGGAAGTGCTCCCACGTCGAAACAGGATGCCGGTACATTAGCCAAGGCTTTGCTAACTGAAATAATTCCGAGATGGGGCATCCCTGAAAGGCTAAACAGCGACAATGGAAAGCCATTTATAAATATTGCCCTACAGCAGATCAGTGATTAATTGGGAATAAAGGTGAGGCAACATTGTGCCTACCACCGAGCGAGCGGTGGGGCAGTGGAAAGAGAGAAAACTATCCTTAAAAATAAATTGGCAAAATGTTGTGAGGAACTAGAGGTGACATGGACAAAGGCATTTCCAATTGTGCTAATGTATATGAAGGAGAGGAAGAGTAAATATTAGGACGTTTGAGATTTTTTTTGGAAGGTGGCCCAATACGGGAATTGGCCAAGACCGATTGTAAAGCAGATAACAGACCACTGTGAGGACGAGATATTATGTTACGGTATAAATCTCTCCACACATCTGTCTCAAATACAAAATCAAAAGAAGGCCAGCACGACCCCAATCAGCAGAAGGGAGGATGCACAACCTAGAACCTGAAGACTGGATAGTGGTGAAAGACTTCAGGAGCAAAAGCATGAAGGCGAAGAGCTGGCTGGGACCGTTCCAAGGGCTCCCTACAACACGGACAGCTGTTAAGATCGCCGAAAGAGCCACGTTGATACACGCCAGCCGTTGCAAACGTGTAGCTGACCTTGCGGAGACATTGGACAACACCGGATCCAAATAAGTGTAAGTAATGATTAGAAGACTCATAGAAATATGGGGCTGCATGGCAGGACGAGTCGTGAAGGCAGGGGTGTCTGGGATACAACAGCAGACGGTAATCTTAACCAAGGATGTTAAGTTGACGTTTACATGCCACCCATGCCCGTTTGGTAACCAGGACGACTAAAAATAAGGCAACAAATATTTACACAGAGATCCTTGTGTACCCAGTTACTGGCACTGAGTAGTATCCATCACGGCTACAGGTACACCTGACACGGGATATCGGTTTCCTCTTATCAAAGAATGAGGTGCCATGGCAAGGGTAAAAATAACAAAGAATCAGAAGAGCGATGAGGAAGCCTGGTGGTGTGGAATAGATATAGACCCTTCTCCTATATCTATAGACAGGTGAATATAGTGGTACAGCCTCGCACCCACCCCACCCGAGATGCAGTGCAGAACGTCCTCCAAGAAATAGTAGCTCCTGGACTCGAAAAGATGAATGTCCAATGACCGCACTGCAGATGGGCGGAAAGGCCTTTTCCAAGCTGACAGAAATGGAAGAAAGAAATAAACTGAATGTGCAGCTAAAATGATCACAAATGAAAAAAAAGTAAAAGTGGATTCATTGAGAAAACATACAGCGCCAGATTTCACTTTCCGTGGAAGTCAACTGTTAAGGACTCAGTGGTCTCACTGCTGTAGCAATGGGGGATTTCCTCTGACCGTTTATGTTGTTGACAACCTTCCCAAAGCAGGGAATTTGTATGGAACTGGCAATTAATCCAGTATTGTCACAAACAGGATTCAGACTAGCATAAAACAAAGAAGTGTGAATCCTGGAAATCTGAATCAACAACAGGAATTGACAGAGAAACTCTGCAGGCCTGACAGCATCTGTGGAGACAAAGAGATTTATTGTTTCATACCAAAGATTCAGGCTACTTATGCTTTTTATTGTTTTATTGCCTGGGTAATTGTCAATTTCACTTCGCAAAACAGCATACTTACCAGAATCTCTCATTAGCTGACAGACGTCATCTGTAAAAATGCAAAATTCCTTTATCGGCTGTAATGCTGTTGCTGTTGCCCTGAGTTGGTGAAAGGCTGGCCTTGATTACCTTTTTCTTCTCCTTTATGTCGATGAACAGCCATGGTGAATGGAGAATTTCTGTTTGTGTCCCATTGTCTCTCTGTACCATCTCACTCTCTTCTACATTCTCCCTCTCTCTGTCTGTCAATATCCCTCATTTTTCATTTCTACTCTTGGAAAAGTGTTAAAATCGGAGGCTGTTGCGTGGCTTTCTCCGCCCCCCGGCCAGAGTGTGTAGAACTGGGCTCACAGTCTCCAAGTAATGTCTGTGTTACTTAGGTCTGAGATCAGGTGACATTTGTTCACTCAAAACGTTATGAGCTTTTACAATTCTAAATAGTATTCATAATAGACCAGAAAAAAAGCAGTTTCACTCCAATTATAGGACTTCTATGATGCTATTGCCGTTGGCCGAAAATCAATGAATGGTGACAGCAGACAGTGAAAGCCATTATCTCATTGGATGTGTTATTACTACAACATTGTCCTGCAAGTCTGCAGTGTCTCCTGCGGCTCTTCATTATTCCCCAAAAACTTGAAAAGACGGACGGAGAATAATAGTAGAAGAGATAGACAAATCCTTGTCGAACAGAGTAAACAGAACTCTGCGTTGAATTAGCAGGATAGAACATAGACTAATGGGTCTACATCAGGTGGTCGGGCTTGGGAGCACGAAATAATAACGGTCTGAGCTCAAACATAAGAACCATGCTGAGCCTTCACTTTCGCGATGTTGGATAAACAATACGGCTTTTACAAGAAGTTTAAACAATGAACTTTCAATGTACAGAACATTTGACAGCATGTGACACCATTAACGTCTGGTTCCTACCATATGCTTTAAATGACGAAACCACAGACACGGTTCTTCAAATCAATAAGGGCATTTAATGAAGTATTTGATCACAGTTAATCGGACTACCTTTCTGTAATAAAGCTGCTCGATGAGAATTTATATCAACTCCGTTTGTGCAGGAAAGAAGTTCACAGCTGGTGACTGTCCACTGAAAATGCACAGGAAGAGGCAATCTCTTCTTGCTTTGATTTCAAACTGATGACTTCACCTCTTTAACCTGACCTGATAAATAGTATGCGTTCATCCTCTCGGGGCCGATTTACAGCCTGAATGTGCACAGAGGGAAACTCATACCAAGAGACCAGGGTAATTGTGGTGAATTTACCAGGAGTGGTGTGTGATTTGGTGTTAACAGTGGGCAGTAAGAGCTAAACCATTAGCGCTGACATTGATCCTTGTACGAATAGCTCCTCACTCACTTTCTGCCTCCTTCATCTCAGTCATCATTGACTTTCAGTTTATCCTACTTTCCCTTCGAAACTTTACTTTTGTTCCGGACCACTTTCGGATGTCCACTTGGAAACTACAGTTTTTTCAAACGAAATTCTGGAGAATGCACGTCACTCTTTGGGATAGGCTTCACTGCCCAACCAGAATTACTCAAGAGATTGAGATGGTAAGTTACTTTACTTCGTCCTCGAAGTGCTTAACACAGTGATACAGCCATGATGTCGATAGGGAGGGAGTTCCAAGAATTAGACATAGCGACATTGAATGAACAGCGAGATATTTTCAGCTCAAAAAGGCGAGATCCTTAGAGGGGATTTGCAGTGACAATTTATTCGTGTATGTGCTGCCATGGCTGCCAGCGGATTTGGTGGAAGCTCGTACAATTGCAACATTTAAGAGGCATTTGAATTTGTATATGAGTAGAAAAGGTTTGGAGGGAAAAGGGTCATGTGCTGGGAAGAGGGACCAAATTGGGTTGGGATTTCCGTTCAGAATGGACAGGTTTGAACGAAGGGTCTGTTTCCCTGCAGTACATCTCTATGACTCTATGATTCCAGTTGGATGCAATCAATCACTGGATTCCTTCTGGCAGAACCGGGACTGTGCTCTCTGTGGAAGCAGAAAATGGTTTTCATTCAGATTAGCCACAAGAAGAGAAATAAATCTTCATTTCCTGACTTGGAATTTTATCCAGGCCTGGGCGATTCAAACCCAGAGTCTGAAGCAGGGACTCCACTGAAGTTGACAATAACCCTTTCGACCTAACCTGTACAAACTCTTGTGCCTATCGTTCTTTGTCCCCACATTTTGAAGCACCGGTCCTTGCCGTGGGTGGTGAAGGAGCTAACTACTGCCTCGCAGAAAAACCGTGGGGTCAGAGACCCGATCGATCTGTCATGCAGCGGGGATTGCATTGCTCAGAACAGACGTGTTTGCTGTGTGGGACTGAAATAGCTCGATCACACACAGATATGGTGTAACAGCTGCCAGCAGATGTGGAGACGGTTGGGACAGTTTCAATCCCACTCTGGGAAAAAAAACTGGATCCTAAATTCAGGGGAGAAAAGTGTCACAGATAGAAGGCTGAACATTGGTTTGGGAACGATATGAGTCATGACCGAATGGCGGGCATACCATATGGGCTGAAAGCTCAAACTGTCCTCCGATGCCTTCTGGTCTCTCACCATCCAGTACCTAAAGAAATAGAAACAGAGTTAATCGTGCATTTCGAAGTCCTCCTCTCATAACTCGCCGAGGTGAGAGATGGAACAGTTCTGCTATTAAATTTTGAGACTGGGAGAATGTTTGGAGATGGAGTAATAAAAGAGAAACTGAGTATAAAGTTGAGAGTCAGGAGATATTCAATAAAAAGGTAGACGGAGATGGACATGGAGTAATAAATGTCACTGGTCTTGAAGACTTAACTCGGTTTTCCATTCCAAGATTCTACCAGACCTGCTGAGATTTTCCCGCAATTTCTTTTGTTGGTACTGAAACAGACCGGAAAAGTCTGATCGTGGACCAATCAGCTATGTCTGCTCTGTGGACGTTTGAATTCCCTGTTCGAACAAATCACTTCTGACCCACACGGAAACCTCACTATCCTGCATCACCCCCACCCCTTTTACTGACAATAAGCTGTTTATTACGTAAACACATATGGGGACACAACAACATCATTTACTGAGTGAATTGGGAAAATTTCAGGTAGAGTTCCATTCGGTTTCCATCAAAGCATTCTCATTCAGTTAATTCTATTGCAGCACCATTTGACATGCAGCTGTCACTGTCATGTGGCCATTCGCATTCGACGTCTCAGGACATTTTGGTTGGGGCACATTTGGAATGGAACCTCACGATTTGGAAGGGACATCGTTTATAGCATATTCAGCTGAACTGATAACCTTGTCTCTTGCACCTGCAGTACAGTGGAGACAGTTTTCACTCAGAAACCAAGAGATGATCAAAAATGGAGGAAAAAATTGTGTCAACAAAACCTGCCTCAGCGAGTGAATTCGCTTTTGCAACATTAATGGAGAGCGGCAAACCTATTAACAAACAAGAGCGCCCTGCGTGGGTCTCGACCCCACACCATTGATACTAAAGGTCTCAAGCTCTACTGACTGAGCGTACCAGGGCAGGATTGGTGTTGCTTAATTTATCATCTCATACTGACTTTAATTCAGCTGACACGGCAATTTTCAAAAATCTCGTTCATTCCTCCCCAATGCAAATAACATTTTCCAAGTCATTCAATTCTCATATTTATTCCTTCAGACCATGACAATCCATTTAGGCCTTGCCCCGGGATTTACTATTCTCTGTTAATATTTTCATATTTTGACCCTGATCCTTAGGTCGCCGAAGTGATTCCCAGACACTCTGTCAGACTGCAAATCAATCGGGAAAATACCTCAGGAAACCAAATCATTTCGGATTAGAGTGGAGGGAATACCACCTGCTGAAGAGACTGAGTCCTCACAATCAACACTTTCTTTGTTCTACCTGCCTACAAAGTTTGCCACTTCTAATATTCGAGAAAGGAATTCTGATTATAAAATGTTTTGAAAACAGGAACAATCTTCTGAAGCCATTTCCAATGTGAATTAGAATTTTTTTACCCTTTCCCACGGTAACAGCCGTTCCTGAGGAAGGAGTTTCCATGAGCTGTGTCCCAGGGCTGGGCAGGAAGCCGCTGATTGAAACTGCAGTGGCCCCTTTCTGTTGGCAGCAGGCGCTTGTAGAGAGTGAGGTCACATTTTGCTGCACGTGACTGTCTCACTCATTGCGGACTCAGGGTCAATCATGGATGAGTTCTCGTGGTTGTATTGTCAGTACATGGTCGATCTCAATACTTGATGTGAAATATTTGAGGCTCTGTGCTCTTTTTGGGCTTGGACAACCAACATTTCAGCCAAATGCTCTGATCATTTGAGACACAACAACTGGCAGCAAAATTGTGCGTGTACACATCCAAACGCACAGTGATCGAGAGGATGTGGACAGCAGTGGTTCGCATTATTTTAAGAATCAGTTGCTCATGTTCCCGTGTTTATCGCAGAGAGGGTGAGAGACCCGAGGAGTAACAAACACACCCACAAAGCAATATCAGGACCTGTGTAGTTCAGTCATAAAAAGCTGCCTGCAGTTGTTCTATTGCAAAGTTGGGTTTCAAACCAAGACGCAATAGAGACTGGATCCTAAACCCAGCATATTAAACCTCTCTGGATTAGTGGTGCTGGAAGAGCACAGCAGTTCAGGCAGCATCCGGGGAGCAGTAAAAATCGACGTTTCAGGCAAAAGCCCTTCATACAAGGTTTCGCCCGAAACGTCGATTTTACTGCTGCTCGGATGCTGCCTGTGCTGCTGCGCTCTTCAACACCACTAATCCTGAATCTGGTCTCCAGCATCTGCATTCATTGTTTTTACCTACATTAAACCACTCGGCGACGCTCCCTGACGATAACTAAGCGCTAAACCTGTCAAGACTAATGTTACAGCATCGCTTCACTTCAGAAGATTTCCCTGGCACTTTCTATGAATACCTTAGCATAATTAAAAAAAATATTTGCAACAATTTGAAAGGTTTGCACGGTGTGGACATTATTGAGAAGCTGAATATTCTTCGACAGTTTTCCCTGGAGCTTCAGGCCTGAGGGATGTCCTTGGAAAAGTTTACAAAATCATGAGGAAGACGAGCAGCGAACATAGTCAATCTACACTTTTTCAGAAGTGACACGAGTTTAAAGTGAGATAGCATCGGTTTAATGTGAGAGCAATACAATTTGAAAGGGATGTGTGCGACACTTGTTTTTAACACAGACATATTTGTGCATGTGGAATAAATTGCCACATTTAGTGGCAGAGTTTGGTGCACTCACTACACTTCAAAGGCATCTAAATGGTTATTCAGACAGGAATTGTTCGGAGAGATAAGGGACAAATATTGGCAAATATGTTTAGATTAGTTACGGTCATCTGTTCAACAGCTGCAAGGTGGATAGGAAGGTTTGCTTCCCTGCTCGGCAGTTCTGTGACACTCCAGTACCTGACAACAGTTTGAATAGACCACTTGCAAAAACGCATACTGTTTGTTACTAAGTCAGCGTGTTTGAAATTTTTTTTTTTCATGAGGCGTAATGTTTTGAAATGACACAGAGAGGAATGTTTTCCAGACATTTACAGACAATGGCCATTCTCCTTGATACATTCTCAAGTTCTCCATCAAATAATTTCGTTGACTAAAAATGAACCTCACAAATCGTGTTATCCCGTCAACTCTCCAGTGAATCCAAAAACTGACAGCTCTTAACGTGGACCAGGTGCAAAACTCATTATCAGACACACAAACTCATTACTTCTGTCTGTGGGGCAGTGCGAGATGTGTATGTCAAGAACTGCTCACACAAATAACACCGAACCAATTCCAAACGGAGCTTCCCGACATTCTGGAGACTTAGTGCATTGCCAAGTAACAGAAAGTGCTCAAGTAACATTAAACAAAACAGAAAAATGTACCATGCAAAGTGAATATGACCAATTACATTCTCGATTAAATTAGGTCAACAACGCGCTGGTGCCTCCATCTGATCGAGCGAGCCAATCTCCAGCCTCCCTCACCAGGACAGTAATGAAGGAAATGAGAGAAATATAACAAAGTTTCATGTTGCGATTGCCCACCTTTTAGCCACAACAACTAAAAATCAGGGAGCAGATTCAGTGCAGGATCTGGCTTCACAACAGCAGTGAAATAAGGACGTCCACTCACTTTCAGGGAAAACTGTGAGCAACTCACATTGTCCAGAATATGAATACACAGCGCAGGCTGTTTAATTCCCATATTATACTGCTGCCCCAACATTCATACGACAATGTACCTTTCAAAGAGAGCGTTTGTAGCTGTGGAATGACAGTGGCAGCTGTTTCTCCTCGCTCTTACTGCCGCCCTTGGTCGTGTAGGGCCTGCAATTCTCATCTTACACGCGGTAGTAGAGTGTGCAATTCTCTGTTGTTGAAAAGCGGAGTGTTTTGGAGCAGAAAGATGTGTTGTTCGGATGCTTCTGGAGTTCTTGTTGAAAGGTTCGGTTACGCTAGGAAGATGGTTTGCAGACTTTTACTCCCTTTCTGGGTGACATTCTCAGCGCTGTAGAGGTTCCTGTGAAGCGCTGCTCTCATGTTTTGGTACGAATTCATTTGGTTTCATTCCCACTGCTTCCGTTTGTTGGGATTGCAGATTGGGTCCAACGGATGGAATCCGTGGATGAGTGCCCTGCTTCCATGAATTGTCTGGCTGTTTTCTGCTTGCCCTGTCCTATTATTGTTGTGCTATTCTAGTCGAATGTGTGGCCCCTGCCGTTTGTACGTATTGCTACTAGGGACTGCTGGATTGATGCCCACACAAATTCTTTGCCAAATACCAATATCCACACACCTTCATTCGCAAATGCATGGCACACAAAGTTGCAAAGTGGATTTGCTATGAGGTAATTTTTAAATCATGCTTCCCTGTGTAAAAAACAAATTCTGGGAAACGATATCCAGATTCCTCCGAACACTCGGACATATGACAGCACAGAAACCGAGGACCTCACTCAGATAACAACTCACGAGAACACAAGGCCCAATATCCCATCATGTGCAGTTCAAACGTGGTTGACGAGATTCCACGCATGGACTGCACGAAACACGACATAGGAGAAAGCGGCTGACAACTAGAGAGCTGCATTCATAATTTCATCTGGACTGTAAAAACGCCTCGGACAGCTGTTCCTTGCAGTTATGCACAGAATATTGAATGTCTCTGATTCCAGGGCTTGGAATTTGGATGATATGACAGTCTGCAGCACTGGTTACTTCCTTATGTGAGGTAACTCCTGATTGAACACATGTCACACTCTATTGCTCATTGAGAAATACATCCAAAATAGGAGCTGAGAGCAGCATTTCTGTTGTCCTTCTGGGGCTGTCCCTGACATGCCCTGTGGCACTGCACTTATTCTGTGTTTCCTGAGGGTTCGGCACATGCTTCCACGATCGCATTATGGGCAGTAATCTGCATTTTCGCTTCAATAACGGGTGTGTGAAGCGGAGGTCCACCATTCTCTATTCTATTTTTCTCTTCTTATGCACAACTGCAATACAGTAAAGGATCAATTAATATTGAAAGATGATATACAGAGGCATGTGAAATACCGAAGTTTTAATGACATTTATGCAATGGTTAGAGATTACCTTGATTCAGGAAATAAGGATGTAAAGTCTGTTTGGCTGGAGTGGAGGAACAGTGAGGAATGAACTCACAAGCATGTGTAGTTTACAAGCCCACTCGCAGTAACCACAAAGCGAAATAAATCGTACAAGGGGAAAAAAATGCGTGTGAGTGACAAAAATGGCAATAGTCATGCGTGATCTTAACTTCCCATCTAAAACTCTCGGTTCCATTGTAAAAACGTTTGGAGAACCAAAATAAGAAAAATCCCACATGTCCCATAAAACATCACGAGGGATATCTTGGTAATCGATTACTCTACTGGTGACTTAATTTTCCTATTTTCTTGGAAACCTTCTCTTTAATTGTGAGCATCAGAAAAGCCTTTTTTTTGCCAGCAAGAAATAAATATGTGATTAACCTTTGTTCGTTTCATGTATAAGAACACTGAGACTCCTCTGCACCGCACTTCTTTTGCGTTTCTATCGATTTTAACACTAGTGTGTCTTTTGATTCTTCCCAACAAAGTATATGACCTCGCATTCCCTACATGAAACTGCATCTGCCAAGAATACTCCAATTGATGGAGGGAATCCTGAGGAACAGAATGTACATGTATTTTGAAAGGCAAGGACTGATTCGGGATTATTAACATGGTTTTGTGCGTGGGAAATCATGTCTCACAAACTTGATTGAGTTTTTTGAAGAAGTAACAAAGAAGATTGATGAGTGCAGAGCAGTAAATGTGATCTATATGGACTTCAGTAAGGCGTTCAATAATGTTCCCCATGCGAGACTGATTGGCAAGGTTAGATCTCATGTAACAATAGTGGACGTAACACCGACCCTTGTGGTACGCCGCCAAGACCTGGACACCAAGAAGAACATGTTCCAACAACTACAACACCGTTTTGTATTGGCAAGCCAATTACTGATCAAAGCTGTAATCTCTCCCACAGTTCCAGTCCTCCACATTTTCTATAATAGCCTATTGTGCGGAACCTTATCGAACAACTTGCTGAAACCCATATACACCACATCAACCGGGTTACTGTCATCTACCTGTTTGGTCACTTTGTCAAAAAAGTCAACAATATTCGTTAGGCAAGGCCTATCCTTCAAAAAACCGTGCTGAATGTCCCTGATCAGATTATTCATTTCGACGTGGTCATAAATCCTATCTTTAATAACCTTTTCCAACTCGTTACCAACAACTGCAGTGAGACTCACTGGTCTGCAATTACCAGGGTTGTCTCGATGAAACTTTTTGAACAAGGGAACAACATATGCTATGCTCCATTTCACAGGCAATATTCCTGTAGACAACGATGATTTGACGATCAATTCCAAATGCTCATCAATCTCTTCCCTTGCTTCCCAGAGGATCCTAGGACAGATCCTATCCGGCCCAGGGGACTTGTCTGTTTTCACACTCTTCAGTATATCTATCACCTAATCCTTGTGAACCCAATATCTACTACACTAGACGCAAGTATCTATATACCTTCGTCGCCAACATTTACATTTTCTATCGCGAACAATGTCGAAAAATATTTATTTAATGCTTCCTCTATCTCTTCTTACTCCAAACAAAACTTCCTACTATTATCATTCATTGTCCCAAATTTAACTCTCGTCATTCTTTTATTGCTGACATACCTATGGAAAGCCTTAGGGTTTACCCTGATCCTATCTGCCAACAACTTCTCATGTCTCCTCCTGGCTCTTCTCAGCTCTCTTTTTTGGTCTTTCCTGATATCGGTGGAACGCTCGAGCGCTCTAACTGAGTTTTCTCGTTTTGTCATAACATAAGACTTCTTGTTTTTCTTGACCAGGGGTTCCACTTCCCTCGTAAATCACGGCTCATGCGTTCAATACCTTCCTCCCTGCCTGACAGGTACACACTTATCTAGGACACACAGGAGTTTTTCCTTGAATAAGCTCCACATTTTTAATGTGCTCACCCCCTACAGTTTCCTTCCCGATTCTACGCTTCCTAAATCTTACCTCATTGCATCATAATTTCCCTTCCACCCGCTGAAACTCTTGCTCCGTGGAGTACACCTATCCCTTTCCATCACGAAAGTAAACCTGAGAGAATTGTGATTGCTGTCTCCAAAGTGCTCACCTACTTCCAAATCTAAAACCTGGCCAGGCTCGTTACCAAGTACTAAATCGAAAGCGGCTTCTTCCCTTGAAGGCATGTCTGCATACTGTGTCAGGAAGCCCTCCTGCACTTACTGAACAAAAACTGACCCATCTATATTACTCGTACTGTAGTGATCCCAGTCAATATTTTGGATATTGTCTTGAGTGTTCCAGAGTTTTTCATTGTCCCACAGTCCAGATGAAGTTTGCATTCCTCACGTACGGGAGCGAGAATTTTTTCAATGTCTCAGATCAGTTCCTGTCCCGATAACATCAGAGTCAATGTCCCTTCCTCTACTCGGACCGACAGTTCACACTTCTTCATTCTCCTCTGATTCCATTTCCCAAAGAGCTTCTCAAGATTTCCAATGCTGAAGCCTAAGATATATAGTTTGATTCCTAAACATTTTTCCAACTGCCAACTGACAATATTTTCACAGTATCTCTTCACAATCATCTGGCTTGCACCATGTCCAGGGATGAGAAGTCCCGTTTGGTGGAGAGAGTTCCTAGGCTGGTGAGTTTCACTTTGGAACAAGAATGGTTAAGTGGCAATTTCCTGCGGTTGTTTGTAATGATGGGGGAGGGAGCAGTGGGGAATGAGCACTCTGACGAGCAAGAGGAAGTGTTGCCAATGACCAGAGTCAGAGAACAGAGGACAAGGGATGAAAGGAATCTAATGAAGAGCAGCACTTCTGCTCAGGGCGTTCAATAACAACTGCAGAAACCCGAAATGTCGAGCAGTGTATCTGGAAAGAGAAACAGAGATAATGTTTTAAATGTGGAGCATTTCAGATGAAGAACTCGAGTCTCTCAAGTCTAATCAAATTACAGGCCTGGTTTGCAAAACAGGCTTTCTGAACTTTGAATTGTTCCAGCAGGGAAGCATTCATAACGTCGTCAGCAGGATTCGAACCTACGTGGGACAACCCCAATGGATTTGTAATCGAACGCCTTAACCACTCGGCCATGACTACAGACAGCACTGCCCTCTGAGCACTGACCAAATCAGCCGTGATCTCATTGAAATCTGCCGCTGACTTGATGAGTTAAATGCTTCCATCTCCATTCACACCTTTGCTGTCATTTGTAAGGTGTGAGACACCAATGTAAAAGAAGAAAAGCACAAAGTTAGGAAAAGATATTTGCAGCAAAATTGAGTCGAAATTATTTATTGAAAGGAAAATCACACTTGGCAATTTGCTAGATCTCTTTGCGAACATGACCAGCAGAGGTAATCAATGGAGCTATTGATCTGAGTATTCTTGGACATGAAACAAACAAAGGTTAATGACATATTCATTCCTTATTCTGCCGAAGGAGCTGGTATTTCCAGATGCTCACAATGACAGAGATTTTTCCCAATTAAAGAAGGCAAATAAGTCCCATCTCAGGCTGACACCATCATGAGCGCTGCTGTTTCACAATGCCACAGAGTCAGGGTCAATTCCCGCCTCAAGCAACTGATTGTGTGCAGTTTGCACATTCTCCCCGTGGCTGTGTGCGCTTGCTCTGGTTTTCTCCCACTGTCCAAAAATGTACCGGTTTGTTGAAATGGCCGTGCTAAATTGACGGGGTTAAAGGAGAGGAATGCATTTGGGCTCGGGCGGGTCGGTATGGAGTTGCTGGGCCGAAGGGCCTGTTTCCACATTGTAAGTATTCTAATCTACAGTCATCAATGACCAAGGTACGGCGCACGTTGTTCGATGGGGGCATATTAGACTTTTCGATTGTTTTTCTTCAAACTTTCTTTACAATTCAAACGGGAGAGGAAGAGGGGAAATGAATGTCTCCCATAATTCTTGCCTTCTTTTATCATTCACAGGCAGTATTTTTTCCTGTACGTTTTTCTTTTACACTGTGGTTACTGTTAGTGTTCTTGTAAGCTACACCGGCTGGTTTCCTCTTTCCTCAATGTTCCTCATCTCTACCCAAACACACTTTCCATCCTTATCTCCTGAATCAAAGTAATCTCAACCATTGCATAATTGCCACGGAAACTGGGCTTTTCACACGCCTGTGTATGTCATTTTCCAATATTAATTGATCGTTTACTGTGTTGCAAATGCGCACGAGAAGAGTAAAACAAAATAGAGGCCGGTGGTCCTGGGTTTGAAACGCACGTAATTGCAGCTAAAACGCAGGTTACTGCACACAATGCGATCACGGAAGCATGCACCGAACCGACAGGAAGCACACAATAAGTACAATGCTGAATGTCATGTCAGGAACAGGACTAGAGACACAACAGAAATACGTCTCTTGGGTACTATTTTGGACGTATTTCTCAATGAGCTATCGTGTTTTACATATGTTCCATCGGGAGTTACCTCACACAAGGAAGTAAGCAGTGCTGCAGACGGTCATATAATCCGAGTTCCAAGTCCCGGAGTCAGAGACACTCAGTGCCCTGTGTGTACCTACAAGGAACAGCTGTGCATGGGGTTTATAGGGTAACTGAATTGCATGAATGCAGCTCGATGGTCGTCTGTCTGCTTCTCCTCTATAGTTTTCTGTGCAGTCCCTGCGTGCAATCTTGTCAACTACGTTTGTCCGGCACAAGATGGGCATTGGTCACTTGTCTCTGAGAGAGGCTGTTGGTTTATGTGTTGTCATAATTCCGAGTGTAAGGTGGAATCTGGCTGTCAGTTCCTAGAAACTTACTTTAATAAATGGAAGTGTGCTTTTTATCTTGCCGTATGGCATGTACTCGTTGCAAAGTTCATGCACTGAGAATCACGTTGCGGGACGATCCAATTTTGGCAAAGAATTTGTGTGGCATTCACGAGTTCCCACGATCAGCTATCCCTAGTAGCAATACGGACAAATGGTAAGAACTACAAATTCGATTAGAGCAGCACAAGTTTAATGTGACAGGGCAAACAGAAGTCAGCCAGAAGATTTCTGGGTGTAGGGCAATCACCCAAGGTACCTTTACATATGAAAGTCTGTGCATCAGTAGAATCGGGGACCAAAGTAGTCTATGTTGGTTATTCATTTTCCAGACAACTTGTGTTGTTCCCCGTTTACTCTGAAAGTGAATAGACATACTTATTTCACCGTTATTTCGAAAGAAGATCCTGCATTGAATCTGTTCGCCGTTTTTTTGATGCTGTGGCGAAAAGGTGGGCAATCACGATGTGAAACGTTGCTAGACTTTCATTTCCTTCATTACTGTCCTGGTGAGGGAGAAAGGTGATTGACTCTCTCGATCAGATGGGGCACCGGCACATTGATGGCCTAATTTAATCACGGATATACTTGAAAATGTTCACTTTTAATGGTTCGTTGTTGTGTTTTGTTTTTTGATACTTGAGCACTTTCTGGGACTTGGCAATACACTAAATCTCCAGTAGGTTTGGAATTGCCTCGCTGTTATTTGAGCGAGCAGTTCATGTCAGAGACGACTCACGGTGCCTCACAGACAGCACGTAATGATCATTGGAAGCAAATATCCGGAAAACCTTCATCTCTGGATTGTTTGGGCTCACCCACCCTCCAAACAAAATAGCCAAACTCGCTGGTTGAGTTACAATCATCATGCGTTTTTTTTGCAAATGGTGTATTCAAACTGTTGTCGGTGGCTGGAGCATCTCAGACTTGTCGAGCATGGAAACAAATCCCGCGATCCAACTTGCCCTTGCTGAATAGATAACCGAAATTAATCCATACATTTCTGCCAATATTTGTGCCTTATCTCTCCGAGGTCTTCCTGACTATACACCCATTCAGATGCCTTTGAAATGTTGTGAGTGCACCAGACTCTGCCACGAAATGTGGCAATTCATTCCACACACACAAAAGTTCTGTCTGAAAGATATGTGTCCCTCACATCCCTTTTAAAATTTTCCTCTCTCACATTAAACGTTTGCTACGTAGATTTGAACTCGCGTGTCTTGTGAAGAAATGCTCCCTGACTATTTACTGTGTTTCCTCATGATTTTATAAGCTTCTGTGAGGCCATATCTAAGCACTGAAACTCCTGGGAATCTGACAAAGCCTATTCAGTTTCGTTCTCATGTCCAAGCTCGGCAAACCTTGCAAATCCTTGCAAAGGTTTTCTAAAATTACACTTGCAAGACGTGTGTCCAGCTGCAGCACTTGTTTGACCGCGTGGCCACTCTGGAGCTGCGGGTGGACTCACTGTGGAGTGTCAGCAATTCTGGAGAGTTATGTTGCCTCCCAGGTGCTCAGGCCAGGGATGTCGCCCGTTGGCTGAAGAGCATTCGAAAAGGGGATCGTGAACAGTCAGTTGTCTTGGTGCATACAGGCACCAACGAAAGAAAAACGAGATGAGGACCTGCAGGGAGAATTCAGGGAGCTAGGAGAGAAATTAAAGAGGAGGAACTCAAAGGTAGCAATCTCGGGATTGCTGCCAGTGCCATGTGACTGCCAGCGTAGAAATGAATTAAAAAAACGGCACGGTGAACACGTGAGTTGAGGAATGGTGCTGCAGGGCGGGTTTCAGATTTGTTGGATTTTGTGACCAGTTCTGGGGAATGTGGGACTATAAGAAAATTGACGATCTACATCTGAACCAGACGGGAACGAATGTCCTTTCGGGAGTTTTTGCTACAGCTGTTGGGGAGGTTTTATACTAATGTGGCAGGGGGCTGGGAACCCAAGAGAAAACAAGTCGGCAGTGAGGTGGAAACTGGAAACGCTAAGAATCTGGAAGATAGCATTAATAATGGGAAAAGTAGGCAGAGAGCAGATGAATGCAAAAGAACTGGTGGCCTGAACTGCATCTATTTTAATGCATGGAGTATAGACAGATGAACTTAGGGCTTAGGTTGGTGCCTGGGAATATGACGTTATTGTGATCACAGAGATTTAGTTGAAGGAAGGGCATGGTTGGCAACCAAATGTTCTAGGATATAGACGCTTCAGGTAGGACAGGGAGGGAAGTAAAAGGGGAAGGAGTTGCATTGCTGGTCAGGGATGATATCATGGCTGTGCGAAAGGAGGACACCATGTAGGGCTTGGGTCATGAGACACTATGGATGGAGAAGTGAAATAAGTAGGGTGAGGTTAGATTTTTGGGGCTGTATTACAGTGAGCATGAGGTGTAAGAAAAAATAGTTAAACAGATCATGGAAAGACGCAGAGGCAATAATTTAGTGTTGATTGGAGATTTCCGTTTTCCCAACATTGACCGGGATACTCTTAGCGTCAGAGGTCTGGATGGGATACCATTTGTAAGAAGCCTCCAGGTGAGTTTTCTGGAGCGGTATATCAATAATCCGACGAGGGAATCGGCCATATTGGTACTGATATTGGGGAATAAGCCAGGGCTGGTGATAGCAGTTGCCGTGGGTGATTTCTTTGGGAAGTGTCCAATATTCTGTAAGTTTTAGAATACTCATTGACAAAGATGAGTGTGGTCCTGAGGAAAGAGTACGAAACTGGGCTAAAGCTAATTATATCAAAATTATGCAGGAGGTCGGAAATGTGGATTGGACACAGCTATTTGTAGGAAAGTCCACAGTTCATATGTGCCAGGCTTTCAAAGATAGGTTAAATATAGTGCAGGATAGGCATGTCCCGTTGAAGGCAAAGGATTTGAGAGGCAATATTCGTGAACTGTTGATGACAGGACAATTGTACGACTCGCCAAGAGGAAAAGGGAAGCATACATAACGCCTCGGCAGCTAACTACATAATGGTCCCTGGAGGAACATGAGAAGAGTAGGACAAGTCTTAAACGAGGAATCAAGGGCGTTAAAAGGGGTCATGAAACAACTTCACGCTAGCACAATTAAGGAGAATCCTCAAGCCTATTATTCATACATAAGAAGCAAGCGGGCAACCAGAGAAAGTATTGGTCCACTAAAGGAAAATTAAGGAAAGCTGTATGTCAAATCTAAGAGAGTGGGTATGATTCTGAATGATTATTTTGCATCAGTGTTCACTGAGGAGAGGAACATGATGAATGTTGAGTCTAGAGTAAGAAATTTGATTAATCTGGATCATGTTGACATAAGTAGGGAAGCTGTGTTGGGCAGGCTAGGGGTAATTAATGTGGACAAATCCCCAGGAACGGATGCGATCTATTCCTGGTTCCTGAGTGATGTGTGAGAGAAAATAGCTGGGGCCCTGACAGATATCTTCGTGGCATCCTTCAGCACAGGTGAGGTTCTGGCCCACTGGAACGTTGCTCATATTGTCCCCTGTAAAAGAAGGATAGTAGGGATATTCCGGATAAGTACAGAACAACGGGCCTAACATCAGTGTTGGGAAAGTTGCTGGAGAAGGTACTGAGTGATAGGATCTATTCATATTTAGAAAATAATGTGCATATCAGTGAGAGGCATTGAGTTTTTTCGGGTAAGTGCCCAAGTTGATAGATGAAGGAAAGGCTGTTGATGTCATATACATGCACTACAGTAAGGAGTTAGATAAGGTTCCCCATGGTAACCAAATACAGAACGTAAAGTAACATGGTGTGCAGGGTGTTCGAGACAGGTGGATAAAGAATTAGTTGAGCAATAGGAGACAGAGAGTGGCAGTTGAATGGAGTTTCTGGAAATGGAGTAAGATGACCAGTAGTGCTCCACAGTTGTCAGTGTTGTGGTCACTGTTGTTTGTGATATACTTAAATGATCTGGAAGAGAGCACTGTTGCAATGATCAGAAAGTTTGCAGATGACACGAAGATTTCTGGGCTAGCAGAAATTATAAGTGACTGTTAAAGAATACAGGTGGATATAGCTGTACTGGAAAGTTGGGCAGAAACGTGGCAGCTGGAGTTCAGAAGAGACAAATGTGAGGTGACGCATTTTGGTCAGTCTAATTCTAGATGGGGTTATAAAATGAACGGAAGAGCTTTGGGGAAAAAAGTTAATGGACAGAGAGATCTGTGAGTGCAGGTCCATTATACACTGAAGGTTGCTGCACAGGTGGATAGAGTAGTCAAGCAGGCATAGAATATGCTTGGCTTCATTGGATGGGGTATTGAATAAAATGGCTGGCAAGCCATGTTAAAATTGAACAATACATTGGTCTGGGCACACTTAGAATACTGTCTAAATTTGTGGTCGCCACATTACCAAAAGGATGTGGACGCTTTGGAGAGGGCGTGTAAAAGGTTTAAGCGGTTGTTGCCTCATATGGATGGTGCAATCGAGGAAGAGAGGTTGAGTCGGTTAGGTTTGTTTTCATTAGAAACAAGGAGTTTGAGGGAGACCTTTTTGAGGTTTACAAAATCATGAAAGGTAGATAGAGAAAAGTTTTATTTCCCAGGTTGAAGGATTAAATACCGAGAGGTCACGCTTTCAAGGTGAGACGTGAAAAGTTTAAAAGGGATACACGCGGCATCTACTTGACATAGCGGGTGGTGGGTGTCTATCGAATCGTGGTTTCGCATACCAGCATTGTCAGTGAGCAACTGTGTTGGAGATATATGTGAGAGAACTGCGCATGTGCGGATGCCTTTTAATTTGAGTGTTTGCAGCTCCTCAGTGTGCTTACCCTCTCAGTGATAAAATCAGCGACCGTCTCTGAAAACAACGCAAGTTCCTGCTGTCCGACAGATCCTCATATCCCGTCGATAACTTTGCTTTTCGATATCTGTGTTGCCAGTTTCTGTATCTCAAATGGTCAGCGCAGTTGGCTGAAATGTTGGTGGTTCGAGCCCACCCAGGGAATAAGCCTCAAATATTTCAGCACAAGCATTTACCCCGACCATGTATTGACATTATAACCGGGAAAACTCATCAATGATTCACACTAAGTCAGCAGGGAGTGAGACGTTTTCACGCAGCAGAATACGACATCACTTTCTCCAAGCTCCCGATTCCAACAGAAAGCGGCCACTGCAGCTTCAATCAGTGACTTTCTGCCAAGCCATGGGAAACAACTCGTGGAAACTCCTTCCTTAGTAACAGCTCTTTCCATGTGAAAGGAGCAAAACTTACACTTTAAATTGAAAAGGGCTTCAGGACATTGGAATGTTCTTGGAACGTGTTATAAATAAAACTTCTGACTTGAAAATACGAAGTCGTAAAGGTTTTAGGTAGAAAGAACAAAGAGAGTGTTGATTGAGACGATTCTGTCTCGTCAGCAGATGGGAAATGCCCAAAACTGTATACGGAAATGATTGGGTTTCCTTCGGTAATTTCCCGACTGATTTACTGTCTGCCAGAGAGATTGGAAATCACATCTGCGACATAAAGGTGAGGGTAAAAATATGAAGATATTAAGGTTGAACCTTAAATCCTGGGACAAGTGCGGAATAGATTGTAATGCTTTGAAGGAATAACTGAAGTGAAAGGTGTGAATGATATTTTTATGATTAGGAAGAATTAACTGGATCCTAACAAATTGCTGATGAATTATGCTCGCAATGTAATAGCAAACTAATCCACAGTGCACCGTGCTTGGTGAGCTCAGTCGGTGCAGTGCGAGATGCTTAATCTGAGGGTGGTGAGTGTAAGCCTCACAATGGGCGCTTTCACTGCTTAATACAATTCCGGCTCTTCGTTCCACGTGCAGTGTTGCAACCCTTCGCAGGGGAATGTTCTTGCTGCTTTCATTGACACATCTGTCCGCCTGCTTTTGATCACACGTCGGTTTCTGAGTGAACACTGTTTCCATTTTACAGGAGGGGCCAGAGACAACTTTATCAGTGCAGCCGAAAATACAATGAATGATGCCCGTTTGAAAACGTGAGTTTCCAAACCAACCGTGCACCACCCAAAGTGTTCAAAGGCACAGAAAGCGAATGGCCACTTGCGAGGGGTCTGACAGAGACGGATCAATGTCACATGGGTCCTGAACCAATTTTCAGTAATTCAGATTGTTCTGATGGAAACCGAAGGGTACGCTCCCTCAACATTTTGCAATTGTTCTTCTTGTGTTTAACGTAATGAACAGTATATTGTCAGCAATGAGAGTGGAGGTGCGGTAGGATCGTGAGGTTTCAGTGTGGGACATAGACACAGTAAGTCAAATATCCCAGGAGACGGGAGAGCTGTTTGGTCCAGGATCACTGCCATCTTCTGTTTCTAAACCAACAAATGTAATTACTGAAAACTCTCAGCAGGTCTGGTAGCATCTTGGAAATATAAATCGATTTAAGTCTTCGGGACTAGTGACACTTCTTTTCCATGTCCATCTCCACCTGCTTTTGCACACTCTTCATTTTTATTGAATGTCTCCTGACTTCCAACTTTATATTCAGCTTCTCTTTTATTACTTCCTCTCCAACCATTTTCCCAGTCTCCAATTTTGTATCAGACCTGTTCCATCTTTCACATTGCCCAGGACTTCGGACTGAACAAATAACTCTGTTTCTATTTCCTTATAGCAGATGGCCAGAGACTGGAAGGCAGTGTGGTTCCGAAAACTCATCCATGATTCACCCCGAGCCCACAGGAAGAAAGACGGTTACACGCGGCAGAATACGACACCATGTTCTCCAATTCCCCCGATGCCAACTGAAAGCGGTCACTGCAGCTTCAATCAGGGCTTCCTGCCAAACCCTGGGACTCAGCTCGTGGAAACTCCTTTCTCATTAACTGCTCTTCCCGTGGGATAGGAACAAAACTTCATTTTAAATTGAAAACGGCTTCAGCAGATTGGGAGGTTGTTCCTGTTCTTGGAACGTGTTATAAACAAAACTCCTGTCTTGAAAATAAGAAGTGGTAAACGTTTTAGGCAGGAAGAACAAAGAAAATGTTGATTGTGAGGACTCTGTCTCGTCAGCAGATGGGAAATTCCCAACACTGTAAACGGAAATGATTGGGATTACAAAGGTAATTTTCCGACAGATTTACTGTCTGCCAGAGTGACTGGAAATCACTTCATATGAAAATATTCGAGTTGAATCTTAAATGCCGGGACAAGCGTTAAATAGATTGTAATGTTTTGAAGAAATAACAAAAGTGAAAGATGTGAATTATGTTCTTTGTGATTGGGAGGAATGAGCTGGATCTTTGCAAATTGCTGTGCCAGGTGAATTGTGCTCAGAATGAAATAGCAAATTAATTCGTCATGTGCCAAGCCTGGATATCTCAGTTCGGTGAAATGTGACGTTTTTAATCAGAGAGTCGTGCGTCCAAGCCCCATAATAGTCGTTTTCACTGTTTAATAGAGTTCCAGCTCTTCGTTCGACATGCAGAATTGCAAACCAACGCTGGTGGAGCATTCTTGTTGCTTTCGCTAACACATATGTCCTCCTGCATTGATCACATGTCGGTTTCTGAGTGAAAACTGTCTGCACTTTACTGGAAGCACCAGAGACAACTTTATCAGTGCAGCTGAAATGATACCCATTTCAAAACGTGAGATTCCACTACATCCGTGCACCAACCAAAGTGTTCAAAGACACAGAACGCGAATGGCCATTTGTGAGTGGTCTGACAGAGACGGCTTAATGTCTCCTGGGTCCTGAACAACAATTAACTGATTCAGAATGTGCTGATGGAACAGAACGGAGCTGTCCCTGAACGTTTTGCAATTGTTCTTGTTGTGTGCTCATGTAAGTTTATGTAATCTACAGTTTATTGCCAGTTACGAGGGTGGGGGTGGGGAAGGACTCTGAGGTTTCATTGTGGGACAAACGTGATCTGATCGAACGGGTAAGTCAAATATTCCTAGAACATGGGAGAGCTGATTGGTCCAGGATCACTCCCATCTTCTGTTTCAGAATCAACAAATGAAATTGCTGGAAAATCTCAGCAGGTCTGGTCGCATCTTGAAAATGAAAACCGAATGAGATTTCGGGACTGGTGACTCTTCTTTTTCCATCTCCATGTCCCTCTACCTTTCTACAAACTGCCTTTTTATTGAATTATGTCCTGATTTCAAACTTTATATCCAGCTTCACATTTATTGCTTCCTCGCTAAACATTTTCCCAGCCTCTAAAATTGTACCATGCTTGTTCTATCTCTCACTTTGCCCAGGACTTCCAACTGAACAAATAACTCTGTTTCTATTTCCTTAGATGCCAGATGGCCAGAGAGTGGAAGACATAGGAGGACGGTTAGCGCTTTCAGAATATCTAGTCTGCTCCGCCATTCAATCTTGGCTAATATCGTTCTTAACCCCATTCTCCTGTCCTCTCCCTGAACACTTACTCCCCAGTCTTACGATCCAGTCTTTTTCCCAGAGTGGGTCCTAATCCGTCCCAAAACTCTCCACATGAGTTGGCAGCTGTTACACCGTGTCTACGTGTTATCAATCTCAGTTTCAGTGATTCTCGGCAAACGCGAACTGTTCTGAGCAGCTCGATCGAGTCTCTGGCCCCACTGTGATCATGCGGGGGAGCAGTAATCATCTTCATCTCCTGCGGAAAGGATCGGCGCTTCAAAAAAAATCGGACAGAAAGAAAGATCGGCTTGTGTGTGAAGATATGTGGAGGTAATTGCTTTCTGACCTGGTCAGTAAACCTTACTCTCTATATCCCCGCACATTCTCGCTGTTGTGGTGAAAGGGAATACAAGTCCAATTAATTGCCATCTACGCTTTTATTCGATATGTATTCTTCCTTGTTCTGAATATGCAGGGATGTTTCCAGCACTGATGGTCACCATTTCTAAGAGTGCATGCCGCGAGCCCTGATATTTTCTGGAGAGTAACACTATCAGTTTGTGCGAAAGTGGCCCAGTACAAAGCTTAGAAGAAACAATGCTGCTCCCTCATAACGGACGACAGTCTTTCATATCATGATCGATGGGGCTTTATTGCATACTCATCAGCAAGCCTTGTTTTGAATTTACTCGCCCAATACTACTGTAGCGGTGGAAAGAATATAATTCCGAATACCTGCTGCGTGAATTTCATTTTCAAATTTCTATTCGCAGTCTTCATTCATATGTGGCGATGTTTATATCACTGCTGGCCACCCTGTTTTAGAGTGCAGTTACATATGTTCCTCTGTCGTGGCGCTGCAGGGAAAATTGTCTGCGCCTTTGCAGCCAATATTTCCTGGAAATTTCAACATGGTATTCTTTATTTTTTCGATCATGTCCACCTTAAGGACACAGTTACCAGGCACTGATCCTTTCTGTAACAACAGGACGGCATTTGCTTTACATGCGAAGGTGGCCTGGATCAGTAACAAGGAGAACATTCATTTCCTTCTGTCACAGCGAACACTGGATTCATGATGTTAGTCTCTGTCAAATGCATCCGAAAATGTCCTTTGAAAGCTTCATTTGAACGCTGTCTGGCGTTTCTCAACGTGTGTCAAACAAAACCAGAAATCCTCAATCACAGTTTGGAGCAATTCACATATTCGAGTTTCAAAGCAGCAAACACGGATATAGTTCATTCAGAATGAAAAGATTTACAGGCACAGGTGAACTATCGACTCTTGTTCTCATACTGTTACTCATATTACCGTGTGGCCTGAAGTCTAAGCCATGTTGTAATTGAAAATGAGGAAATCACAGACAGGCTGCCGAATGACAGTATGTATTTTGTTTTCTTGTTCTCACAGAGTTCCAGGAAAGTATGACAGCGAGGCAGAGGAATGCAAGTCAAGTGCAGCTCTGGTGAAACACCTGTTTGAGTCAGTAATCAACAAGAAACGTGAATGCGACTAAAGCGGGAAACCTTTTCACAACTCGAACAAAGAGCAATCACGAACAGTGACCACTTCTTTGACAACTCAGATCGCCTTTGACCTTCCCTGAATATCTATAGGAACTAATTTTTGCACACCTCAAAGTGAGAACTGTTTGATTTACCGACAATAAGTGAGTCACATGTCCTTGATTCCCACATAGGTTTCCAACTCAGCTTGCAGCCAGGTGGCAGTTGCTCATGGCTCTGCTGGATAATGCACTATTATGGAGAAATAAAATGAAAGTTGGAACTCTTATTGGCTCTGGGTTTCGAATACTCTTGCTACGTGTTCTGCCATTCTCGGATTCCAGTGCTAAACCAGTTTTTCAGTTCTTCTGAGCAGCAGGAGAGTCGGCGTTTCTGGCAGGAGCAGAATTCATCATCTCCAGTGATCACTTGATCTGAGGGGAGAAAATGAGCAAAGTTTCACACAGCGAGTAATCGGAATTGCATTCCGTTTCAGCATGGCAGCAGATATGGGCTAGCAAATTCAAAGCCACATTTGCTGATGAGAACAACAAGCACGACCGCTCAGATAGAGCAATTCCTCCTCACCGCTTATTCTGCAGAACTGGTACAGTTGCTGTGAGTATGCTGCAGGGTATCATCAGGGACATGCTCTTGAGTTTCCAGTTTTGGCCTGTGTGGTCATGTGGCTGAGCAACCTGAGACTCTGATTTCAGATTCCACTTTTAAACAAGGCTTGTGTTTGTATCCGTGCGCGGCCACGTGTGCTAATGGATTCAGCTGGCAACGTTTTGCAGGGATGAGTATTGTTAAAGTTGAACAGAGAAAGTAGTAATTTCTTCGAACCCGGCTGTGATGTGGCACAGCAGAAAACAACCAACATGTCAGTGCCCACGCTGTTTTCCCCTTCCACGCTGTAGTTGTCACTTTCCCCTCCAGCTCGAAAGGCCACCAGCATAATATGCGACTCAAAAACAGGCTGCGCCAATTTTTCATATTCCAGACAATTTGCATTTTTCACAGTTTCTCTGAAAGTGAATGGAGATATTTATTTCTCTGTTGATGTGAAATTAGGTTCTACATTGAATCTGCTCACAGTTTTCTGTTGTTGTTGGGAAAAGGAGGGAAATTGCGATACGAAACTTGGTTACTTTTCCCTAATTTCCTTAATTTCTGTCCTGATGAGAGAGGCTGGTAATTGGTCCTCTCGATCCGGTGGAGACATCAGCCCAATTGTTCACCTCGTCTAATCGAGACTGTAATTGGTAATCTTCACTTTTCATGGTTCATTGTTAGTCAGTTCTGATTCATGTTACTTGAGCACTTTTCTGGAAGTATTGGTGCTCTAAGCACCATTTGGAATTGCGTCACTGCAATTTGTGTGAGCAGCTCATGACCCAGACAACTCGCTCTGCCTCACAGACAGCATTCATGAGTCCGTGTGTCTGAAAATAGGTTCTCTTTGTCAGTTCTGCTTCTGGTCATGAGTTGTCAGTTTTTGGTTTCGCTGGAGACACACACACACAGACAAAGACCCACATGCACACATATATTGTGTGGTGAATTTTTTTGGTACTTTCAGAGTTACATTGCACTTTGCTGAGAAACAACATACATTCATGTAGAACTCTCAGCTCAAAAACTGCATGATATTGTGTAAAACTCTGTTATCTCACATTTTGGATTGAAATCAATCTAAACATCAGGTCAGAGACAGAGAACTCAGGGGGCTAACACCTACAGCATATTGTCTAGCTATTACATTTGTTAACAGCTTACCCGAGAATACAACTTTTTTTAAAAAACGGGTTTTGTGATTTACTCATAAAATACAGTGATAGTTTCACTTCTTTCAACAGATGAAAGGCTTAACAGACAATCAATTCTTCCATGTATAATTTCAGTAACATCACACTGCAAATTTTTGCTATAAATTCTGTGTTACGATCGAGCCCTCCACAAACACCTGATGAAGGAGCATTGCTCCGAAAGCTAGTGTGCTTCCAATTAAACCTGTTGGACGATAACCTGGCGTTGTGTGATTTTTGACTTGGTACACCCAGTCCCACACCGGCATCTCCAAATCACAACTTATTCCCGACAGCTTGCAAGTGTTCCCTTAGAAACTGCAGCTTTTTGGAAACGTATTACTGGGACCAAGTCATTGCTCAATGTGATGGGATGCACCGTCAATCCCTAATTACTCGAGAGATTGAGATTTTGAGTTACTCCGCAGAACCCTGGATGTCCTCAGTAGCGGGGTACAGGTATGATGCCATGAGGCAAGGATTTAGAAGTAGTGACATTGAAGGAACAGCGAGATATTTTCAACTGGGAAACGCGAGAACCTTGGAGGGGTAATTGCGGTGATTGCTTTCGCTTCTATTTGCTGCCATTGTCCTTCCAGACAGATGCTGATCGATCAATGAATTGTTCTGGCAGGATCCGTGTGTGTGTTCTGGGTGCAACCAGGATTTAGTTTTCATTCGGATAGTTCACAAGAAGAGAATTAAATCTCTATTTCCTGACTGGGAATAGCCTGTCCTGGGCAATGCAAACTCAGACTCGCATGCAGGGATGTCCATTGATACTGCAGTAGCCTTTGGGACCTGTACAAACTCTAGTGCCTGCTCTTCACGTCATAATCGTCTTCGTCAGAGTGTTTCTCTCTCCAAGTTTCCAAGTCGGTTCATATTATCACCCTTGGTTTCAATGTGAAGAAGGCAATGCTGTGATAATCTGCTGTTGTTCAGCAGATATACTGCAGCAAGTTAAGTAAAGACTGATGCTAACACGAGCTCGTTTTGAGCTGCGCTGATGTGTTGGCAGCAGGAAAGGCAACGTTCAACTCGCCTCATTCCGGATGACGGGCTCGAAATGCCCAGTGGGTTCTCGCTGAATTAGTTCAGGCTCTGGAATGTAAAACACTTCAAGTATGAAAGTACAGTGAAGGGAAATGTTTCACAGAGTGGGGCATTCCAAGTGAAATAGTAACGGTGATTATGTTTGCTGATTTTTCACCTTGTGAATGCTGTTTCCCTGATGTGGACGTTTACATTACCTATAGACAAACTGTCACAGCCAGACCTGGTCTTTGGGTCAGTGACAGAATTGATAACACGACTGACGTCGAATTATGGGATTGTCAGTTCGCATTTAAAATCACGAGGATGCAGCCTGCTCGTCCATTCCTGTTGTCTGTCAGAAACGGAAGGGTTTGGGTTTTCGAATTTACAGTTTCTTTCGTTCACTTCAAATTCTAGCTCAGATCAACGTCTGTCATTGTCTATAGAACTGGCTTTGGTTTAACCAAAAGCTGCCTTTCGGAGATTGAACTTGCATGTTGGAGCAGAGATCTGAAGTGAAGCACAAGGAGCTGGTCAAATCCTGAGAACTCTGCCACTCTCGGAAAATGTGTCTGTGTGTCTCTTTCTGTGGGAGACACGACGTGGGTACTAACACAGTGTGACCATGTCAAACTTCAATCCCATTGTTATGTCATCTAAGATCAAAGCGAGAACCTCACTGCCATTTGCACTGGAAACATCAGAACACATAAGGTTATGGACCAAAGCTGGAAACTGGGAATAGAATAGATGAATGTCTTTAAACCAGACTGCACCTTGGGCCAAATGGGATTTTCTATTCTTCAAAACTTGAAGACAAGTAGAAATCAATCTGCAGTGAAACTGATCAGAAATGATATGGTAAATCCATTTCATTGAGAATAAGTGCAAGAGTGTCTGTCTTCATTTCGTGTAATCTCGTAGTTACGATTTGGAACTCTAACCGCAATAGTGTTGGTTCTATTCTCGGACAGGGAATGCATGTTTTATTGTGCAAATATGTCGTGGTACCAGTATTTCTTACCACTGGTCAGAACCTGGTAATGCTTGGTTTTGTGCCGGTTAATCAAAAATCAAAAAGATCCAGGTTTTGGAAATATGAACTAAAAACGAGAATTGATAGCGAAAACCGCTACACCTGGCAACATCTGTGGAGAGAAACAGGATTTTTTTTCTTAAGATGGACAGGAAGCAGTTTAGTTATAGATTTGTAGATTATACTGTTGGGAAAATGATAATCTTACCTGTCGAATCAGGATATTTATAAAATCACTGTTGAGCTTACAAATATCGAATTTACAATCTTAAAAGGACTTAATCAGCTGTCATGCTACTTTCATTTTCCTGAGCTGGTGGAAGGCTATGTTTTAATGGCTACATTTCCTTTTAGTTTCCGTTATTTAGCAGTCACGCCGAATGGAGAATTGTTTCTTTCAGTGTCTGCCTCAATATGTGTCTTTGTTTTTTCTATATTTGTCTCTGTATCCTCCTGGACATTTTTCACATTCTCCGACTCTCTGCCTGTCCATATCCCTCATTTCCCATTTCTGCTCTTGAAAAGCCCGATATTCAGAGACAGTTTGTGATTCGAACTGCTGAGAGGCTTTCTGACGCCTGGCTGGAGTCGGTCGAAGGAGTCTCACATCTCTGTATAATGCGTCTGTCACTTCGACCTGAGGCAAGGAGACATTTCTTCCTCAAAATCTAAAGACCCTTTCGAAGTTAAAGTTGATTTCCTTATCCAACAGAAAAAGAAAGTAATTACATAATAGATGAAGAAGGAAAACGATGCATTTACTGTTGGTGTACAACGAATGAATGGTGACAGCAGAGAATGACGTTGATCATGTCGTGGTGTCAGTGTCATTCCAACAACATTTCTCAGGAATGCTGCAGTGTCTCCTGCCTCACCACTTAATTTCCACGAAACTGGGAATGAAGGAATGAGAATAAGAGGATGAGAAGCAGAAGTGCTTGTGGAACTGCGGGAAGAATCTCCAGGTTAATCTAGTAGTTAAAAAGAGCAACCTACACTACTGGATTTAAACCAGGACAATGAAGCTGGAACGCAAAATCAGAATGTACAGCAATTCTAACAGGACACTGAGTTTCTCGATCAGCAACACAATACTTGAGAGAAATAACGAGCTTTAAATACAATGAGCAGGCACCAGTGTGATGGGAGCTGCTTTCACCAGCTAATCCATGGCGCCACGTTAAGTGTCAGATTGCTCGTACATATGTGCAATGCCTGAACCACTTGATCACAGGAATTCGAAAACGCGTTTTCTGTATTAATGTTGCTCAGTATGAATGGCAATAAAACTCTTCTTATGCAAAAACAGACGTTTCAATGCTGAGCATGCCCCGCTAAAAAGACACAGAAAAAGACAGTATCCTCTTGCATTGGCATCCAACAGATATTTTCGTCTGTTTAAACTGACAGAATAAAGAGGATGTGCTCATCTCCTCTCGCGTCCCATTAACCACGTTAATACACACGCAGGGATTTTCAAACCAAGATGAACAGGCTCATTGTTGTGAATTGACAGCAGTAGTGTGTGAGTCATTGTTAACAGTGAGCAATAAATGCTGAACCAATAGCACTGACACTGAGCCTTGCACCATCAGCTCCACACTCACATCTTGTGTCATGTCGCCTAGGCATCAGTGCATTTGACTTTAATTATTCTACCCTGCACCTCTCCTCAAGTTATTCCGACCGCTTGCAGTGTCGAATTAGAACATGCAAGTATTAGAAATGCATTTCTGGGACACAGTTGTCTTTCATTGAGATAAGATTCACTGCCCATCCCTAGTTATCCCAAAGATGTAGGGGACGAGTTACTTTTGTTAACTCCTCAAAACCTTAGTATGGAGGTACTGGCAAGAAACCGCTAGAGAATGACTTCCTGGATTGCGGAAAGCAGACCGACCCTAAACTGCTAACGTAACTCACCCAGGGAAGAGCAGATAGACCCCACTCTGTCAATGTAAATCAACCAGGGGACAGTAGTCTGACATCACACGATCAATGTAACTCAACGAGGAGATTATGGCCTGACCGCACGCTGTTAATGTAACTCACCCAGGGAAGAGTAGACTGACGCCACTCTGTCAATGTTACTCATCCAGGGAAGAGCAGACTGACCTAACACTTTATATGTAACTCATCCAGCAAATGGCAGACTGACACCACTCAGAGAAGAGCAGGCTGCACCCATTCTGTCTCTGTCACTCATCCAGGAAAGAGCAGGCTGATCTGATTCTGTCAATGAAACACAAGCAGGGAGACGAGCCTGACCCCACTCTGTCAAAGTAACTCACTCAGAGAGGACTTAATCCATTTTGTCCATGTGAATCATCCAGCGAAGACAGTAATGAAACCATACTTGCTGTTAAACTCAGACAGAGAAGAGCAGACACACATGATTCTGAGAATGTAACATTCCCGTGGAGGAGCAGACTGACACCACTCTTTTAACGTAGCTCACCCAGGGAAGAACAGACTGTGTGGACTCTGTGATATTACTCACTCAGAAAGGAGCAGACTGACCCCATTCTGTTAATGTGACTCTCCCAGGGTAGAGCAGATGAAGCCCAATCTGTCAATGTGAGTCAACCAGGGAAGAGCACTCTGACCAAACGCGATCACTTTAACACAACTCGGAAATTGCAGACTGACGCCACTCTGTCAATGCAACTCACCCAGAAAAGAGCAGACTGTTCCCACACTGTCCAAATAACTCACTCCGTGAAAAGCAGACTGATGCCACTCTGACAAGATAACTCGCACAGGAAAGAGTAGACTGATGCCACTCTGTCAATGTAACTCACTGAGGGAAGAGCAAACTGACGCCACTCAGTCAGTGTTACTCACGAGGGAAAGGTTCAGACTGACGCCACACTCTCAGTGTAACTGAGCAGACTGATCAAACACAGTCAATATAAGTCATTCACTGAAGAGCAGTCTGACCCCAGTCTATAAATGTACATAACTGGCACGTCTCCAGAATTCTTAAAGGTCTCTCATTCATGTGATCATATTTCTCAGAGATGAATCACACAGAGGTTTGATAACATTTTCCAAAATCTGGCGAGATGAAAGGTTTCTAATTAGTATGAGCGTTGTGCTGGACGTTTTAAAACATTTTCGGCAGTCCAGACTTTGAAATGGTTTCTCCTCATTTTGAACGAGCAGGTGCTGCAGCACGTCAGAGACAGGGTGAATCCCTTTACACACTCTTAGCAGGTGAATCGCCTTTTTCCTGGAATCTTTGCCTACATGGGAATTCAGCTCAGACAAGGAAATGAATACGCACATTCCCATAGACTTTCTTTAGTATGACTGCATTTGTGGTTTGTGAGCTCTGATGATGGGTAGAACCATTGTCCACACACACAATAAGAGAACGATTTCTCTCTCACTGTAACCAGAGGGTTTTTTTTTCCTTTCATGTTCTCTCTTGGATCAAGTTCTCCTTGTGATAAAATGTGCGACTTTATCAGATCATGGCAGAGAGATTGGTTTGTAAATCTTCCCCTTCTAATCTCCTGCAAAATTGATGTTATCCAAAAATGAGAGTGGGAAAGCAACTTTCACAAGACTCTGGATACTTTCTAAGATATGGTCTGAGAGTGTGATAGGTGGATGTAGGTGGGTGTAGTGGCGATTAGTCGCAGAGCAGTGCGGAGCGGATAGGTGGGAAGGAAGATTGATACATAGGACAGTTCATGAGAGCAATGGAAGCCCAGGACCTGCATGAACTTGACTGATTGGGAGGGAGAGTTGAAGTGTTCGGCCACGGGTCAGTGATGTTGTTTGTTAAAGGTGTCGGGGGGTGTTTTCTGAAGCGAACTGTTATTAGTTATCCTGTTTCCGCAATATAGGTCGACTGCATCAGGAGCAATGGATACATTCAATGACATGTGTGGAAGTGCAGGTAAAACTCTAATTGATGTGGAAGTCTGCTTTGGGGCCTGCGACAGAGTGGAGGTGTGAGTGGAGGTTTTGCAAATCCCGTGTTGGAATGAGAATGGGGCGGGAGGGGAGGGTGGTTTGGTGAGGGGCGTTCACTTGACAAGGGAGTCGTAGAGGGAATGATCTTTATAGGAAGCGGATAGCGGTGGGGCGGGAAACACATCTTAGCTGGTGGGGTTCATTTTCAGGTGGTGGAAATGTCGGAGAATGACATGATGTCTGTGGAGTTAGCTGGAATTTAATTGATGAATAAGAGAGCTCTGCCCTTGTTGGAGGGATGGGTTTTGAGAGTGGAGTTGCGGCAAATGGATGAGATGAGTTGGAAAGCATCATTGACCAAGTGCAGGGAGAAAATGCCTCGCCACTGACTCCATCTTCTCCCTCGCAACTGTCTGAGTCTGAACGAGTGATGTCATAACCATAGTGTCATCCTTCACCGTGTTTTGTGCTTTCAACCACATATCACCATCCTCACCATGTCAGCCTACTTACACCTCATTAACATCATTAACTCTTCCACCTCTCCGCTCTTCTGCAGCTCAAACTCTCATCCATTCATTTGGATTAAACGGTGGTAACACACTTCCATCCATCCTCTCAAATTCCCCCTCTGCTCTGGCCTAACTCCCTCTGCCTCTATTCAAGGGTGTACTTGCGTTCTGTTCAGTGTTTCATTGTTCCTTACCTGAATGATATTTTTACCACTGCACATTTTCCCAAACATGCACTGCGGCCTTCGTAGCCTTATCTTTCCACACGGGCTCCCACATGCTGGAAGGGCAGGGATTGCGGGTTATTCATCCAAAGATGTAGTCCTGAGATCTTTCAACAACTCTGCTGCGCGTGGGAGTATTAACAACAAGGGCTGTTCACACATTACCGGGCAGCTAAATACCAACGTTTTTATCATTTCTGCAATCTCTTGACTGTCTTTGCTCCGTCTATCACTGTCATGTCCTCCAGCCCCCTCAAGAGCAATTAGTGTTGTTCAATAAATGCCAACCCAGCCAGTGAACACGACACACAAGATTTTGTTTTAAAACGCAATCTCAGATACCTGCATAGCCTGGAATTCCAATCTCCGGAGTATGTTCGATTTGAACTGTTCCACGTTTGGTGATTCAACTTCATCAACCAAGGTCATAAATTGTGAAATCGCTTCACGACATAAATCGCACAATGCTATAGGAAACGAATTAGTCAACAACGGAAGAAGAAAATCTGTAATTTTTGTTGAAATGAAGGACAATTTATTGCTATCAAAACTACATCGTGCCATTCACATAATGGAAACTTCAAAACTGTTCCTCTGGAGGGAGTTTAAACAAATTTTGATCCCAGTCACATTGTGAGAAATTGGGAAGCTGACAAAGTGTTATATCAAACAAGTGACCAAAGAAATGGGTTTCAAGTCGTGTTTTAAAACAGAAAACGAAGCTTGCATCACGAACCTCGGACGACGGAATTTGCTGTGCTAGAGTTCATCATTTTCTGTTAGTCAAAAAAACGCTTTCCTTGCCGGTGGCTCCATAGCTCAGAGGTCTGATCAACCATTGGTCGTGTATTCGAATCTCGCTTGGGCCTTGCTGAATTTGTTTACAACTGTTGCAACAAACATTCACAGAAGCATTTTCCGTGCTGCTTGGAATTATTTCAGAGGGAACATCGTGAAGTGATTTTCCCCACGGACCAGGCCTCATCTGCTTGACTTTCGAAATCCCCCTCTGTGTTTCTACTTCGAGGAATACAAGGACGACAAGCATCTGATGCCAAGAATGCTCTCGTTTAGCCGGAAGAACAACGTGATACAGTCGAAACAGTAAAGTATCGGTGAAATAGTGGGGGAGGAAAACATACAGCGAAGCGGCTGAATGCTTCCATTCCTTATGTAGAGGCAGGAATCTGCTGGAATCCAAATGAAACAGGTAGGGGGCTGGAAGAGCACGGCTAGCCAGGCTACCTCAACAGGTGGAGAATTCAACGATTAGCATGTCCCAATTATTCACGACTGTGCCAGTCCTCGAAGGACAGTCGCCTGCCTGTTTACCCCTTTGCTTATGCAAACAGAATCGGATTTTAAAGCCCGAAGTGAAGAAAGAAGAGGCAAACAGTTCAATTCCTCATTTTCTGAATGTTGGCCTCTCCTAAGGCCTTTGTCATTCTCACAAGATGTGTCTGTATATTTCCCTCTTTAGTTGAAAATGTGGTTCAGTTCTCCCGCAGCTCATGATCAAATTTAATGATATCTGACTTCAGTCTCATTCGCCTCTTCATTTGAGATTAAACCTTTGCATGGAACGTCTCTTTAATATGAACACTTCAGAAGTACGGCTGCGGGCTACTGGAAGCTGGAAATGAGAATGGATGGATGTTTGATGGACTGGCATTGACATAATGTATTATTCTGTGCTGTAAAAGCTCGGTGTCACTAATTGTCTTTTGGAAGAAACGTCTCAACGCAGGAAAAAAGACTATGCTGTTTAGAGAAGATGCAATTGCACCTGCCGTCCTAAATGTCAGCTGGTGGTTACAATTCAGCACTATCACCGCTGTGGTTTGGTTTCATTGCCTGGTCAGGGAATCAGGATTATTGTTCCTGATAAGGATAACAACAAAAGCGGAGCGTCTTTGACAGGAAACGCATTTTACACGCTTCCGCATGTGCCTTGAAATATTGTTGCAGGGCCGCAAGGTGGCTCACTGGTTAGCACTGCTGCCTCACAGAGCCTGAGACATGGCATGAATCCAAATGGGTCGACTGTCAGTAAGGTGTCTTATTCAGGAACAAATGAAGAGTAATAGGGTAAGGAATTGTTCTGTGGGGTTAATCCCTGGAGGATCGGTGTGAATTTGTTGCATCAAATGGCCATTTTCTTAACTGTCGGCATTCTACACAACCTTACTGTGTTGCTTTAGCACATGTTCAGAGAGGGGAGAAAAGTGAAGAAAAACAGTCATTTCCCAGTCAGTGGTTGATCCATTCTGTGACAACCAACCGATTGACCTGTGAGTGAACTAGCTCCCGTCTTCCCTATACTGGTAATGACAGTATACACCATTCGAGCGGGTTTTCATGTGTTGCATCAGAACAGCAGTCTTTCTCAAGATGGACTTCCATGGGATATAAAAGAGATGATAAAAGACATGGATGCCGATGACTGGAATCAAAAGACGTTAGGAAGAATGGACAGCGTCTACTGAGAATCAAAAAAGAATGGAAAGGAATCCAACGAAGTACTGGGGCATAACGCCATTAGAAAAGACAAGGCGGGGTTTCATGGGATGGTGGAACAGATGAATAGATCATGTGGCGTGAAACCAGGTAAAACTGAGTTGCGGCCATATGGAAGTTACCCTGATGATGTGAATTTGCTGAGAGTAAACAGGAGGGAAAATCCTTCATTCAGATGGATCTATAACTAGACTTTCGAACTTCAAAACCAGCGATGAATGATAAGGAAAAGTTTGGAGCACTTTTCTTTCATTCTACAGTAAGTGAAATCGAAAATGATTATTTTTCCGGAAAAATGTGTCAGAAGCTGATTCTAAAGTATTTGTAAAAGTGCGTGCAAAAACATAATGTGTGAATTTCACCAAGACATGGAATCTGGTCGGCCGGGTTGTGTAAGCGTTAGGTGCACAATGTCTAATTGGTTAACGTTAATTGTAAATAAAACACATATCACCTCCAACTGAGTACGATAAGTGTAGAAAGTGCTGGTTTTGAAGAAAGGTTAATAGCTTGTTCTACGTGAACTTCCATAAATTGTAAAAGAACTGAGCTGTTTCTGTTAGCTCAGCATTAAAGGGAAGTCGGTAAGCTCAGTCCGCTGCATAATTGGTTTATGATATAAAGTGATGCCAACAGTGTGGGATTAATTATCGCAATGTCTCAGCTTACCATCAGAATCCCGATCTTCCCACTCACCTAACCCTTTATACGATGACGACAATCAAAGCGAAATTATACTATAGTGAGTGGGAACTGACCTGTCGATGGAATGCACCTTTTTTTTTCATCTATTGCCTTGGACATTTGGCTGCATCACAGAGAATGGAGTGAGACCATTTGCTGCTCGCCCATCTCCCCGAAACTTTCCAGTGACAAGACTCGAAAAATCTTCCTGTTTGAATCCTATAATCTTTAAAGCAGTACTTTAAACATCTTTTTCATTTCGGTTCCAGTTTTGCCGACAGCATTGTCCAATGAGATAAATCTAATATTTTTTGGATTGTTTTAATGGCCTGTGCGAGGTTGCAACAAAATAAATAACATGAACCAAACAAACGTCCTTTCCAGAATTTAACACAGCACGGGATCAGCGATATTAGAAACGTCAACATCTTCAAACGTCACCTCTGTATCTCTATTGAGAGATGGATATTCACTCAGGGAGTATTTCTGCTGGTTGTAAGTAACTGAGGTATTTCCTAAGGACAGAACACTCCACAAAATCCTTTTTAAAAACACAAATGCCATTTCAATCAACTTCGTTTTGCAACTTTTAAATATATATATGCACACGTATTCATGCAAGTGCACACAAATGTTTATATACATGTATATATGTTCGTATATATATATATATGAGTGTGTGTATGTGGACAATATTAGGAATGGATTGCCGGACCCTTGAAATTTCTTTCTGTAGAATGTGAGAGGTAAGGGTCTTCAATAATGTCCCAGATATCCTTATCTGCGGGAAGTGCACCCAACTCCTTCTCCTCGGCAACTGCGTTTGGGAACTGGAGCTTGATGTCAGATCATTTGGAATCTGAGTGGAATTGAACGAAGTTATAGGGAGGCGGTAACACTTCAGGTGCAAGAAATAGATAGATGGGATACAGTCGGGAGCCGAAACGCTAACAGGCAGACAGTGCAGGCATCTGCTGTGGCCGTGCCCCTCAGTAACATGTATACCATATTTGTTATTTTTGGGTGGGATGACTTCCGAGGGGAAAGCCATTGGGTATAGGTGTTTGGCACAGAGTTTGCCTTTTTTTCTCCGAATGGTGGGGGAGAGAGGAGGAGAGCATTTGTTAATGGGACTCCATATCGATGGGAACAGATTGAGATTCTGTGGATATCGGGCAGACTCATGATTGGTGTATTGTCTCCCAGCTCCCAGGGTTTGGGATATCTCACATCGTTTTCAGGATCCTTAAGGGAGAGGGTGGGCACCCCCAAGTCATTGTCCACATCGGTAATAAAAGTGATGTGAATGTATGGCAGAATTTCAGCGATCGAGGGTGACATCTTAAATCTAGAACAAACGGAGTTGTTCTCTCTGATTTGTTGCCCATTCTACGTCGGAGTGAGGTGAAGTGTAGGGAGAGAGCATTTGAAAATGTTGTTGGAAGGATGGTGCGGGAGGGAGAGATAGCGATACCTGGATAGTTGGGGCTCATACTGGAGTCGATGAAAATTTACAAACAGGATGGTCTTCACCTGAACTAGAAGAGTACCAATACCCTGAGGGGATAATTTGCCAAAGCTCTTCATGAGAGTTTGAACGAATTCAGCCACGGAGTGGGAAGCTGAATTGTACCTCCATTTTTGCAGGTGGTTGTGAGTGTTTTTGACATAAATAGCGTTTCAGGTTTACAAGAGTGTACTGGCAAGGATGAAGGTGGGTTGAAGTTTGTTTGCTTCCACGCCAGAAGCATCTGGGATAAGGTACGTGTCATGGTTTGTTACCTGGGACTTCGATGTTGTGGCCATTTCAGAGACATGAACGGAGGGCTGAAGAGAATGGTTGTTCCTGGTACCTCAGTGTCGATTTTTTGGTCAGAACAGGAGGGTCGTTTCAGAGGGGGAGATGTGGCATTGTTCGTCAAGGACAGTATTTTGGTAGCAAAAAGGATATTGGTGAGGACACGACTGAATCTGCTGAGGTAGAATGTACTGAGATTAGAATCAGGAATTGAGAGATCACCACAAAAATGTTCTAGATTTATGGAGGAAAAGATTATAAAGATGATTCTGGATAGGAACAAAAGTGACAGGGTAGTTGTTATGGGGAGCTTTAACTTTCCAAATATTGATTGGAAATGCTATCGGTTCAGCACCTCGGATCGGTCAGTTTTTGTCCAATGTGTGCAGGAGGGTTTCCTGACGCAGCATGTAGACAGGCCAACAAGACGCAAAGCCACCTTGGATTTGCTTATGGGTAATGAACTCAGAAAGCTGTTCTTTTGGGAGGTAAGTGAGCATTTTGTTCATAGTGACTACAATTCGGTTCTGTTTATTTAGTGATGGAGAGGCATAGGTATTTATTGCTGAGCATGAGGTATCGCGGGGAGAAAGGCCATTATGATGCGATTAGGCAAGAGTTAAGATGCACAGCATGTGGAAAGTAACTTCAAGGGTTGTGCACACCTGAAATATGGAGCTTGTTCAGGGAAAAGCTACTGCATGTCCTTGGTAAGTATGTATGCGTCATGCAGGAAATATGAGGTCGACACAGGGAGCTGGGTTTATTGAAGAAGTTGAATCTCTTGAGAAGAAGGAGAAGGAGGCGTATGTAAACATGAGATATGAAGGCTGAGGTAGGACGCTTGGGAATTAAAAGTTAACCAGGAAGGGCCTAAACAGAGAGCTACTTCGAGCGAACAGGAGGCAGGAGAAGTCTTTGTCTGGCAGGAACAATCCTGAAGCGTTCAATTGATAGTTCAAGAAGAAAAGAATGTCTAGCAGATGATTATGGCCTGTCAAGAACAGAAGTACGAAGTTGTCAGCGGAGTCCAAGGATAGCAGAGACGCTGAATTTTTTTTTAATCATATTAAAAATGAAAAAGGCAATGTTGTCGAAGAGAGTATTGCGATGCAGCCTATTAGAATAAACGAAATTGACATTCATAAAAAGGAGTTGTTAGCAATTCATGAAAGTCTAAAAATAGGTTTGTCCCCTGGACTTGATGGGATGTATCCGAGGATTCTCTGCGAATCGTGGGAGGAGATTGCAGAACTTTTAACTATAAGCTTCATTTCGTCGGTGTTTATGTCATTAGTGCGAGAAGACCCGAGTTTAGCAAATATTGTCCACTTCTTCACGAAGTGGAGTAGAGACAATGCTGGTAATTATAGACAGCGATCCTTAGCTTTCTTGCAGCTAACCTTTTGGAACAGATTATGAGAGATAGGATTTATGATCATCGAAAAGGAAGAAGTTGATTCGGGATAGTGAGTACGATTTTATGAATAGCAGGTTGTGCCTCACAAACCTTATTGAGGTCTTTGAGAAGGTGAGCAAACAGGTGGATGAGAGTAAAGTGGTTGATGTGGTGGATATGGTTTTCAGTAAGTCACTGTCGGCTGTTGCATGAAATACAGAGTCATGGGATTGAGGATGGTTGAGCGGTTTGGATCAGAAATTGGCTCGCTGAAAGAAGATAGAGTGTGGCAGTTCATAGGAAATGATAATCCTGGAGTTCAGTAACTGATGGTGTACTACAAGGTTCCTTTTGGTGTCCACTGTTGTTTGTCATTTTTATAAATGACCTGGATTCGGGCATGGAATGATGGATTCATAAGTTTGCAGATGACATTAAGAGCGACGATGTTGTCAATTGTGCCAATATCTGCTGACAGTTACAGAGGGGCATGGATAATCTGCAGAGCTCACCTCAGAAGTGGCAAATGGATTTTAATGTGGAAAAGTGTGAGATAATTTACTTCGGAAGGAGCAACAAGAATAAAGAGTTCCTGGCTAATTGTTATATTTTTGGAAGTGTAGATGTGCAGAGCGATCTCGGTGCCCATGTATATAAAACTCGGAAAGTTACCACCCACGTTGACAGGTTTGTTTGCAAGGAGTACGGTGTGTTAGTTTTTCTTGGGAGAGTGATTCAGTTTCAGGGTGAAATTGTCACTTTGCAGCTCCAGAAATTAACTGGGGTGGCCGCACTCGTAGAGTTGCGTGCACTTCTGGTCACCACATTATACGATGGATGTGAAAGCATTGGAAAGGGTGCAGAGCACATTTTCTAGGATGTTGCCTTCTATGGAGAGATGGTCTGACGAGGAAAGGTCGAGGGACTTGAGGCGGTTTTTGATAGCGACAAGAAGTTTGAGGGGTGAATTTATAGAGACATAGAAGATGATCAGAGGTTGCCATAAGGTGGAAAGTGAAGGCATTATTTTTCAAATGGTAATTTTGGCACAAGGGCATATCGATGTAAATTGAGGGTGATAGTTACCGAGGTAGGTTCCTTTATTAGTGAGTAGTAAGGGTGCTGAACGCCTTGCCTTCAACACTCGTAGACTCAACAACTTTCAGGGCAATGTAATGGTCATTGTATAAACATGCGGATTATGATGGTAAAATACTAGTCAGATTGGTATCACAGGTCGATGCAACGTTAGGGCCAAAATGAACTTCATTGCCATGTAATATTCGGTGTTTGAACCGTTCTTCAGCTTGAAATTGCAATCATCTCTGGTCACTATCAGTAAAACCAACACCTGGCGAGAACCGAATGTGCAACTTTGGCACCTTACGCACTTCCAGTCTGTCGTGCAATTACATCAAACTGACGAATTGCACCACTGGAGCTGCCGTGTCCTGATGACCAATGGCTACTGATCTTACCACTGGGGCCCTCAAACCAATTACTCCTTTTTTGCTGAAGATCTGAAATGAAACACAGCGCAGAGGAGGTTATACTGATGATGGATCATCGATTATGGAGCATCAGGTTCAGGAAAATGAATAGTAAAATGCGGTGAAAATAGGCATAATTGAATTCTGTGTTCATTTACCGTGGCTTCCTGCGTTGACCACAGGCAATGTTATGTCGCTACTGTGCTGGGACTTTCCTTCTATCGGTACCAATTCGTCAGAGAATTCGATTCACTGGTACTTCACCAGCATCCTTTGGAATGTTCATACGGCACAATGGCCCACGCTGTACACAACGTCAACAATCTTCTGCATTACTACATCCAAGGGCACGTGGCATCGTTTTTTTTTAATAAATCGTGAAAAATTAATCATGTTAAGCAAGGGCAAATTGAATTTTAGTTTAATTAGTAAAGTCGCAAGAATCCAGAGTAAGTTTCAAAATGTCAGAAATTCACGTTCATTACCTTGGCCAGAATTCTAGCCCAGCAAGAGGGAAATCTGTCCCTCAATCCCCAGCATCCATGTAATCGCTTGCTCCATGTGTCCACTTGGAAACCTATATGAAGGGATGTTCAGCCTGACAGAGAACTTCTGAGAATCCTCCACTGTCTGACCTAAAGCTGAAACAGGAGCGATCTATTCCAGCTTGGAGGGTAGCGAAGTGGAGGTGAGACAGAAAATATTAATTGTTGTAGATTCGCATTGTTCTCATTGTGATTGTTTAAAAACTTGGGAGAGAAAAGACTCAATCAGCAAGGAGCAGAAGTAGGCCATTCTTCACTCCGCTCCTGCCCCGTCACGCCATTCTGTACCATCATAGCTCACACAGCACTTTTATGTCTTTTTCCAGCGTATCCATATCATCATGTTGCCAAGTGGCTAACACATATTTATCGATCTCTACCATAAATAGACATCGAAGTTATTCATCGCTGTGAGGAAACTGTTGCATTTCGAGACAGTTGGGTTTCTGCATGAATGTTATAGGTTTTGCAGATGAGCAGCCGAGTCTGGTCTGAACACCTTTCAAACCATAAACTAAAACTCGACTCTGATGAGATTTGCATCCACAACTTTTGAATGGCAGTCTTAAGAAAGGTTTAGAAATTCAACGCGCTTTCCATTGCACCACAGAGTAGCGACCTCACCCAGTTTTCAGCACAAAAGTTTGCCGTAGAACGATTTCGTTCGGGACACCCATCTCATGTCTGTCTGACCTCGTGTCACTTTCCAGTATCTGGTCCTTATCCACGTGTGTTCTGGATCTGCTGAAATGTCCTCATAACACTTAGCATTACCACACGTTCAAATAAGAAATTCCAGATGAACAACACTCTATGGGTGAAAGCGTTCTTCCTAATTCTCCTCTAAACCACTTTTCTCCTGCTTTTCATCTATGTCACTGGTTATTATTCCTTCCCGAAAAGCCTTATTCCTGTCATACATATCTATCCTCTTCATAATATGTGCATGTTAATCAGTTTCTCACACAGCCTTCTCTGTGCTTAGTTACACAGCCCCAGCTTAGCTCATCTACCTTCACAATGGGAATGGTCCAGCCCTTGGCATTATTTTCATCTCCTGTGAATTTCTCCTACTGCAATCAGACGGTTCCTGCCGTCTTGCGATTACAACGGAAAATGAAATGCACTTTGAAGAAATGCAAAAATGTCTGAACAAAATCAGCAGCTCTTGTCCATCTGTGATGAGAAAGGACAGTGAACGCTTCGATTCCAATGATTCGTATTCGGAACTGATGGGATGTATGGGTGGGTGAAAAATGTGGAAGAGGGTGGACAGGATCCAAAATGATTGAACTCGATGTTGGGTCCTGAAATCGGCATGGTCTTCCAGTTGAAAATGAGTTGCCCGATCTTCCAGCTTGCGCTGTGCCTTGAAGAAGAACTGCAGCAGACCAGGGACTGGTCTGATGGCTTGGGTACACAATGCAATGTTAAAGTGACAGGACACTGGAAGATTGGGGTAATTTTTGTTGATTCTGGACAGAACTTAAGTGATCTCAACTTTGTCACCGACTCGGTTTTCCTCTCTCCATTGTAGAGAGATCACATTCTCAGCAGGAACTACAGTTTTGTGAATTGAATGAAGTGCAGACAAATCACTGGAAGATGTGTCTGGAAGTTTCCACAGTGGGGAGAGACATCGGAAGCCAGCAGGAAATGTATCTTACAACATAGAACGTTACAGTGCAGTACAGGCACTTCGGCCCTCGATGTTGCACCGACCTGTGAAAATAATGTGATATCCTTTGCAATGGAAAATTAACATTTCTTTTGAAACCAATAAATGCACAGGGAAACAAAAAAAGTAAGGGCCTGACTTTGCAGAGGGCAATTGTTGCAGACAGAAAGAAAATCTATGTATATTTAAACCGAACTAATAATAGACTTACAAGGCCAGCAAACTACCATATCAATAGTCAAGGAATTAGAAAAAACAACTCCATATCTGGAAAGGAACTCGAATGTTTCAGGCCAATGACGTTGAAGTGTTGATAAGAAGAAGCGAATTGAACTTTAAAGGGAATATGTAAAAACTATCAGGCGCCCATTACATGAGGCGTCTTGCCAATGTATTACCTGGGACACGGGAAACCTGAATTTGATGGAACTCCACGTGCTACATGCTGAAAACTTTCTGGCCCAAGAGAAGGAAAAACGGAAATTAAAGATGGAAAAGCAAACACTTAACGCTCAGCTAACTATGATGCAGATGGTCGACCAGCCGTTGGAAGGAGGTGCTGCGTGAAAAGAAGGGCTGGCAGAGGTAAATCTGGCAGGTGCTTTGTTTGCAGAGCAATGGACCACTGAGTGAGTCAGCGCACACCCAGACAGCCTCAATCGACCCTGGAGGCTGGGCAGCAGGGTGACGAATGGAGGAAGGCTGAGGTGGAGGTGGGCAGCCCCAAAGTTATGGGTACGCCTCTTTGCTTTCTGCTTGGCAACGAATACTCGCTTATGCTCATCTCTACTCCTAACCTTATGGGCACTGAAACATGTCCCACCTCTATACTGAGCACTGAGTTTGCGAAGCGTGAACTAGATTTTCAGTACCAACATGATGCATATAAGTCAATGCTTACATCTATGTTATATGTGGAAGGTGCACCTCTGACTTTTTTGGAAGATACAAGGACAACATATTTAGTTCATAAATCAAAGCAGTTCAGAGAGTCGATACAAATAAAGATGAACGGAAGCTTCCTGAAATTAATGGGCGCATCAGAAGCCGTGACACGAGAGAGATTTACCACACCCCTATTGTCCAAAACCAGTAATGGGGAAACATTCCAATTCTCATTTCTGTTATCGGAATTCTGCACTTTAAATCTGATGTCTCGGGATCTCATAGTGAGACTGGGGTCCGATTTGCGCAGTACCCCGACGGGCTTGCAGGTAATACAAAAAGAAGATTTAACAGTGCAGGCTGGAAAATACGAATCACGACCCATGATGCATGTCAGAAAGCTATAGGTTCTGTGAGCGATTCACTCACCCAGGAAGCAAGTAGCCATGTTAATCCCATTAACACTGATTTTCTTGCTGGAGCTATGCTGCACTGCACAGCACACATACACCGCGATGGTCCTGACAAATCATAAGAGAAGGATTGGTTCAGGAGATTGGTTAAACCAGATCAGTTTTTATTGTGCGAATTTTATTGGAATGATCACAGATGTGCTGTCACTTTAAACTTTTTTCAGTATCTGTGACGGGAAATAGACCCTGTGTTTTGATGTGGAAGGCTCTTTTCCTCACGGATCATTGGTGAAGGCATCCAGCAACAGGTGTCAGAATTTGGGACGATGGGTACAACAGGCACAAAAAACCAAAAGATTGCATCTTCAGGGTCGGTGTGGGTATCTGCTTGAATGCAGTTATAAAGACGTATAGGGAGAAATTAAATTGGCTAACTCAGGCAGACAGGGCAGTCCAGGTAATCCCCGGCAGGAGTGTACTCTGGCGTTTACCTATGGTAGATGTCTCGGATCCAAGATTAAGAAGGGTCCCAACTGATTTCAGGGCAAAAGGCAAACACGATGTGGGGCTCAAACGAATCCTTAAGAATAACCCCGAAGTCTGAGTATCGTCCTTGCAAAGCAAAAGAGCCGTTAAAACCCGAGGCTGTGCAAGGAATTAATCCAGTCTTTGAATCTCTCTTATAGGCTGGAGTGATAATTCCCCGTGAATACTCACTGGTGAGAACACCCATTTTTTTCGTTCAAAAAGGCAAACATTCCAGGTGAATCGGGGGAATGGAGGTTTGTTCATGCAGGTTATCAAGAACGCTATTGTTCTGCACACCCCAAATGTTCCCAACCCCTAGATTATATTGGCTCAAATTCCACCGGATGTAAATGCCTCTCTATTGTGGATTTAGCAAATGCCTTGTTTTGTGTACTGTTACACGCCGACAGTCAATTCTGGTTCACTTTTCCATTCAAAGGCAAATGGTATACTTTCACGTGACATTTTCAAGATTACTGTGAGACCCCACCATAATTAACGAAGCTCTACACAGGAGTCTGGAGACTCTTGTTTTAACCGGGGAGGGGTGGGGGGTGTGGTCAGCGCTTCTGCAGTATGTAAACGAATGCTTAATCGCAGTATCAATAGAGAAACAATGTGAGAAAGGTAGGCTTGCGATGCTAGGCCATCTAGTCTCGCAAAACTACAACTTGTGGAACAACAGTTGAAGTTTTTAGGTCACTTAATATCTGAACAAAGAAAGGCCATTGGTCAAGACAGAGTTCAAGCAAACCAGCAAAATTCAAAGCCTCACATGAAGAAATAATCGTTATCCTTTTTGGTCATGTGATCCTACTTAGAATGTTTAACCTGCTTTACGCAAACCTTTAGGCACCTAAAAGTGACATAGTTCATGGTTCAGGTTTGCAGAGCTAGGGTCCGTTGCAGTGACCCCTGAGGCCTAGAGTGCCTTTGTTGAATTGAAATGGCACTCCAAACTACACCAACGCTGGGATTCCAAATCCAAACAAGCCTTTTGTACAAACAGTGGATGAGAAGCGTGCCTGCATGACATTTGTGCTGATTCAGAATTATGTGTGGAAAATTGAGGCCAGTAGCTTATTTTTCACATCAACTTAGATCCCGTAACGGCAGGATTGCACAAATGCCTCTGTGTCCTGCCTGCGTTTGAAAAGGCTGCTGTAGCTTCCAGGGATATAGTCGGCTTTGTTGAATTAACCCGACTGGTCCCACATGCAGTATCCTTACTGCTTTCTGAGCAAAATACAACACATTTGTCGGCTGCACGTTGGCTCACATACAATGCTATGCTATTGGAGAAGCCTAACATGGCAATAAAGCGATGTAAGGTCCTTCATGCTGCTTGTCTTCTCCCCACAGAAGGAGACGATTGTGTCGCTGTGATTAATGACATTTGAAGCCCGAGACCAGACGTGTAGGATTCACCAATTTAGAATCTGGATACGGCGTTTTATTGTGGATAGGTCAGCATTCAGGCGCAAAGAGATAGGCCAGTGTCTGGTATGTTGTAGCAACTACCCACGAGGTATTCAAAGCGGGATCACTTCATTCTCATCTGTCAGCACAAGCAGCAGAGCTGATTGCCTTGATTGAGGCATGTAAATTGGCCGAAGGACTGCAGGAGCAAAAGCATGAAGGCGAAGAGCTGGCTAGGACCGTTTCAAGGGCTCCCTACAACACGGATAGCTGTTAAGATCGCCGATCGAGCCACGTTGAGACACGCCAGCCGTTGCAAACGTGTAGCTGAACTTGAGGAGACATCGGACCACACCGGATCCAAAAAAGTGTAAGTAATGATTAGAAGACTCATAGAAATATGGGGCTGCATGGCAGGACGAGTCGTGAAGGCAGGGGTGTCTGGGATACAAGGGCAGACGGTAATCTTAACCAAGGATGTGAAGTTGACCTTTACATGCCACCCATGCCCGTTTGGTAACCAGAAAGACTATAAATAAGGCAATAAATATTTACACAGAGATCCTTGTGTACCCAGTTACTGGCACTGAGTAGTATCCATCACGGCTACAGGTACGCCTGACACGGGATATCGGTTTCCTCTTATCAAGGAAGGAGATGCCATGGCAAGGGTAATAATAACCAAGATTCAGAAGAGCGATGAGGAAGCCTGGTGGTGTGGAATAGATAGACCCTTCTCCGATATCTATAGACAGGTGAATATCGTGGTACAGCCTCGCACCCACCCCACCCGAGATGAAGTGCAGAAGGTCCTCCAAGAAATAGTAGCTCCTGGACTCGAAAAGATGAATGTCCAATGACCCGCACTGCAGAGGGGCAGAAAGGCCTTTTCCAAGCTGACAGAAATAGAAGAAAGAAATAAACTGAATGTGCAGCTAAAATGATCACAAATGAAAAAAGGACAAGTGGATTCATTGAGAAAACATACAGCGCCATATTTCACTTTCCGTGGAAGTCTACTGTTAAGGACTCAGTGGTCTCACTGCTTTAGCAATGGGGGATTTCCTCTGACCGTTTATGTTGTTGACAACCTTCCCAAAGCAGGGATTTTTTATGGAACTGGCAATTAATCCAGTATTGACACAAACGGGATTCAGACCAGCATAAAACAAAGAAGTGTGAATCCTGGAAATCTGAATCAACAACAGGAATTGTCAGAGAAACTCTGCAGGCCTGACAGCATCTGTGGAGACAAAGAGATTTATTGTTTCATATCACAGATTCAGGCTACTTATGCTTTTTATTGTTTTATTGCCTGGGTAATTGTCAATTTCACTTCGCAAAACAGCATACTTACCAGAATCTCTCATTAGCTGACAGACGTCATCTGTAAAAATGCAAAATTCCTTTATCGGCTGTAATGCTGTTGCTGTTGCCCTGAGTTGGTGAAAGGCTGGCCTTCATTACCTTTTTCTTCTCCTTTATGTCATGAGCAGCCATGGTGAATGGAGAATTTCTGTTTGTGTCCCTTTGTCTCTCTGGACCATCTCACTCTCTTCTACATTCTCCCACACTCTGTCTGTCAATATCCCTCATTTTTCATTTCTACTCTTGGAAAAGTGTTAAAATCGGAGGCTGTTCCGTGGCTTTCTCCGGCCCCCCGGCCAGAGTGTGTAGGACTGGGCTCACAGTCTCCAAGTAATGTCTGTGTTACTTAGGTCTGAGATCAGGTGACATTTGTTCACTCAAAACGTTATGAGGTTTTACAATTCTAAATAGTATTCATAATAAACCAGAAAAAAAGTACTTTCACTCCAATTATAGGATTTCTATGATGCTATTGCCGTTGGCCGAAAATCAATGAATGGTGACAGCAGACAATGAGAGCCATTATCTCATTGGATGCGTTATTACTACACGATTTTCCTGCAAGTCTGCAGTGTCTCCTGCGGCTCTTCATTATTCCCAAATAAACTAGAAAAGACGGATGGAGAATAATAGTAGAAGAGATAGACTAATCCTTGTCGAACAGAGTAAAAAGAACTCTGCGTTGAATTAGCAGGATAGAACATAGACTAATGGGTCTACATCAGGTGGTCGGGCTTGGGAGCACGAAATAATAACGGTCTGAGCTCAAACATAAGAAGCATGCTGAGCCGTCACTTTCGCGATGTTGGATAAACAATACGGCTTTTACAAGAAGTTTAAACAATTAACTTTCAATGTACAGAACATTTGACAGCATTTGACACCATTAACGTCTGGTTATTACCATATGCTTTAACTGACGAAACCACAAACACTGTTCTTCAATTCAATGAGGGCATTTAATAAAGTATCTGATCACAGTTAATCGGACCACCTTTCTGTAATAAAGCTGCTCGATGAGAATTTATATCAACGTCCGCTTGTGCAGGAAAGAAGTTCACAGCTGGTGACTGTCCACTGAAAATGTACAGGAAGAGGCAATCTCTTCTTGCTTTGATTTCAAACTGATGCCCTCACCTCTTTAACCTGACAGGATAAACAGTATGCGTTCATCCTCTCGGGCCGATTTACCGCCTGAATATGCATATGGGAAACTCATACCAAGAGACCACGGTAATTGTGGTGAATTTACCAGGAGTGGTGTGTGAGTTGGTGTTAACAGTGGGCAGTAAGGGCTAAATCATTAGCACTGACATTGATCCTTGTACCAACAGCTTCTCACTCACTTTCTGCCTCATTCATCTCAGTCATCATTGACTTTCAGTTTATACTACTTTCCCTTCGAAACTTTACTTTTGATCCAGACCACATTAGGACGTCCACTTGGAAACTGCAGTTTTTTCAAACGATATTCTGGAGAATGCACGTCACTCTTTGGGATAGGCTTCACTGCCCAACCAGAATTACTCAAGAGCTTGAGATGGTAAGTTACTTTACTTCGTCCTCGAAGTGCTCAACACAGTGATACAGCCATGATGTCGAGAGGGAGGGAGTTCCAAGAATTAGACACAGCGACATTGAATGAACAGCGAGATAGTTTCAGCTCAGAAAGGCGAGATCCTTAGAGGGGATTTGCAGTGACAATTTATTCAGTGTATGTGCTGCCATGGCTGCCAGAGGATGTGATGGAGGCTCGTACAACTGCAACATTTGAGAGGCATTTGAAATTGTATATGAGTAGGAAGGGTTTGGAGGGATATGGGCCGTGTGCTGGCAAGAGGGACCAAATTGGGTTGGGATTTCCGGTCAGCATGGACAGGTTTGAACGAAGCGTCTGTTTCCCTGCAGTACATCTCTATGAATCTATGATTCCAGTTGGATGCAATCAATCACTGGTTTCCTTCTGGCAGAACCGGGTCTGTGCTCTCTGTTGAAGCAGAAAATGGTTTTCATTCAGATTAGCCAAAGAAGAGAAATAAATCTTCATTTCCTGACTTGGAAGTTTATGCAGGCCTGGGCGATTCAAACCCAGAGTCTGAAGCAGGGACTCCACTGAAGTTGACAATAACCCTTTCGACCTAACTTGTACGAACTCTTGTGCCTATCGTTCTTTGTCCCCACATTTTGAAGCACCGGTCCTTGCCGTGGGTGGTGAAGCAGCTAACTACTGCCTCGCAGAAAAACCGTGAGGTCAGAGACCCGATCGATCTGTCATGCAGCAGGGATTGCATTGCTTAGAACAGACGTATTTGCTGTGTGGGACTGAAATTGAGCTCGATCACACACAGATACGGTGTAACAGCTGCCAGCAGATGTGGAGACGGTTGGGACAGTTTCATTCGCACTCTGGGAAAAAGACTGGATCCTAAATTCAGGGGAGGTAAGTGTCACAGATAGAAGGCTGAAAATTGGTTTGGGAACGATATGAGTCATGACCGAATGGCGGGCAGACTGGATGGGCTGAAAGCTCAAATTGTCCTCCGATGCCTTCTGGTCTCTGACCGTCCAGTATCTAAGGAAAGAGAAACAGAATTAATCGTGCATTTCGAAGTCCTCCTCTCATAACTCGGTGAGGTTTGAGATGGAACAGTTCTGCTATTAAATTTTGAGACTGGGCGAATGTTTGGAGACGGAGTAATAAAAGAGAAACTGAGTATAAAGTTGAGAGTCAGGAGATATTCAATTAAAAGGTAGACGGAGATGGACATGGAGTAATAAGTGCCACTGGTCTTGAAGACTTAACTCGGTTTTCCATTCCAAGATTCTACCAGACCTGCTGAGATTTTCCCGCAATTTCTTTTGTTGGTAATGAAACAAAAGGGAAAAGTCTGATCCTGGACTAATCAGCTATATCTGCTCTGTGGACGTTTGAATTCCCTGTTCGAACAAATCACTTCTGACCCACATGGAAACCTCACTATCCTGCATCACCCCCACCCCTTTTACTGACAATAAACTGTTCATTACGTGAACACATATGGGTACACAACAACATCATTTACCGAGTAAATTGATAAAATTGCACGGAGAGTTCCATTCGGTTTCCATCAGAGCATTCTCAATCAGTTAATTTTATTACAGCACCATTTGACATGCAGCTGACACTGTCATGTGGCCATTCGCATTCGACGTCTCTGGACATTTTGGTTGGGCACGTTTGGAATGGAACCTCACGTTTTCGAAGGGACATCGTTTATAGCATATTCGGCTGAACTGATAACCTTGTCTCTTGCACCTGCAGTACAGTGGAGACAGTTTTCACTCAGAAACCAAGAGGTGATCAAAAACGGAGGAAAAAGACGTGTCAACAAAACCTGCCTCAGCGAGTGAATTCGCTTTTGCAACATTAATGGAGAGCGGCAAACCTATTAACAAACAAGAGCGCCCGGCGTGGGTCTCGACCCCACACCATTGCGATGAAAGGTCTCAAGCTCTACCGACTGAGCGTACCAGGGCAGGATTGGTGTTGCTTAATTTATCATTTCATACTGACTTTAATTCAGCTGACACGGCAATTTTCAAAAATCTCGTTCATTCCTCCCCATTGCAAATAACATTATCCAAGTCGTTCAATTCTCAGATTTATTCCTTCAGACCATGACAATCCATTTAGGCCTTGCCCGGGATTTTCGATTCTCTGTTAATAGTTTCATATTTTGACCCTGATCCTTAGGTCGCCGAAGTGATTCCCAGACACTCTGTCAGACTGCAAATCAATCGGGAAAATACCTCAGGAAACCAAATCATTTCTGATTAGAGTGGAGGGAATCCCATCTGCTGAAGAGACAGAGTCCTCACAATCAACACTTTCTTTGTTCTACCTGCCTACAAAGTTTACCACTTCTAATATTCGAGAAAGGAGTTCTGATTATAAAATATTTTAAAAACATGAACAATCTTCTGAAGACATTTCCAATTTGAATTAGAATTTTTTACCCTTTCACACGGTAACAACCGTTCCTTAGGAAAAAGTTTCCAAGAGCTGTGTCCCAGGGCTGGAAAGGAAGCCGTTGATTGAAACTGCAGTGGCCTCTTTCTGTTGGCAGCAGGGGCTTGTAGAGAGTGGGGTCACATTTTGTTGCACGTGACCGTCTCACTCATTGCGGACTCAGGGTCAATCATGGATGAGTTCGTGTTTGCATTGTCAGTGCATGGTCGATCTCAATACTTGATGTGAAATATTTGAGGCTCTGTGCTCTTTTTGGGCTTGGACAAAAAACATTTCAGCCAAATGCTCTGACCATTTGAGACACAGCAACTGGCAGCAAAATTGTTCGTGTACACATCCAAACGCACAGTGATCGAGAGGATGTGGACAGCAGTAGTTCTCAGTATTTTAAGAATCAGTTGCTCATGTTCCCGTGTTTATCGCAGAGAGGGTGAGAGACCCGAGGAGTAACAAACACACCCATAAAGCAATATCAGGACCTGTGTAGTTCGGTCATAAAAAGCTGCCTGCAGCTGTTCTATTACAAAGTTGGGTTTCAAACCCACGACGCAATAGAGACTGGATCCTAAACCCAGCATATTAAAACTCTCTGGATTAGCAGTTCAGGCAGCATCCGGGGAGCAGTAAAAATCGACGTTTCAGGCAAAAGCCCTTCATACAGGGTTTCGCCCGAAACGTCGATTTTACTGCTCCTCGGATGCTGCCTGTACTGCTGCGCTCTTCAGCACCACTAATCCTGAATCTGGTCTCCAGCATCTGCATTCATTGCTTTTACCGACATTAAACCACTCGGCGAAGCTCCCTGACAATAACTAAGCGCCAATCCTGTCAAGACTAATGTTTCAGCATCGCTTCACTTCAGGCAATTTCCCCTGGCACTTTCTATGAATACCTTAGCATAATTAAACAAAAATATTTACAACGATTTGAAAGGTTTGCAATGTGTGGGAATTATTGAGAAGTTGAATATTCTTCGACAGTTTTCCCCGGAGCTTCAGGCCTGAGGGATGTCCTTGGAAAAGTTTACAAAATCATGAGGTAGACGAGCAGAGAACATAGTCAATCAACACTTTTTCTGAAGTCACGTGAGTTTAAAGTGAGATAGCACAGGTTTAATGTGAGAGCAGTACAATTTGAAAGGGATGTGAGCGACACTTGTTTTTAATACAGACATTTTTGTGCGTGTGGAATAAATTGCCACATTTAGTGGCAGAGTTTGGTGCACTCACAACACTTCAAAGGCATCTAAATAGGTATGCAGACAGGAATTGTTCGGAGAGATAAGGGACAAATATTGGCAAATATGTTTAGATTAGTTACGGTTATCTGTTCGACAGGTGTAAGGTGGATAGGAACGTTTGCTTCCGTGCTCGGCGGTTCTGTGACACTCCAGTACCTGACAACAGTTTGAATTGACCACTTACGCAAACGCATGCTGTTTGTTCCTAAGTCAGCGTGTTTGAATTTTATTGTTTTTCATGAGGCATAATGTTTTGAAATGACACAGAGAGGAATGTTTTCCAGACATTTACAGACAATGGCCATTCTCCTTGATACATTCTCAAGTTCTCCATCAAATAATTTCGTTGACTAAAAAAGAACCTCACAAATCGTGTTATCCCCTCAACTCTCCAGTGAATCAAAAAACTAACAGCTCTTAACGTGGACCAGGTGCAAAACTCAAAAGGCAGAGTCATTATCAGACACACAAACTCATTACTTCTGTCTGTGGGGCAGTGCGAGACGTGTATGTCAAGAACTGCTCACACAAATAACACCGAAGCAATTCCAAACGGAACTTCCCGACATTCTGGAGATTTAGTGCATTGCCAAGTAACAGAAAGTGCTCAAGTAACATGAAACAAAACAGAAAAATGTACCATGCAAAGTGAATATTACCAATTATATTCTCGATTAAATTAGGTCAACAATGCGCTGGTGCCTCCATCTGATCGAGCGAGCCAATCTCCAGCCTCCCTCACCAGGACATTAATGAAGGAAATGAGAGAAATATAACAAAGTTTCACGTTGCGATTGCCCACCTGTTAGCCACACCAACAAAAAAACGAGGGAGCAGATTCAGTGCAGGATCTGGCTTCACAACAGCGGTGAAATAACGACGTCCACTCACTTTCAGCGAAATCTGTGAACAACTCACATTGTCCAGAATATGAATACACAGCGCAGGCTGTTTAGTTCCCATATTCTACTGCTGCCCCGACATTCATACGATAATGTACCTTTCAAAGAGAGCGTTTGTAGCTGTGGAATGACAGAGGCAGCTGTTTCCCCTCGCTCTTACTGCCGCCCTTGGTCGTGTCGGGGCTGCAATTCTCATCTTAACCACGGTAGTTGAGTGTGCAATTCTCTGTTGTGGAGCAGAAAGATGTAATGTTCGGATGCTTCTGGAGTTCTTGTTAAAAGGTTCGGTGACGCTAGGAAGATGGTTTACAGACTTTTACTCCCTTTCTGGGTGACATTCTCAGCGCTGCAGAGGTTCCTGTGAAGCGCTGCTCTCATGTTTTGGTACAAATTCATTTGGTTTCATTCCCGCTGCTTCCGGTTGTTGGGATTGCAGATTGGGTCCAACAGATGGAATCCGTGGTTGAGTGCCCTGCTTCCAGGAATTATCTGGCTGTCTTCTGCTTGACCTATCCTATTATTGTTGTGCTATTCTAGTCAAATGTGTGGCCCTTGCCGTTTGTACGTATTGCTACTAGGGACTGCTGGACTGACGCCCACACAAATTCTTTGCCAAGAACCAATATCCACCCACCTTCATTCGCAAATGCATTGCACACAAAGTTCGCAACGAGGATTTGCTATGAGGTAATTTTTAAATGATGCTTCCCTGTGTTAAAAGCAAATTCTGGAAAACGATATCCAGACTCCTCCGAACGCTCGGACTTATGACAGCACAGAAACCGAGAGCCTCACTCAGACAACAACTCACGAGAAACCAAGGCCCAATAACCACCATGTTCAGGTCAAACGTGGTTGACGAGATTCCACGAGGGACTGCACGAAACACGACATAGGAGAAAGAGGCTGACAACTAGAGAGCTGCATTCAACATTTCATCTGGACTGTAAAAATCCCTCCGACAGCTGTTCCTTGCAATTATGCACAGAATATTGAATGTCTCTGATTCCAGGGCTTGGAATTTGGATGATATGACAGTCTGCAGCACTGGTTACTTCCTTGTGTGAGGTAACTCCTGATGGAACACATGTCACACTCTATTGCTCATTGAGAAATACATCCAAAATAGGAGCTTAGAGAAGCATTTCTGTTGTCCTTCTGGGGCTGTCCCTGACATGCCCTGTGGCACTGCACTTATTCTGTGTTTCCTGAGGGTTCGGCACATGCTTCCACGATCGTATTATGGGCAGTAATCTGCATTTTCGCTTCAATAACGGGTGTGTGAAGCGGAGGTCCACCATTCACTATTCGATTTTTCTCTTCTTATGCACAACTGCAATACAGTAAAGGATCAATTGATATTGAAAGATGATATACAGAGGCGTGTGAAATACCTAAGTTTTAATGACATTTATGCAATGGTTATAGATTACCTTGATTCAGGAAATAAGGATGTAAAGTCTGTTTGGCTGGAATTCAGGAACAGTGAGGAATGGACTCACAAGCATGTGTAGTTTACAAGCCCACTCGCAGTAACCACAAAGCGAAATAAATCGTACAAGGGGAAAAAATGCGTGTGAGTGTCAAAAATGGCATTAGTCATGCGTGATCTTAGCTTCCCATCTAAAACTCTCGGTTCCATTGTAAAAACGTTTGGAGGACCAAAATCAAAAAAATCCCACATGTCCCATAAAACATCACGAGGGATATCTTGGTAATTGATTACTGTACTGGTGACTTAATTTTCTTATTTTCTTGGAAACCAACGCTTTAATTGTGAGCATCAGAAAAGCCTTTTGTTTTGCCAGCAAGAAATAAATATGTGATTAACCTTTGTTCGTTTCCTGTATAAGAACACTGAGACTCCTCTACACCGCACTTCTTTTGCATTTCTATCGATTTTAACACTAGTGTGTCTTTTGATTATTCCCAACAAAGTATATGACCTCGCATTCCCTACATGAAACTGCATCTGCCAAGAATACTCCAATTGTTGGAGGGAATCCTGAGGAACAGAATGTACATGTATTTGGAAAGGCAAGGACTGATTCGGGATTGTTAACATGGCTTTGTGCGTGGGAAATCATGTCTCACAAACTTGATTGAGTTTTTTGAAGAAGTAACAAGGAAGATTGATGAGGGTAGAGCAGTAAATGTGATCCATACGGTCTTCAGTAAGGCGTTCAATAATGTTCCCGCATGGGAAACTGATTGGCAAGGTTAGATCTCATGTAACAGCAGTGGACCTAACACCGACCCTTGTGGTACGCTGCCAGGACCTGGACACCAAGAACATGTTCCATCAACGACAACACTGTTTTCTTTTGGCAAGCCAATTACTGATCAAAGCTGCAATCTTTCCCACAGTTCCATTCCTCCGCATTTTGTATACTAGCCTATTGTGGGGAAACTTATCGAACAACTTGCTGAAAACCATATTCACCACATCAACTGGGTTACTGTCATCTACCTGTTCGGTCACTTTGTCGAAAATGTCAACAAGATTCGTTAGGCAAGCCCTACCCATCACAAAACCGTGCTGACTGTCCCTGATCACATTATTCTTTTCGAGATGGTCATAAATCCTATCTATAATAACCTTTTCCAACACGTTATCAACAACTGCAGTGAGACTCACTGGTCTGTAATTACCAGGGTTGTCTCTACGAAACTTTTTGAACAAGGGAACAACATATGCTATGCTCCATTCCACGGTTCTGTTCCTGTAGACAACGATGATTTGACGATCAATTCCAAAGGCTCATCAATCTCTTCCCTTGCTTCCCATAAGGATCCTAGGACAGATCCCATCCGGCCCAGGGGACTTGTCTGTTTTCACACTCTTCAGTATTTCTATCATCTAATGCTTGTGAAACTCAATCTCTACCACACTAGACGCAAGTATCTCTGTATCTTCCTCGCCAACATTTTCATGATCTACAGCGAACACTGTCGAAAAATATTTATTTAGTGCTTCCCCTATCTCCTCTGACTACACACAAAACTTCCCACTATTATCCTTGATTGTCCCAAATTTAACTCTCGTCATTCTTTTATTGCTGACATACCTATGGAAAGCCTTAGGGTTAACGCTGATCATATCTGCCAACAACTTCTCATGTCTCCTCCTGGCTCTTGTAAGCTCGCTTTTTAGGTCTTTCCTGATATCGGTGGAACCCTCGAGCGCTCTAACTGAGTGTTCACGTTTTGTCCCAACATAAGACTTTTTTCCTTCTTGACCAGGGATTCCACTTCCTTAGTAAACGTTCTATATCTTCCTCCCTACCTGACAGGTACATACTTATCTAGGACATACAGGAGCTTTTCCTTGAATAAGTTCCACATTTTTAATGTGCTCACCCCCTGCAGATTCCTACCCCATTCTGCGCTTCCAAAATCTTTCCTCATTGCATCGTGATTTCCCTTCCACCAGCTGAAACTCTTGCTCCGTGGAGTACACCTCTCCCTTACCATCAGGAAAGTAAATCTGAGAGAATTGTGATCGCTGTCTCCAAAGTGCTTACCTACTTCCAAATCTAAAACCTGGCCAGGCTCGTTACCCAGTACTAAATCGAAAGTGGCATCATCCCTTGAAGGCATGTCTACATACTGTATCAGGAAGCCCTCCTGCACACACTGGTCAAAAACCCATCTATAGTACTCGTACTGTAGTGATCTCAGTCAATATTTGGATCTTGTCTTGAGTGTTCCAGTGTTTTTCATTGTACCAGAGTCTAGATGAAGCTTGTATTCCTCACGTACGGGAGCGAGAATTCTTTCAATGTCTTAGATCAGTTCCTGTGCCGAGAACATCAGAGTCAATGTCCCTTCCTCTACTCGGACTGACAATTTACACTTCTTCATTCTCCTCGGATTCCGTTTCCCAAAGAGTATCTCAAGAGTTCCACAGTTGTAGCCTAAATTATATGGTTTGCTTCCTAAACATTTTTCCAACTGCCAACTGACAATATTTTCACAGTATCTCTTCACAATCCTCTGGCTTGCACCATGTCCAGGGATGAGAAATCCCGTTTGGTGGAGAGAGTTCCTAGGCTGGTGAGTTTCACTTTGGAACAAAGATGGTTAAGTGGCAATTTCCTGCGGTTGTTTGTAATGATGGGAGAGGGAGCGGTGGGGAATGAGCACTCTGACGAGCAGGAGGAAGTGTTGCCAATGACCAGAGTCAGAGAACAGAGGACAAGGGATGAAAGGAATCTAATGAAAAGCAGCACTTCTGCTCAGGGCGTTCAATAACAACTGCCGAAACCCGATGTGTCGGGCAGTGTATCTGGAAAGAGAAACAGAGATAATGTTTTAAATGTGGAGCATTTCTGATGAAGAACTCGAGTCTCACAAGTCTAATCAAATTACAGGCTGGTTTGCAAAACAGGCTTTCTGAACTTTGAATTGTTCCAGGAGGAAAGCATTCATAACGTAGTCAGCAGGATTCGAACCTACGTGGGGAAACCCCAATGGATTTCTAATCCATCGCCTTAACCACTCGGCCATGACTACAGACACAATCGCCCCCTGAGCATTGACCAAATCAGCCGTGATCTCATTGAAAGCTGCCGCTGACTTGAGTTAAATGTTTCCATCTCCTTTCATACCTTTGCTGTCATTTGTAAGCTGCGAAACACCAATGTAAAAGAAGAAAAGCACAAAGTTAGGACAAGATATTTGCAGCAAAATTGATTCAAAATTATTTATTGAAAGGAAAATCACACTTGGCAATTTGCTCGATCTCTTTGCGAACATGACCAGCAGAGGTAATCAAGGGAGGTATTGATCTGAGTATTCTTGGACATGAAACAAACAAAGGTTAGTGACATATTCATTTTTTTTTTAGCGATCGAAATGGTCTTTCCTGATGGTTACAATGAAAGAGATGGTTCCCAATAAAAGACAGAAATTAAGTCGCTTGTAGATGTACTTCAATGTGATACGATTCACTTTCAGCCCCTAATTACCCCAGAGATGGAGGGGGTGAGTTACTTTTCTTCACTCTTCAACTCCACAGCATGGAGGTACAGACATGAAACCGCCAGAGATGGAGTTCTTGAATTGGGAACCAGCGACACTGAAGGAACTAGGCAAAAGTGAGGACTGCAGATGCTGGAAACCTGATTTGAGATCAGAAAATTCCTTCATTACTGTACTGTTAAGGGAGAAAGGTGATTGGCTCTCTCGATCAGATGGGGGCACCGGCGCATTGATGGCCTAATTTAATCACGGATATATTTGGAAATGTTCACTTTTAATGGTTCGTTGTTGTGTTTTGTTTTATTATACTTGAGCACTTTCTGGGACTTGGCAATACACTAAATCTCCAGTAGGTTTGGAAAATGCATTGCTGTTATTTGTGCGAACAGTTCATGTCAGAGACGACTCACAGTGCCTCACAGACAGCACTTAAGCTTCGGTGTGTCTGATCATGGTACTGCCTTTTCAGTTTTGATTCTGTTCCACGTTAAGAGCTTTCAGATTTTGGATTCGCTGGAGAGCAAAGTGGGTAATGCGATACGTGAAGTATTTTTCTTCAGCCAATATCTTTGATGGCGAACTTGGGAAAGTGTCAAGAAGAATGGTCATTGGCAGCAAATATCCGGAAAACCTTCATCTCTGGATCGGTTGGGCTCATCCACCCTCCAAACAAAATAGCCAAACTCGCTGGCTGAGTAACAAAAATCATGCGTTTTTTTTTTGCAAATGGTGTATTCAAACTGTTGCCGGTGGCTGGAGCATCTCAGACTTGTCGAGCATGGAAACAAATCCCGTGATCCAACTTGCCCTTGCTGAATAGATAACCGAAATTAATCCATACATTTCTGCCAATATTTGTGCCTTATCTCTCCGAGGTCTTCCTGTCTATACACCCATTCAGATGCCTTTGAAATGTTGTGAGTGCACCAGACTCTGCCACTAAATGTGGCAAGTCATTCTACACACACAAAATTTCTGTGTGAAAAAACATGTGTCCCTCACATCCCTTTTAAAATTTTCCTCTCTCACGTTAAACGTTTGCTATGTAGATTTGAACTAGCGTATCTTGTGAAGAAGTGCTCCCTGACTATTTACTCTGTCTGTCTTCCTCATGATTTTATAAGCTTCTGTGAGGCCAAACATAAGCACTGAAACTACTGGGAAGCTGACGAAGCCTATTCAGTTTCGTTCTCATGTCCAAGCAGCACAAACCTTGCAAATCCTTGTAAAGGTTTTCTAAACTTTCACTTGCAAGAAGTATGTCCAGCTGCAGCACTTGTTTGACCGCGTGTCTACTCTGGAGCTGCGGGTGGACTCACTGTGAAGTGTCAGCAATTCTGGAGAGTTATGTTGCCTCCCAGGTGCTCAGGCCAGGGATGTCGCCCATCAGCTGAAGAGCATTCGAAAAGGGGATCATGAACAGTCAGTTGTCTTGGTGCATACAGGCACCAACGAAAAAAAAACGAGATGAGGACCTGCAGGGAGAATTTAAGGAGCTAGGAGAGAAATTAAAGAGGAGGACCTCAAAGGTAGTAATGTCGGAATTACTGCCTGTGCCATGTGACTGCCAGCGGAGAAATGAATAAAAAAAACGGCCCGGTGAACACGTGAGTTGAGGAATGGTGCTGCAGGGCGGGTTTCAGATTTGTTGGATTTTGTGACCAGTTCTGGGGATGTGGAACTATAAGAAAATTGATCTACATCTGAACCAGATGGGAACGTATTTCCTTTCGGGAGTTTTTGATACTGCTGTTGGGGAGGTTTTATACTAATGTGGCAGGGGGCTGGGAACCACAAGATTAAACAAGTCGGCAGTGAGGTGGAAACTGGAAACGCTAAGAATCTGGAAGATAGCATTAATAATGGGAAGAGTAGGCAGAGAGCAGATGAATGCAAAAGAACTGGTGGCCTGAAATGCATCTACTTTAATGCATGGAGTATAGACAGATGAATTTAGGGCTGAGGTTGGTGCCTGGAATATGAGGTTATTGCGATCACAGAGATTTAGTTGATGGAAGGGCATGGTTGGCAACCAAATGTTCTAGGATATAGACACTTCAGACGGGACAGGAGGGAAGTAAAAGGGGAAGGAGTTGCATTGCTGGTCAGGGATGATATCATGGCTGTGCGAAAGGAGGACACCATATAGGGCTTGGGTCGTGAGACACTATGGATGGAGCAGTGAAATAAGAAGGGTGAGGTTAGATTTTTGGGGCTGTATCACAGAGAGCGTGAGGTGAAAGAAAAAAATAGTTAAACAGACCATGGAAAGACGTAGAGGCAATAATTTAGTGTTGATTGGAGATTTCTGTTTTCCCAACATTGACAAGGATACTCTTAGCGTCAGTGGTCTGGATGGGATACCATTTGTAAGAAGCCTCCAGGTGAGTTTTCTGGAGCGGTATATCAATAGTCCGATGAGGGAATAGGCCATATTGGAACTGATATTGGGGAATAAGCCAGGGCTGGTGATAGCAGTTGCCGTGGGTGATTTCTTTGGGAAGTGTCCAATATTCTGTAAGTTTTAGAATACTCATTGACAAAGATGAGAGTGGTCCTAAGGAAAGAGGACGAAACTGGGCCAAAGCTAATTATATCAAAATTATGCAGGAGGTCGGTAATGTAGATTGGACACAGCTATTTGTAGGAAAGTCCACAGTTCATATGTTTCAAAGATAGTTTGATTATAGTGCAGGATAGGCATGTACCGTTGAAGGCAAAGGATTTGAGAACTGTTGATGACAGGACAATTGTACGACTCGCCAAGAGGAAAAGGGAAGCATACATAACGCCTCGGCAGCTAACGACATAATGGTCCCTGTAGGAACATGAGAAGTGTAGGACAAGTCTTAAACGAGGAATCAAGGGGCTTAAAAGGGGTCATGAAACAACTTCACGCTAGCACAATTAAGGAGAATCCTAAAGCCTATTATTCATATATAAGAAGCAAGCGGGTAACCAGAGAAAGGATTGGTCCACTAAAGGAAAATTAAGGAAGGCTGTATGTCAAATCTGAGAGAATGGGTATGATTCTGAATGATTATTTTGCATCAGTGTTCACTGAGGAGAGGAACATGATGAATGTTGAGTCTAGAGGAAGACATTTGATTAATCTGGATCATGTTGACATAAGTAGGGAAGCTGTATTGGGCAGGCTAGGAGTAATTAATGTGGACAAATCCCCAGGAACGGATGGGATCTATTCCTGGTTCCTGAGTGATGTGAGAGAGGAAATAGCTGGGGCCCTGACAGATATCTTCGTGGCATCCTTCAGCACAGGTGATGTTCTGGCCAACTGGAACGTTGCTCATATTGTCCCCTATAAAAGAAGGATAGTAGGGATATTCCGGATAACTACAGAACAATGGGCCTAACATCAGTGTTGGGAAAGTTGCTGGAGAAGGTACTGAGTGATAGGATCTATTCATATTTAGAAAATAATGTGCATATCAGTGAGAGGCATTGAGTCTTTCGGGGAAGTGCCTAAGTTGATAGATGAAGGAAAGGCTGTTGATGTCATATACATGCACTACAGTAAGGAGTTAGATAAGGTTCCCCATGGTAACCAAATACAGAACGTAAAGTAACATGGTGTGCAGGGTGTTCGAGACAGGTGGATAAAGAATTAGTTGAGCAATAGGAGACAGAGAGTGGCAGTTGAATGGAGTTTCTGGAAATGGAGAAAGATGACCAGTAGTGCTCCACAGGGGTCAGTGTAGTGGTCACTGCTGTTTGAGATATACTTAAATGATTTGGAAGAGAGCACTGTTGCAATAATCAGAGAGTTTGCAGATGACACGAAGATTTCTGGACTAGCAGAAATTATAAGTGACTATTAAAGAATACAGGAGGATATGGATATACTGGAAAGTTGGGTATAAAAGTGGCAGCTGGGGTTCAAAACAGACAAATGTGAGGTGACGCATTTTGGTCAGTCTAATTCTAGATGGGGTTATACAATGAACGGAACAGCTTTGAGGGAAAAAACGTTGATGGATAGAGAGATCTGTGAGTGCAGGTCCATTATACACTGAAGTTTGCTGCACAGGTGGATAGAGTGGTCAAGCAGGCATAGAATATGTTTGGCTTCATTGGATGGGGTATTGAATAAAATGGCTAACAAGTCATGTTAAAACTGAACAATACATTGGTCTGACCACACTTAGAATACTGTGTAAATTTGTGGTCGCCACATTACCAAAAGGATGTGGACGCTTTGGAGAGGGCGTGTAAAAGGTTTCAGCGGATGTTGCCTCATATGGATGGTGCAATCTCGGAAGAGAGGTTGAGTAGGTTAGGTTTGTTTTCATTAGAAAAAAGGAAAGTTTGAGGGAGACCTTTTTGAGGTTTACATAATCATGAAGGGTACAGAGAGGGTAGATAGAGAAAAGTTTTATTTCCGAGGTTGAAGGATTAAATACCGACAGGTCACGCTTTCAAGGTGAGATGTGAAAAGTTTAAGAGGGAGACACACGGCAACTACTTGACACAGCGGGTGGTGGGTGTCTGGAACGCGTTCCCAGCAGAGACGGGAGAGGTAATCACGGTAGATACATTTAAGAGGCGTCTGGACAGATCCATGTGTAGGTGGGGAGCAGAGGGATACAGATGCTTAGGAATTGGGTGACAGGTTTAAACAGTAGATTTGGATCGGCTCAGGCTTGAATGGATGAAGGGCCTGTTCCTTGTGTGTACATGTTTTTTGGTCTTTCTTCTTAAATTACGCCAATTTCATTACAAAATTTGCGAGGTCTAAGTGTCTGAAGTGAATCCATGCTGAAACATTAGTCATAACAAATCGGAGCGTTGGCTTTTGTGTGATAGCGTGGTCGAGCGGTCGAATGTGCTGGATTTTAAGCTTCAGTTTCTATCGAGTGGTGGCTTCAAATACCAGCATTGTCAGTCAGCAACGATGTGAGAGAACTGCGCATGTGTGGATGCCTATTAATTTGAGTGTTTGCAGCTCCTCTGTGTGCTTACCCTCTCGCTGATAAAATCAGCGACCGTCTCTGAAAAAACGCAAGTTCCTGCTGTCGGACAGATCCTCACATCCCGTCGATAACTTTGCTTTTGGATATCTGCGTTGCCAGTTTCTGTCTCTCAAATGGTCAGTGCATTTGGCTGAAATGTTGGTGGTTCGAGCCCACCCAGGGAATAAGCCTCAAATATTTCGACACAAGCATTTACCCCGACCATGGGGTTACACGCAGCAGAATACGACATCACTTTCTCCAAGCTCCCGAGGCCAACAGAAAGCAGCCACTGCAGCATCAATCAGCGGCTTTCTGCCAAGCCATGGGAAACAACTCGTGGAAACTGGTCCCTTAGTAACAGCTCTTTCCGTGTGAAAGGAGCAAAACTTTCACTTTAAATTGGAAAGGGCTTCAGGACATTGGAATATTGCTCCAGTTCTTCGAACGTGTTCTAAATAAAACTCCTGACTTGAAAATAAGAAGTGGTAAAGGTTTTAGGTAGAAAGAACAAATAAAGTGTTGATTCAGACGACTCTGTCTCGTCAGCAGATGGGAAATGCCCAAAACTGTAAAGGGAAATGATTGGGTTTCCTTAGGTAATTTCCCGACTGATTTACTGTCTGCCAGAGAGATTGGAAATCACATCAGCGACAGAAAGGTGTGGGTAAAAATATGAAGATATTAAGGTTGAAACTTAAATCCGGGGACAAGTGGGGAATAGATTGTAATGCTTTGAAGGAATAACTGAAGTGAAAGGTGTGAATGATATTTTTGTGATGAGGAGGAATGAACTGGATCCTAACAAATTGCTGATGAAATATGCTCACAATGTCATAGCAAACTAATCCACAGTGCACCGTGCTTGGTGAGCTCAGTCGGTGCAGTGTGAGATGCTTAATCTGAGGGTGGTGGGTGCAAGCCTCACAATGGGCGCTTTCACTGCTTAATACAATTCCGGCTCTTTGTTCCACGTGCAGTATTGTTGCTGCTTTCATTGACACATCTGTCCACCTGCTTTTGATCACACGTCGGTTTCTGAGTGAACACTGTTTCCATTTTACTGGTGGCGCCAGAGACAACTTTATCAATGCAGCCGAAAATACAATGAATGATGTCCGTTTGAAAATGTGAGGTTCCAAACCAACCATGCAACACCCAAAGTGTTCAAAGGTACGGAAAGCGAATGGCCACTTGCGAGGGGTCTGACAGAGACGGATCAATGTCACATGGGTCCTGAACCAATTTTCAGTGATTCAGATTGTTCTGATGGAATCCGAAGGGTACTCTCCCTCATCGTTTTGCAATTGTTCTTCTTGTGTTTAACGTAATGAACAGTATGTTGTCAGGAACGAGAATGGAGGTGCTGCAGGATCGTGAGGTTTCAGTGTGGGACATAGACACAGTAAGTCAAATATACCCAGAGCACTGGAGAGCTGTTTGGTCCAGGATCACTGCCATCTTCTGTTTCAGAATCAACAAATGAAATTACTGGAAAATCTCAGCAGGTCTGGTAGCATCTTGGAAATATAAATCGATTTAAGACTTCGGGACTAGTGGCACTTCTTTTCCATGTCCATCTCCACCTGCTTTTGCACACTCTTCCTTTTTATTGAATGTCTCCTGACTTCCAACTTTATATTCAGCTTCTCTTTTATTACTTCCTCTCCAACAATTTTCCCAGTCTCCAGTTTTGAATCAGAACTGTTCAATATTTCACATTGCCCAGGACTTCGAACTAACAAATAACTGTTTCTATTTCCTTAGATAGCAGATGGCCAGAGACTGGAAGGCAGCATTGTTCCGAAAACTCATCCATGATTCAACCCGAGTACATAGGGAGTAAGACGGTTACACGCAGCCGAATACGACACCATGTTCTCCAATCCCCCGATGCCAACTCAAAGCGGCCACTGCAGCTTCAATCAAAGCTTCCTGCCAAACCTTGGGACCAGCTCGTAGAAACTCCTTTCTCATTAACTGCTCTTCCCGTGGGAAAGGAACAAAGCTTCCATTTTAAATTGGAAACGGCTTCAGGAGATTGGAAGGTTGTTCCTGTTCTTGGAATGTGTTATCAACAAAACTCCTGTCTTGAACATAAAAAGTGGTAAACGTTTTAGGCATGAAGAACAAAGAAAATGTTGATTGTGAGGACTCTGTCTCGTCAGCAGATGGGAAATTCCCAACACTGTAAACGGAAATGATTGGGTTTCCTACGGTAACTTTCTGACTGATTTACTGTTCGCCAGAGTGACTGGAAATCACTTCGTATGAAAATATTCGGGTTGAATCTTAAATGCCAGGACAAGTGCTAAATAGATTGTAATATTTTGAAGAAATAACAAAAGTGAAAGGTGTAAATTTTATTCTTTGTGATTGGGAGGAATGAGCTGGAACTTTGCAAATTGCTGTGCCAGGTGAATTGTGCTCAGAATGAAATAGCAAATTAATTCGTCGTGTGCCAAGCCTGCATATCTCAGTTCGATTAAATGTGAGGTTTTTAATCAGAGAGTCGTGCGTCCAAGCCCCATAATAGTCGTTTTCACTGTTTAATAGAGATCCAGCTCTTCGTTCGACATGCAGAATTGCAAACGAACGCTGATGGAGCGTTTTTGTTGCTTTCATTGACACATATGTCCTCCTGCTTTGATCACATTCCGGTTTCTGAGTGAAAACTGTCTGCACTTCACTGGAAGCGCCAGAGTCAACTTTGTCAGTGTAGCTGAAAATACTATGAATGATGTCCATTTCTAAACGTGAGATTCCACTACATCCGTGCACCAACCAAAGTGTTCAAAGACACAGAACGCGAATGGCCATTTGTTAGTGGTCTGACAGAGACGCTTAATGTCTCATGGGTCCTGAACAACAATTAACTGATTCAGAATGTGCTGATGGAACGGAACGGAGTTCTCCCTGAACGTTTTGTAATTGTTCTTGTGTGTGCTCCTGTAAGTTTATGTATTGAACAGTTTATTGCCAGTAACGAGGGTGGGGGTGGGGAAGGATTCTGAGGTTTCAGTGTGGGACAAACGTGATCTGATCGAACGGGTAAGTCAAATATTCCTAGAACATTGGAGAGCTGATTGGTCCAGGATCACTCCCATCTTCTGTTTCAGAATCAACAAATGAAATTGCTGGAAGTTCTCAGCAGGTCCGGTCGCATCTTGAAAATGAAAACCGAATGAGATTTCGGGACTGGTGACACTTCTTTTTCCATCTCCATGTCCCTCTGCCTTTCTACAAACTTCCTTTTCATTGAACTTGCCCTGACTTCAAACTTTATATTCAGCTTCACATTTAATGCTTCCTCTCCAAACATTTTCCCAGTCTCTAAAATTTCCTTAGATACCAGATGGCCAGAGATTGGAAGACAAAGGAGGACGGTTAGCGCTTTCAGAATATCCAGCCTGCTCCGCCATTCGATTTGGCTAATATCGTTCTTAACCCCATTCTCCAGTCCTCTCCCTGAACACTTACTCCCCAGTCTTAGGATCCAGTCTTTTTCCCAGAGTGGGTCCTAATCCGTCCCAAAACCCTCCACATCTGTTGGCAGCTGTTACACCGTGTCTACGTGTCATCAATCTCAGTTTCAGTGTTTTTAGGCAAACACGAACTGTTCTGAGCAGCTCGATCGGGTCTCTGGCCCCACTGTGATCCTGTGGTGGAGCAGTAATCATCTTCATCTCCTACGGAAAGGATCGGCGCTTCAAAAAAAAACGGACAGAAAGAAAGATAGGCTTGTGTGTCAAAGTGACCTGGTCAGTAAACCTTACTCTGTATATCCCCGCACATTTTAGCAGTTGTGGTGAAAGGGAATATCAGTCCAATTAATTTCCATCTTCGCTTTAATTCGATATGTTTACTTCCTTGTTCTGAATATGCAGGGATGTTTCCAGCACTGATGGTCACCATTTCTAAGAGTGCATGCCACGAGCCCTGATATTTTCTGGAGAGTAGCCGTATCAGTTTGTGTGAAAGTGGCCCAGTACAAAGCTTAGAAGAAACATTGTTGTTCCCTCTTTACGGACGACAGTCTTTCATATCATGATCGATGGGGCTTTATTGCATACTCATCAGCAAGCCTTGTTTTCAATTTACTCGCCCAATACTACTGTAGCGGTGGAAAGAATATAATTCCGAATACCTGCTGCGTGAATTTCATTCTCAAATTTCTATTCGTAGTGGTCCTTCATACGTGGCGATGTGTATATCACTGCTGGCCATCCTGTTTAAGAGTGCAGTCACATATGATCCATGTCTTGGCGCTGCAGGCAAAATTGTCTGCGCCTTTTCAGCCAATATTTCCTGGACATTTCAATATGGTATTCTTTATTTTTTCGATCATGTCCACTTTAAGGACACAGTTACCGGGCACTGATCCTTTCTGTAACAACAGGACCGCATTTGCTTTACATGCGAAGGTGGCCTGGATCAGTAACAAGGAGAACATTCATTTCCTTCTGTCACAGCGAACACTGGATTCATGATGTTAGTCTCTGTCAAATACATCCGAAAATGTGCTCTGAAAGCTTCATTTGAACGCTGTCTGGCGTTTCTCAACGTGTGTCAACCAAAACCAGAAATCCTCAATCATAGTTTGGAGCAGTTCACATATTCGAGTTTCGAAGCAGCAAACACGGATACAGTTCATTCAGAATGAAAGGATTTACAGGCACAGATGAACTATCGTCTCTTGTTCTCATACTGTGTCTGATATTACCGTGTGGCCTGAAGTCTAAGCCATGTTGTAACTGAAAATGAGGAGATCACAGACAGGATTCCAAATGACAGTATGTACTTTGTTTTCTTGTTCTCACAGAGTTCCAGGAAAGTATGACAGCGAGGGAGAGGATTGCAAGTTACGTGCAGCTCTGGTGAAATACCTTCTGTCTGATTCAGTCATCAACAAGAAACGTGAATGTGACTAAAGCGGGACGCCTTTTCACAACTCGAACAAAGCGCAATCACGAACAGTGACCACCTCTTTGACATCTCAGATCGCTTTTGACCTTCCCTGAATATGTATAGGAACTAATTTTTGCACACCTCAAAGTGAGAACTGTTTGATTTACCGACAATAAGTGAGTCACATGTTCTTGATTCCCACATAGGTTTCTAACTCAGCTTGCAGCCAGGTGGCAGTTGTTCATGGCTCTGCTGGATAATGCACTATTATGGAGTAATAACATGAAAGTTGGAACTCTTATTGGCTCTGGGTTTCGAATAGTCTTGCTACGTGTTCTGCCATTCTCGGATTCCAGTGCTAAACCAGCTTTTCAGTTCATCTGAGCAGCAGGAGAGTCGGCGTTTCTGGCAGGAGCAGAATTCATCATCTCCAGTGATCACTTTATCTCAGGGGAGAAAATGAGTAAAGTTTTATACAGCGAGTAATCGGAATTGCATTCCGTTTCAGCATGGCAGCAGATATGGGCTAGCAAATTCAAAGCCATATTTTCTGATGAGAACAACAAGTACGACCGCTCAGATAGAGCAATTCCTCCTCACCGCTTATTCTGCAGAACTGGTACCGTTGCTGTGAGTATGCTGCAGGGTATCATCAGGTACATGCTCTTGGGATTCTGGTTTTGGCCTATGTGCTCGCGTGGCTGAGCAACCTGAGACTCTGATTTCAGATTCCACTTCTTAACAAGGCTTGTGTTTGCATCCCTGCGCGGCCACGTGTGCTAATGGATGAAGCTGGCAACGTTTTGCAGGGATGTGTTTTGTTAAAGTTGAACAGAAAAAGTAGTCATTTCTACGAACCCGGCTGTGATGTGGCACAGCAGAAAACAACCAACATGTCAGTGCCCATGTTTTCCCCTTCTGCTGTAGTTGTCACGTTCCCCTCCAGCTCGAAAGGCCACCAGCATAATATGCGACTCAAAAACAGGCTGCGCCAAACTTTCATATTCCAGACAATTTGCATTTTTCACAGTTTCTCTGAAAGTGAATGGAGATATTTATTTCCCTGTTGATGTGACATTAGGTTCTACATTGAGTCTGCTCACAGTTTTCTGTTGTTGTTGCGAAAAGGAGGGAAAGTGCGATACGAAACTTGGTTACTTTTCCATAATTTCCTTAATTTCTGTCCTGATGAGAGAGGCTGGTGATTGGTACTCTCGATCCGGTGGAGACATCAGCCCAAATGTTCACCTCGTCTAATCGAGACTGTAATTGGTAATCTTCACTTTTAATGGTTCATTGTTAGTCAGTTCTGATTCATGTTACTTGAGCACTTTCCTGGCAGTATTGGTGCTCTAAGGCGTCAGTACGTTGAAAGCACCATTTGGAATTGACTCGCTGCAATTTGTGTGAGCAGCTCATGACCCAGATGACTCGCTCTGCCTCACAGACAGCATTCATGAGTCCGTGTGTCTGAAAATATGTTCTCTTTGTCAGTTCTGTTTCTGTTCATGAGTTGTTAGTTTTTGGTTTCGCTGGAGACACACACGCAGACAAAGACCCACACGCACACATATATTTTGTGTGATGATTTTTTTTGGTACTTTCAGAGTTACATTGTACTTTGCTCAGAAACTACATACATTCATGTTGAACTCTGAGCTCAAAAACTGCATGAAATTATGTAAAACTCTGTTATCTCACTTTTTGGATTGAAATCAATCTAAACATCAGGTCAGAGACAGAGAACACCGGGGCTAACGCCTTCAACATATTGTCTAGCTTTTACCATTGTTAACAGCTAACCCGAGAATGCAACTTTAAAAAAAAAGGCTTAACAGACAATCAATTCTTCAATGTATAATTTCAGTTACATCACACTGCAAATCTTTGCTATAAATTCTGTGTTACGATCGAGCCCTCCACAATCACCTGATGAAGGAGTGTCGCTCCGAAAGCTAGTGTGCTTTCAATTAAACCTGTTGGACTATAACCTGGTGTTGTGTGATTTTTGACTTGGTACACCCCAGTCCAACACCGGCATCTCCGAATCACAACTTATTCCCGACAGCTTGCAAGTGTTCCCTTAGAATCTGCAGCTTTTGGAAACGTATTACTGGGACAAAGTCATTGCTCAATGTGATGGGATGCACCGTCTATCCCTAATTACTCGAGAGATTGAGATTTGGAGTTACTCCGCAGAACCCTGGATGTCCTCAGTAGCGGGGTACAGGCATGATGACATGAGGCAAGGATTTAGATGAAGTGACTTTGAAGAAGCAGCGAAATATATTCAACTGGGAAACGCAAAAACCTTGGAGGGGTAATTGTGGTGATAGCTTTCGCTTGTATTTGCTGCCATTGTCATTCCAGACAGATGCTGATCGATCACTGAATTGTTCTGGCAGGATCCGTGTGTGTGTTCTGGGTGCAACCAGGATTTAGTTTTCATTCGGATAATTCACAAGAAGAGCATTAAATCTTCATTTCCTGACTGGGAATGAAAGCCTGTTCTGGGCAATGCAAACTCAGACTCGTATGGAGGGATGTCCATTGATACTGCAGTAGCCTTTGGGACCTGAACAAACTCTAGTGCCTCCTCTTCACGTCATAATCGTCTTCGTCAGCAGTGTTTCTCTCTCCAAGTTTCCAAGTCGGTTCATATTATCACCATTGGTTTCAATGTGAAGAAGGCAATGCTGTGATAATCTGATGTTGTTCAGCAGATATACTGCAGCAAGTTAAGTAAAGACTGATGCTAACACGAGCTCGTTTTGAGCTGCGCTGATGTGTTGGCAGCAAGAAAGGCACCGTTCAACTCGCCTCATTCCGGATGACGGGCCCGAAATGCCCAGTGGGTTCTCGCTGAATTAGTTCAGGCTCTGGAATGTAAAACACTTCAAGTGTGAAAGTACAGTGAAAGGAAATGTTTCACAGAGTGGGGCATTCCAAGTGAAACAGTGACGGTGATTATGTTTGCTGATTTTTCACCTTGTGAATGCTGCTTCCCTGATGTGGATGATTACATTACCTATAGACAAACTGTCACATTCAAACCTGTCTTTGGGTCAGTGACGGATTTGGTAACACGTCGAATTAGGGGATTGTCGGTACACATTTAAAATCACGAGGATGCAGCGAGCTAGTCCATTCCTGTTGTCTGTCAGGAACGGAAGGGTTTGGGTTTTCGAATTTACAGTTTCTTTCGTCCACTTCAAATTCTAGCTTAGAGCAACGTCTCTCATTGTCTGTAGAACTGGCTTTGGTTTAACCAAAAGCTGCCTTTTGGCGGTTGAACTTGCATGTTGGAGCGGACATCTGAAGTGAAGCACAAGGAGCTGGTCAAATCCTGAGAACTCTGCCACTCCCGGGGAATGTGTCGGTGTGTCTCTTTCTGTGGGAGACACGACGTGGGTAATAACACAGTGTGACTATGTCAAACTTTAATCCCATTGTTGTGTCATCTAAGATCAAAGCGAGAACCTCACTGCCATTTGCACTGGAAACATCAGAACACATAAGGTTATGGACCAAAGCTGGAAACTGGGAATAGAATAGATGAATGTCTTTAAACCAGACTGCACCAAATGGCCAAATGGTATTTTCCATTCTGCAAAACTTGAAGACGAGTAGAAACCAATCTGCAGTGAAACTGATCAGAAATGAAATGGAAAATCCATTTCATTGAGAATAAGTGCAAGAGCGTCTGTCTTCATTTCGTGTAATCTCGTTGTTAGGATTTGGAACTCTAACCACAATAGTGTTGGTTCTATTCTCGGACAGGGAATGCATGTTTTATTGTGCAAATATATCGTGGTACCAGTATTTCTTACCACTGGTCCGAACCTGGTAATGCTTGGTGTTGTGCAAGGTTATCAAAAATCAAAAAGATACAGATTTTGGAAATATGAACTAAAAACAAGAATTGATAGAGAAACACGCTTCAACTGGCAACATCTGTGGAGAGAAACAGTTTTTTTTTTCTTAAGATGGACAGGAAACAGGTTAGTTTTCGATTTCAAGATTATACTGTTGGGAAAATGATAATCTTACCTGTCGAATCAGGATATTTATCAAAATAACTCTTGAGCTTACAAACATCGAATTTACAATCTTAAAAGGACTGAATCAGCTGTCATGCTACTTTCATTTTCCTGAGCTGGTGGAAGGCTATGTTTTAATGGCTACATTTCCTTTTAGTTTCCGTTATTTAGCAGTCACGCCGAATGGAGAATTGTTTCTTTCAGTGTCTGCCTCAATATGGGTCTTTGTTTTTTCTATATTTGTCTCTGTATCCTCCTGGGTCTTTTTCACATTCTCCGACTCTCTATCTGTCCCTATCCCTCATTTCCCATTTCTGCTCTTGAAAAGCCTGACATTCAGAGACAGTTTGAGATTCGAAATGCTGAGAGGCTTTCTGACGCCTGGCTGGAGTCGGTCGAAGGAGTCTCACATTCTCTGGATAATGCGTCTGTCTCTTCGACCTGAGGCAAGGAGACATTTCTTCCTCAAAATCTAAAGACCCTTTCGAAGTTAAAGTTGAATTCCTTATCCAACAGAAAAAGAAAGTAATTACATGATAGCTGAAGAAGAACAACGATGCATTTACTGTTGGTGTACAACGAATGAATGGTGACAGCAGAGAATGAGGGTGATCATGTCGTGGTGTCAGTGCCATTACCACAACATTTCCCGGGAATGCTGCAGTGTCTCCTGCCTCACCACTTAATTACCACAAAACTGGGAATGAAGGAATGAGAATAAGAGGATGAGAAGCAGAAGTGCTTGTGGAACTGCGGGACGAATCTCCAGGTTAAAATAGTAGTTAAAAAGAGCATCCTACACTACTGGATTTAAACCAGGAAAATGAAGCCGGAACGCGAAATCAGAATGTACAGCAATTCAAACAGGACACTGAGTTTCTCGATCAGCAACACAATACTTGCGAGAAATAACGAGCTTTCAATACAATGAGCAGGCACCAGTGTGATGGGAGCTGCTTTCACAGCTAAGCCATGGCGCCACGTTAAGAGCCAGATTTCTCGTCCATATGTGCAATGCCTGAACCACTTGATCACAGGAATTCGAAAACGCGTTTTCTGTATTAATGTTGCTCAGTATGAATGGCAATCGAACTCTGCTTTTGCAAAAACAGGCATTTCAATGCTGAGCATGCCCCACTAAAAAGGCACAGAAAAAGACAGTATCCTCTTGCATTGGCATCCAACAGATATTTTCGTCTGTTTAAACTGACAGAATAAAGAGGATGTGCTCATCTTCTCTCACGTCCCATTAACCACGCAGGGATTTTCAAACCAAGATGAACAGGCTCATTGTTGTGAATTGACAGCAGTGGTGTGTGAGTCATTGCGAACAGTGAGCAATAAATGCTGAACCAATAGCATTGACACTGAGCCTTGCACCATCAGCTCCACACTCACATCTTGCGTTATGTCTCCTAGGCATCAGTGCACCTGACTCTAATTATTCTACCTTGCACCTCTCCTCAATTTATTCCCGACCGCTTGCAGTGTCGAATTAGAACATGAAATTATTACAAATGCATTTCTAGGACACAGTTGTCATTCAATGAGATAAGATTCACTGCCCATCTTTAATTATCTCAAAGATGTAGGGGACTAGTTACTTTTGTTAACTCATCAAATCCTTAGTATGGAGATACTGACAAGAAACCGCTAGAGATGGAGTTCCTGGATTGCGGAAAGCAGACCGACCCCAAACTGCTAACATAACTCACCCAGGGAAGAGCAGATGGACCCCACTCTGTCAATGTAACTCAACCAGGGGACAGAAGTCTGACATCACACGATCAATGTAACTCAACGAGGAAATTATGGCCTGACCGCACTCTGTTAATATAACTCACCCAGGGAAGAGTAAACTGACGCCACTCTGTCAATGTTAGTCATCCAGGGAAGAGCAGACTGATCCAACACTTTATATGTAAATCACCCAGCAAATGGCAGACTGACACCACTCAGAGAAGAGCAGGCTGTACCCATCCTGTCTCTGTCTCTCATCCAGGAAAGAGCAGGCTGATCTGATTCTGTCAATGAAACACAAGCAGGGAGACGAGCCTGACCCCACTCTGTCAAAGTAACTCACTCAGAGAAGAGAAGACTTATTCCATTGGGTCTATGTGAATCATCCAGCGAAGACAGTAATGAAACCATACTTGCTGTTAAACACAGACAGAGAAGAGCAGACTCTCACGATTCTGAGAAAGTAATGTGCCCGTGGAGGAGCAGACTGACACCACTCTCTTAACGTAGCTCACCCAGGGAAGAACAAACTGAGTGCACTCTGTGATATCACTCACTCAGAAAGAGGAGACTGACCCCATTCTGTTAATATGACTCTCCCAGGGAAGAGCAGATGAAGCCCAATCTGTCAATGTGACTCAACCAGGGAAGAGCACTCTGACCTCACGCGATCACTTTAACACACCTACGAAATTGCAGACTGACGCCACTCTGTCAATGCAAATCACTCAGGGAAGAGCAGACTGATCCCACACTGTCCAAATAACTCACTCCGTGAAAAACAGACTGACGCCACTCTGACAATGTATCTCGCACAGGAAAGAGTAGACTGATGCCATTCTGTCAATGTAACTCACTGAGGGAAGAGCAAACTGACGCCACTCAGTCAGTGTTACTCACCGAGGGAAGGGCAGAATGACCCCACACTCTCAGTGTAACTCAGCAGACTGATCCCACACGGTCAATATAAGTAATTCACTGAAGAGCAGTCTGACCACACTCTATAAATGTAATTCACTCAGGGAAGAGCAGACTGATCCCATTCTGTCTATGGCACTCACCCAATGAATGAACACTAATCCCACTCTTCCAATGTAACTCGCCAGAGAAGAGCAGACAGAAGCCAGACTGTCAACATAAATTATCGAGGGAAGAAAATACTGACGCCGCTATTTTTGTTTCACTCAGGCAGGGAATAGTAGACTGTCACCACTCTGTGAAAGAAATTCGCCCAGGGAAGGGAAGACTGACCCTACTATATCTGCGTGACTGACACAGGTAAGAGCAACTAATCCAACTCTGACAATGGCTCTCCCTCAGGGAAGAATACCCTGACCCCTCTCTGTCCATGTAGCTCACCCAGGAAACTGCAGACTATCCCCACTCTGTCTATTTACCTTCACAAAAATCCTCTGAAGTACGTCCTATCCAGACACTCTCCACATCACTGTCTTTGTAACCGTGTGCGTTCAATGGCGAATCCAAATAACCTGCAAATGTTCAGAATGTGGTAGCAAACCAGAGCTACCACACAGAAATTGGGCGAATGTGCAAACTTCCATCAGGCAGTCACCTAAGCCTGGAATGGAAACCAAACCTGACAGCAGTCGTGATTATAAAATGGCAGAACAGAAACCCAGCAGAAAGAATTGCATCCCTGTGTGTTGCAACGATTCGGAGTGTTAATGAAGCCCCCCTCACTGAAGTTAATTTCCATTTTCAACACTGCCAACCTTCTTCAAAGCAAAGCACGCACTTGCTATTTTCAGACTTCTGATATCCCGCTTTCATCCCGCTTTTTACCTAATCATATTTCTGACTTTACAATCTCCGTCATACCAGGTTGGCAACTGCAGAATGAGCTTTGTTCCGTTCTCCACTGATGTTGAGAGTCGTAATACAGCATATTCGAGTCGGACTTGATGCGCTTGCGGGTGGTGTATTCGTGGCATTATGGCTTCTTTTTTTCGTTTTCGGTCTACTATTTCGAGTTCATTGCGCAGACTTCTGAAGAAGACTTCTTGGAGTCGAAATGGTAACTGTGTTTTCTCTCGAAAGACAGACGTAGCTTTATTTTTGTTCTCTTATAAATTGATCTTCTTCTGATCTTTGCAAGTGAAATAGGGTGCATTACTATTGCCCGTTTTTAGTTTCAAAATCGAGAGAAACATGAAGGAGACAATATCAAAGAACACAAAGTTCTGAGTTGTTAAGATAATTTTTGCAGCAATGGTGGACATGAAGGTCAAATTAAGATAACGGTTCAAGAAAATTTAGTCTGAAAGTGGTATTTGACTTTAGTTCCAAATATATGTTTCCGTTCTCCCAGTACATCTTTTTGACTCCCAGGAAACATTGATTGTTTTCTGTATTCACTTTGTTTAACGATATCTGTTGTCTGGTCGACCAGGGACAACTTGAATTTGCGTCTGCATTGAATAAGATTTCGCTCTTTCTTTCGAGAAGCAAACCTATGCATTATGTACCACTTATCATGCTGATGGCTAAGAAGTTCAAAATGAATTACGGTTTATGGATCATGAGCAAGAATGAAGTGATCCACTTGTGAACAGATGTCACCACGCCCTATTCCTACATCGGGCCTGAACGGTCCATTGGCAGAGTCTGCAGACAGGAAATGTCTAAGTGAACTAGTTCTTTGTTCAGTTTGATTTGATAACAATGGTAGTGCTGTTTTGGGGCAGAAATGTGTCAACATCTCTGACGTTAGAGTCAAAATTTAAGTCACATCTACTTCATGGAGTATCTTCTCAGATCGGAACATGCTGACATGAAAATATCTAGCTCTGAGAGCAAAGGTTTTTACATTAAACTGAGAGTATGTTTAACTAAGCAATTCAGATAGCCAAGATGAATAATTGGTATTTGGTTCTTCATGTTGAGCTCTCCACACCAACTGCTCCAACGAAGGTCGTGGATAAGATCCCCATCAATTATTTTGGTCAATTTTAGCCTCAACAACAACAATGCTACACCACAAGCAGAGGGCTAAGTCTGATTTTCATCGTTAATTTCAAATTCAGTTCTTAATGCACAGTTTCTTACGAATGTGGTCAGCAGAAGACCGTTAACATTCCATTTCTAATATTTCCAGAAAATTCTACTCCGCTGATATCGCCTTGCCTTATCACACCTCAAGCCAGGAACCTGGATCAGTCGAGTTCCTTTCCACACATGGAGTTGCTTTTTCTAATTCATTGACTGCTGATATAATAGATTATTGGCCTAGAGAGTCAGTTGTAAATTAGGTTGAACTTTCTCAGCTTGACTTTCAACTGATCCTTAAAAAAACTCATCACCTGCGGGAAAATGTATTGCATTGCTTCTTGTTTTGCTTAATTCCACCCCCCCGAACATCCAAATTTCACGATAGTTCGACAAATGTTTTGAAACTGATTCGTGTTGGAAGTTGATTACTTTTTGTGTCTCGACATATAATTTATTCAATTAGACATCTTGAAATTACTTCGGATTCTTCACAGTTGAAAATTTACTTTCGATTGAATGCAAAGCTCAAGCTCCGCGAAATCCAAATTCTGCAAAGGAATTAATGACTTTTAAAAGATTCAACGCTGTGAGCAGGATTCGAACCTGCGCAGGGAGACCCCATTGGATTTCAAATCCAACGCCTTAACCTCTCGGCCATCACAGCTACAGAAAAGTGGCTCATTTTCATAGTAAAAGAACTTAATTCATGAAATATGTACTTTGTTTGAAGAACAAATTGTCAAGACCCAAAGATTTCGCCAAATCCTTTGCAGAGACCCAGACGAACGTTACCTTAGCAGATTGACAGGCTTTCACTGCAAACTAGTTCCTGACACAGCTGAAGTTGTGGGAATGATTCTTCGTTGAATTATAGAGTCACGGATGTACACCACACGAAGAGAGGATCATTGTCTCACTGTGTCCGATCGATTTTGACTCAATTGCTCATCATCTGGTACTAAAGTTGTGTTTTAATATTCATCGAAATATGGTATTAGAAATGTTGATGCTATGTCCATAAACACTAGCTAGATTCGTTAAAAAAAAATCGGAATTAGAAAGAATGCAGAACCAATTTACAGGAATGGATCCAGCAACTAATCCGTAAGTTCTGACATCAGGTAATGAACTTGTGAGCACAAGAGAGGAAGATTGACCCAACATTTGCAACTTGAAATCGTCTTGACGGAATTATTTGCAAAGTTTTTGCGGTTATTCTAGAGTCAACAAGTCCTTGAACAATACAACATGGAAAGTGGCCCTTCTTTCCAACTTGACCATTGAGGACAGTTATCCTAAATTAGTAGATCCTATTTGCCAACTTTTGGCCTCTATCCCTCTGAACCTTGTTACTCATATATCCATCCAGATGCCATTAAATGTTACAGTTGTACCAGTCTCCAACAATTTCTCTGTCAGCTCATTCTGGACACGACTGAAAATGTTGCCCCTGACGACCCTTTTAAATCCTTACCCACTAATTTTAAACCGATGTTTTCTAAGTTTTGACTTCCTCACCAGCAGGAAAACACGAGTCAACCTATCCATGTCCCTCATGATTTGATAAATAGCAACGATTTGACTTTATCATACTTGTCAGGAGGGAAATGTGTGGAGTTTATTTGTCGAAGATTTGAAGAAGAAAGTCTGATGTACTGATTTTTAGAATTGCATCTTGGAGAAATTTTTAATAAGTCATTGAAGTCTAGTAGCAGTTGTAGAAGTCTGTTGTGAAAGCTGCAGAAGGATTTCAGGGCACGAGAACGAAGCATTATTTCCAATGTATTGTGGCTCAGTTCGACCGCACGTGGACTACAGTATGAGGAATTATAATCCTCAATTTAGGAAAGATACTAATGCCATATGAGGAATACCACGAATGGTGATTAGCCTTGATATCATGGATGAACGTTAGTCCTGTGAATTGAAATTGGGCAAATCTGGTCTTTTTTTAACAGTTTCAACAAAAGAGAGGTAATCTCATTGAGAGTTGCAAAATATTTGAAGAGATAAACAGGGTGGTGCAATTAAATCTTTTTCCCTCATTGGTGAATCTCGACGCAGGAGTGGACAATTTTAAAATGAAGCATTGTCATTTATGACCAGGATGAGAACTATTAATTTTTATCTTAACCTTGACAAGTTTCGCTATTCACCACTACAGTGAGCCTTGGATATTTGGTCTTTGAATGCATCACTATCAGCCTGACCCGCCGACAATAACTGCATCACTATGGACCTGATCCCTCACACTTACCACCTTAATTTCAGCGTGAACCCCTCAAACTTACTGCATCACTATCCATCTGGCGCCCTCACATTTACTGTGCCACTTTCACTTCGGGACCCTCATTTTGACTGTGTCACTATCAGCCTGACTGCCAAACACTTACTTTGTCACGATCAGTCACGTCCTTACACTTCCTATGTTACTATTATCCTGACTCCTTACACTTACTGTGTCACTATCATCCTGAGCGGCTCACACTTACTGCATCACTAGCACACCAACACTCTCACCTTTACTGCGTCACTATCAGCCTGAAACATCACACGTAATGCATCACTATTAGCCTGACCCGCTCACACGTTTTGCGTCACTACCACCCTGACCCCCTCACAATTGCTGTGTCGCTATTAGCCTGAGCCCCTCACTATCACGCTGATCAAGCTCACAATTACAGCAGCACTATCAACCTGACCCCCCTCACACTTTCTCTATCATTATCACCCTGACCCTCACACACGTAATGCATGACTGACACACTGAGACACTCACATTTTCTGCGTCGTTATCAGCCAGACCCGCTGGCACACAGCGTCACTATCAACCTGGCCCCTCACACTTGCATGTCTCAATATCAGCGTGAACCCCTCACACTGACTGCATCACTGTCCATCTGCCATCCTCACACTTACTGCACCAGTTTCACCTTGACATCCTCATTTTTACTGCGTCACTATCAGCCTGACAACCACACACATATTGCGTCACTATCAGTGACGCCCTCGCACTTCCTATGTTAATATCACCCTCAGTCCTAAAACCTACTGCGTCACTATCAGCCTGATTCCATCACACTTTTTGTGTCAGTATCAGACTGACGCCTCACGCTTACCATGTTACTAAAACTCTGCCCCATCACACTGATTCCGTCACTATCAGCCTGACCCCTCAGACGTACTGCGTCAATATCATCCTGACCCACTCACACTTTTTGTATCAGTTTCAAACTGATGCCTCGCACTTACTATATGACTAAAACTCTCCCCCTCACACTGACTGTGTCACTCTCAGCCAGACCGCTTCATACTTACTGCGTCATTATCAGTCTGACCCCTCAGACTTACTGTGTCACTCGCACCCTGACCTCCTCACATTTACTGCGTCGCTATCACCCTGACCCACTCACACAGTCTTTGCCATTTTCACCTTGCCGGCCTTATTTTTATTGCGTCCCCATCAGCCTCACCGCCACACACTTATTGCGTCACTTTCAGTCACGCCCTCACACTTCCCATGTTACTATCACACTGAATCCTTACACTTATTGTGTCACTATCAGGCTGACCCCTCACACTTACTGTGTCACTATCAGCCTGACTCCATCACACTTATTGTGTCAGTATCAGACTGACGCCTCACACTTATCTTGTCACTAAAACACTGCCCCGTCACATTGACTGTGTCATTATCAGCCTGACTCCCTCACACTTACTGCTTCTCTATCGCAATGCCCCTCTCTCACTTACGACGTCATTTACACCCTAACACCCCACACTTGCTGTGGCAATATCACACTGAGGGCCGTACACTTAGTATCACTGTCATCCTGACCCCTTACACTTACTGCATCACTGTCACTCTGGTATCTCACATCCACTGTGTCACTATCATCCTGAGCCGCTTACACCTATTGTGTCACTATCATTTTGACCCCAACACACTAACTGCATCAATATCAGCCTGACCATTTCACACCTACTGCGCCACCACAAGGCTGACTCCCTCACATATACTGCATCACGATCAGGCTTACCCACTCATGCTTACTGCGTCACTGTCACCCTGACTCCCCACTCTTACTGCATCAAGATCATTGTGCCGCCATACACTTACAGCTTAACTATCATCCTGACAACGTCACATTTACTGCGTCAAGATCAGCCTGATCCCTCGAACTTAATGTATCACTATCAGCTTCAATACTCACATTTACTGCGTCACTTCTAGCACTACCCCTGCATACTTACTACATCCCTAACCGCCTTGCGCCCTCGCATTTACTTCATCACTATCAGCCTGAGACACTCACACTTACAGCTTTATTACAACCTGGCCCTGTGAGTGCATCTTCATCAACGTCACCCTGACCCCTTGCCCATACTGCGTCACTATAAGCCTAGCCCCTCAAATGTTCTGCGTCACTATCACACTGACATCTCACACTCACTGCGTCACTATCACCCTGACCTCTCACAATTACTGCATCACTACAACCTGACTCCCTGAAAGCAACTGCGTCACTGTCACCCTGACCCCATCACACTTGCCATGTCACTATCACAATGACACATTCACACAGTCTGCTTCACTGTCATCCTGACACCTCACACTCACTGGATCACTACCATCCTCCCCCTCATACTGACCTGTCACTATCATCCAAAGCCGCTCACACTTATTGCATTCCTATCACTCTGCTCCCAACACACTTACTGCGTCACTGTCAGCCTGACACTCGCACACTTCCCGCATCACTTTCAGCCTGAGGCCTCACAATTTCACCGTGTCTGTCAGTCTGACTCGTCACAGTTTCTGCATCACTATCGCCCTGTCAGTTAACACTTACTGGCCAGTATTAGCCTGACGCCCTGAACATACTGCATCAATATCAGCCTGAACACTCACACTTACTCTGTCACCATCACGCTGACCCCCTCACACTCACTGCGTCACTATCACCTTGTCTCCTCTCACTTCCTGCATTAGGATCACTCTGACTCACCGACACTTACTTCATCAGTATCAGCCTGACCCCTCACACATACTTTGACATTATCAGCCTGAACCCACCACACTTGCTGCGTCTCTATCAGCCTGACCCGCTCAAACTTACTGCTTCACCATCAGACCGACCCCTCACACTTACCGCATCACTAACAGCCTGACACCTCACACTTACTGCGTCACTATTCCCCTAACACCTCACTTTTATTGGCCACTATCAGCCTGACACCCTCAGCTTACTGTGTCACTACCAGTCTGAACGCACACACTTCCTCCCACACGATCACCCTAACTGTCTCACACACACTGCGTCAGTCTCTGCCCGACCCCATCACACTTACTACGTCACTATCACCCTGTCCCCTCCCACTTTATGCGTCAGGATGAGCCTGACACAGTAACACTTACTGCATCACTACCAGCCTGATCTCCTTCCAATTACTGCGTCACTATCAGCCTGACCACTCACTCTTACTGCGTCACTGTCACAGTGACCCCTCACATGAAGTGCTTCACTATCACCCTGACCACCTCACACTTTCTGCGTCACTATTGATCTGATCCCTCAGACTTACTGCATAACTATAACTCTGACCCCCCGCGCTGCGTAACTATCGGCCTGATCCACTCACACAATCTGCATCATTACCACGCTGACACCTCACCCTCATTGTGTCACTATCATCCTCACTCCATCACACTTATTGAGTCACTGTCAGCCTGATCCCTTGTAATGGAAAATTATCAGTTTTGGTGAAATCTGTGAAAGCATGGTTGAAACAAAGAAGTATGGACCTAACTTTGCAAAAAGACAGAAAAAATGTAAAGTTCAACCTAATTTTCAGCTGATTCTCAAGGTCAATATTCTATTATATCAGCAGTCAATGAATTAGAAAAAGCAACTCCATTTGTGGAAAGGAACTCGACTGATCCAGATTCCTGGCTTGAGGTGTGATAAGGCAAGGCAATATATAGTATAAAGGGAATATGTGAAAACCGTCAGGCTCCATTTTATGAGGCGTCTTGCAAATGTGTCGGGTCCATTCTGCAAATTTCAAAAATAAACTTTTTCTTTCCTCTTGGTAGCATTTGCGTCGGGTCGATTGAAATTCCACGTCAGTAAACTCGGGGGCTCGCCTGGGAGCCTGCAACTGGGTAAGATTTTGAAGATTCCCAGGAGGTGTACGCGCCACTGCCGTGAAGGTTTTCACTTTGTTTCGAGCGCTGAATTGGCCCCTTTGAGTGAGAAGACTGGGGATAGGTGGATCGCCCCAGAGTCGCGTTCCGAATCGAATAGGGTCAGGGTAAGAGTTGTGGCTAAATCCGACATAGAGACTCGTTTGAAGAAAATAGACGAACCAGGAAGAGGGACCAGTGAACTCACGTGCGGTATTCGAGTAATACTCAACTGTAGAGAGTTTAAGAGACAGCAACATTAACGGTGGTTTGAGACTTGGAGCCACCATGGGCAGCCTTGGAGTCACCAAAGCTGTACCGGTTACGTGGGTTCTTGGTTTTTGAAAACCAAGGCAATGAGGCGGTCGCGCCCAATGAGACGGGACCTCTGGAGGTAAAAACAAGTTATATTGGCCAAGAGAAGATTATGGTATCGTGAGAGAGAGAGAGAGAGAGAGAGAGAGAGAGAGAGAGAGAGAGAGAGAGAGAGAGAGAGATAGACAGATAGACAGACGGAGAGACAGACAGAGAGAGATGAACACTTTTCCAATATCCATGAAAATCGGCTCCAGCAAGCGCAAACAAAAAGAGGGTCGACAGACAACTCGGAATGGTCAAGAAAAAAATAGAATATATGCTGAATAATTATGGCCCAGTTTCTGAAAAACAGTTAAAAATGTAAATCAAGGAATGTGTTTATCTGGAGGAAGGAAGTTTTAGTAATATTCAGTTGCAAATGCTGAGGTCACCGTTGGAGGAGAGAGAGAAGGAGAAATGGAAGGGTAAAATAGAACCTGTGAATTGGAGTGCTTATCACATGTTGAAGGCTGAGCCTGATTTCAGGGAAAGAAAATCTCGAAATAAAGAAAGATCAAGTACACGTACAAACACCAGCGCACATGCACACACACACAGAAAACAACCGAATGAAGCTGGACAGTGTCTTAAGACTGGATCAGATCCTGACCTTAATGGGTGCCCTCGAAGAGCTACAGCCCCCTCCCCCCCACCCCCAACTACGAGATCCACTTCACGAAGATTCCAAGTCAACGGTCGCTGCCTCAGGGTCTGCTGAATCACCAATTGCATATCGTACCCACAATCAATTGAAGCATGAATCCCTAAAGAAGTCGAGACAATGTCCCAGTACCTTTAGCGCCTCACGAAAGTCGATAACGTCTATTGTGGACTGATACCACCCAAGGACATAACGACGGCAGAGATCACATCGTATGAGGCACACCTGAGGAGCAGCTTCATTAATGGAATGAAGTACGAAACAACAAAATAGGTAATAATATACGTGTATTACCTGGGACACGGGAAAGTTGAATTAGATATAACAATACGTGATACATGCTGAAAAACTACTGGCTCAAGAGAACCACAACCGGAAATTAAAGATGGAACAGCAATCACATGAACCTCAGCTTATTATGATGCAAATGGTCGTTCGGCCATTGGAAGGAGGGGCTGTGGGAAAAGAGAGAGGCACAGGTGGAGTTCGCAAAAGAGGAAGGGATCACGAAAGTGCACTTGCAGAGATAGATCTGGCTGGTGCTTTGTTTGCGGAGCAATGGACCACTGGTCAGGACAGTGCCTGCACAGACAGCCTCAATTGATCCTGGAGGCTGGACAGCATGGTGACTGACAGGGGACGACTGAGGTTGAGGTGGGTAGGCCACAAGGTACAGGTTAACCTCTTTCCTTTATACTTGGCAACGAAGAATCCCTAATGCTAATCACTTCTACTAACCTAATGGGCACTGAGATGTACCCCAACTCTATATTGAACATTGAGATTGCGAAGTGTGGACAATGTGTTCAATATGACAATGATGCGTATATGTCAATACCTACCTCTATGTTATATGTGGAAGGTACACCAGTTACCCTTTTGGTAGATGCATAGCCAGCATATTCACTCCTCAAATCAAGACAGTTCAGAGACTTGACACCAATAAAGATGAGTAGAATGTTCCTGAACTCAATGGAGGCATCAGGCGTCGTGATATGAGAGAGTTTTACTGCACCCATATTGTGTGAAATAAGAAATGTGTATCCATTCTAATTCTCAATTTTGTTAGCGGAATTCTGTCCTTTACATTTGATGGCTCGGGATCTCATAGTGAGACTAGGGTTGTATTTGCTCAGTACTCCGACGGGCTTGCAGGTAATTCAAAGGGAGAATTCACAAGTGTAAACTGTAAAATACAACCCAAGACCCTTGGTGTATGTCTATGAGTAGCGAGTAAGCCAGAGAGCAATGAGTTCAGTGAGCAATTCACTCGCCCTGGAAGCAGGTAACCATGTTAATCCTATTAACACCGATTTTTTTTTCGGGAATATGCTTCACTGCACAGCACACATACACCACGATAGCCCTGAGGAACCATAAGAGAAGTATTGGTTCAGGAGATTAGTTAAACCAGGTCAGTTGTTATTGTGCGAATTTTATTGAAGGGATGGCAGATGTGCAGTCAGTGTGAACTTATGTAAACTACCTGCGACGGCAAGTAAGCTCTATATTTTTGATGTGGAAGGCTATGCTCCTCGCGTGTCACTGGCGAAGGTGTCCAGTGACTGGTGGCAGGATTTGGGGCCATGGGTACTAAAGGCATAAAGAACGAAATGTTGGGTGTTCTGGGACGATGTGGGTATGTGGTTCAATGCAGATGTGCGGACATATAGGAAGAAATTAATTTGTCTAACTCAGGCAATAGAACAGTGGAGGTAACCCCCTCAAGCCCTGAAGAGCCGACAAGGTTGGTCTGGCGTTTCCCTAAGATAAACTTCTCAGCCCCAAGATTAATAACGGTCCCTACTGAATTATGGGTAAAAGGCAAACATGATGTGGGGCATATACGAGGTTGTGAACCAATACGAGTGACCCCGAAGTCGGAGTGTCGTCCTTGCAGAGCACAATACCCGTTAAAATCCGAGGCCATGGATGTAGTTACTCCAGTCTTTCAGTCCTTCCCAAAGGATAATCCCCTGTGTAAACTCACCGGTGAGAACTCCCATTTTTCTGATCAAAAAGGCAAAAATTCCAAGTGAACCTGAGGAATGGAGGTTTGTTCAAGACCTGCAGGCAGTCAATAACAGTGTTGTCCCGCGCGCATCAAATGTTCCCAACCCCTATACTGTATTAGCTCAATTTCCACCGGACAGTAAATGGTTCCCTGCTGTGGATTTAGCAAATACATTCTTTCGTGTAATGGTGCATCCAGATCGTCAATTCTGGTTCACTTTTTCATTCAAAGGGAAATCTTACGAGTTCACACGACTTTGTCAATGTTACTGTGAGTCACCCACCATATATAATGAGGCTCTATGCAGGAGTCTGGAGACTCTTGTTTTAACCCCTGGGTCTGCGCTTCAGCAATCTGTAGACGATTGCTTAATAGTAGCACTGACAGAGGAACAATGTGAGAAGGATTCCCTTGCATTGCACGAGGGAAGGGCACAAAGCCAGTCTCGCAAAGCTTCGATTTATGCAACAACAGGTGAAGTTCTTTGGTCACTTAATATCTGAACAAGGGAAGACCAAAGGAAGGTCAAGACAGAGTGCAAGTAATTCAGCAAATTCCAAGGCCTCACATGAGGAAACAATTGCTATCCTTTTTGGGCATTCGCTCCTACTAAAGAACGTTTATCCCACATTACAAAAATCTTGAGGCGCCCCGAAGTGACATGGCCCATGGAAAAGGGTAGCAGAACCAAGGTCCGTTGCAATGGATCCCAGCGGCCGAATTGAATTGAAAAAGATGTTTCAAAGTACACCTACACTGCGGATTCCGAATCCAAACAAGCCTTCTGTCAAATGGTAGATGAAAAACATGGCTGCACGACATCTGTGTTGTTGCAGGATCATGGGGGAAAATTCCGGCTGGCAGCTTATCTTTCGGCTAAGCTTGACCTCGTAGCAGCAGGATTGCGTAAATGCCTGCGAGCTGTGGTTGCGATATAATCGGCTATGGCGACTTAACCAAACTGATCGCACATGCAGTATCCTTACTGCATTCCGACCAAAAGACAGCACATACGTCGGCAGCACGTTGACTCAGATACAATACTGTGTTCTTGGAGAAACCTAACATTGCAGTAAAACGATGTAACATCCTTTAAGCTGCTAATTCTCTCACTAGAGAAGGAGACGGAGACCCACATGATTGTATCGCTGTAATTAATGAAATGTGCTGCCTAGACAAAACATGCAGAATTCACCACTTCAGAATCCAAATATGGCGGGTTTTTGTGGATGAGTCAGCATTCAGGAGCAAGGAGATAGGCCAGAATTGTATTGGGGATGCTGTAGTTTCTACCCATGAGGTATTCAAAGTGGAATCACTCCCTTCTCAACTGTCAGCGCAAGCAGGGGAGCTGGTTGCCTTAACTGAGGCATGTAAATTGGCCAAGGGAAAGACAGCGAATATTTAACCGATTGCAGATACGCATTCGGAGTTGCACATGATGTTAGAACCCTATGGAAATACAGGGACCTCTTGACCTTCACCCGAAAGCCCATCACACATCGTGATCAAATTACTGACCTCTTGGAAGCGGTCCTATTGCCTAAATCAATCGCTATGTTTACATATGATGCCCACACGAAAAATAACGATTCTGTTTCTCAAGGAAATGCAAGGGCAGACTCAGCGGGAAGGACGGCAGCCCAGCAGCTGGTCAGTTTGACATGGGAATGACAAAAATCCTTACCCCAACAGCAGACGGACGGGAGTCAGAGTCGAAGTCCAGGCTTGAATTAGATTAGATTACTTACAGTGTGGAAACAGGCCCTTCGGCCCAACAAGTCCACACCGCCCCGCCGAAGCACAACCCACCCACACACCTACATCTACCCCTTACCTAACACTACGGGCAATTTAGCATGGCCAATTCACCTGACCGGCACATCTTTGGACTGTGGGAGGAAACCGGAGCACCCGGAGGAAACCCACGCAGACACGGGGAGAACGTGCAAACTCCACACAGTCAGTCGCCTGAGGCGGGAATTGAACCCGGGTGCTAACCACTGTGCCACCGTGCAGCCCACAGTATGTTTTGCAAAATTTAATACTTCGCTGAAATATGCAAATACTTTGCTGATTTCTGTGTCGAGGAGTCAGCTTGTCTTTGTGGAACGTTGCAAACATTTCACCTGGCCTTGCGAGCAGCCGAGATCAGAAAAAAAAGCTTCGGAAAACATAAAGACAATTATGTCCAAGGCATGGGAATGACAAAATATGAGCTCGAATGTTTCTGAACACTTGTCCTTGAGCAAGTGATAAGAATAGTAGAACACGAATATGTGAATTTTGTTCACAGCCCTTACATAACGCACTTTTGCCAAGTATATTGGCCGCTCTGCATGCAGAGGTTGAAAAATAAAGCCTTTCCTTTGCTCTTGCTAGCAGTTGATTCGAGTCGATTAAATTTCCACGACAGGTGAAAGGGTGTCAGGCAGTGGGAGAATTGTTGGATATCAGTAGATGGGAGAATTGTTGCACGGTGACATTGCATTGGAAAATTATTACAAATTGGCTATTCATTAAAGAATTTTAGCAGAACACCTCTAAATGGAAGAATAGGGGAAGGGAATCATTGAGAAGGAACAATTTTGCAAGCTGCAATAAAGTCTAGATTCGAGTCCGCCCACAAAGAAATGGAAAAAAATCTTTGGAGCAGGGAAGCCAATACGTGGAGGAAGTGTATCAGGAAACAACACAATGGGACAATTGACGCAGGGCATCAATAATGGGAGAGTTGGTGCCGATGTCACGAAAGTAGAGAATTGGTGGAAGACGTGCGAGAACTGGTGCTGAATAATATTAAATGTGGTGGAGGTGCAGCTGCTGATGAAAAGAAGATTCGTGCAGGATTCGAAAATGGTAGAATGGTGCACGGAAGTGAAGCTGTATTTGGGACAATTGTTGCATGAACCACAAAATGGAAAAATTGCACAGTGGAACTTTAACAGCGAATTGGGGGTATGACACCACTATCTCAGAGAGTCAGAGTGGCGTTCCCCACACTGAGAGAAGTTGGTTTGGGTACCAATGAACATGAGAATTGTTTCAGGCCAATATTGAATTCGAGAATTGGTGTGGGGTGCTGAAAGCATGCAGAGTTGGAACAGAGAATAGTTAAAAGGGACAACACGGGCAAGAATCAGTCAGTCGGAGAAATGTTGTAAAGTGCAGGAAAGTGGTCATTCGATGCAGGGCGCCAATAATGAAAAAAACTTTGAGCAGCGCACCATTATGTGGAAGATGTTTGTCAGGAAACAGCAAAACAGGAGAGTTGGGGCAAGGCAATACTCAGTGGGAGAGTTTCTTCAGTTCATGACGAAAGGGTGGATTAGTGCAGAATTAGCAATCTGAGAATTTGATGCAGTAAACGCCAAAATTGGAGAATTACAGCAGTGGAACACGACATGGGAGAATCATTGCAGCTACATAGTTAATGGAAGAAGTAGTGCGGAGTGGACCGAAATTAGATATTTGGTGCAAGTCACCATTAAAATGTAGAATTAGAGTAGGGCACTCCTAAATGCGAGATTTGAACTCGGGCATCAGAAAATGAGAGAATCATACTGGGATATGAGGAAATGGCAGAATTAGTATCGTTATATGAAAAAGCAGGAGAATTCAGTGTCGGAGTATGAGGAAATGGGAGAATAAGTATAGGGGTATGAGGAAATGGAGCTGCAACAAGATCTCACGGCTCTTAAACTCAATCCCCCTGTTAATGAAAGCCAAAAACACCATATGCTTTCTTAACAACCCTGTCCACCTGGGTGGAAGTTTTAAGGGATCTATGTACCTGCACACCAAGGTCCCGCTGTTCCTCCACATGGCCAAGAATGCTGCCTTTAGTCCTGTACTCAACTTTCAAGTTCGATCTTCCAAAATGCATCATCGCATTTATCCAGTTTGAATTCCATCTCCCACCTCTCAGCCCATCTCTGCATCCTGGCAATGTCGTGCTGCAGCCTGCAACAGTCTTGTATACTGTCAATGATACCCCCAACCTTTGTGTCCTCTGCAAACTTGCTAACCCATCCTTCAATCTCCTCATCCAAGTCATTAATAAAAATTACAAAGAGTAGAGGCCCAAGAACAGAGCCCATGGAACACCATTCACCACTGACTTCCAGGCAGAATATTTTCCTTCCACAACCACTCGCTGTCTTCTGTCGACCAGTCAATTCTATATCCAGACAATCAAGGCTTTGGGCTAAATGGTCCTTAATCAGTTGCTTTTGACAAATGCAACCACAACGGGCTGAAGTGTCTCATTTGAAGCTGTTGTCCTTGCTCGTATAGTGATTAGTGTCGCCGTATGTTATGCGGGAGTTAGGAGATCAATTCCTGGCTGGGGCACTGTCAATGTTTTAAAACTGTCGCTCCGTTTCCAAATGCTGGTTATTAATGTCTGTCCTTCCATTCTCCATGGGAAATGTCACAGAAAGGACAGTGCTGTCTGAATCAGGGTGGGGAAGGTCTGTTGCTCCCGGCGAGACAGAGTGTCAGTGAAAGTACAAACACGTGACTTCCGCAACCTGCACCTTGTGTCTGTACTGGAGTCTAAACCATTTAATAGAAAGAAGGAGGAAGCTGAAGGAGAAACAGGGTAAACCAATTCAGATGTCAGCGCAGAAACATTTTCAACAGCATCTTGAGGAAAACTGACAAACAGCTCTGAGAAAGAGTTTGTCTTTCAGAACTGTTCGTTCACAGAGATGGGTTTTGTTCCACTCAAGCCCTTAAGAAATTGAATAACAACTTTACTAAGACTTGAAATGTTAGAACACACCAGGCGATGAGTCACATGCTGGAAACTGTGTTTACAAGCCAGATGTTTGGTGACTGATACTGATACAATGGGCTGAAAGGCTTCTCACCATGCTCTAAAAAACTCAAAAACTGTCATTTTTCAACTGACCAAAATAGGCAAACACAAAGTAATCAAGAAAAGTTCCAAGCATTGCACATGGCTTCTTTGGTGCGAACTTGCTGAAATGCAGCTGTCTCACTGCTATTTCCCATTGTTGATTTCCAGTCAGGGATAAAAATTTGTTGTTCCTTATGTAAATCTTAAATTGAACATGAATTCCTGACATTATAAAACAGCAAAGGTAGCAGTTCTGTCAGAGTCAGTGAGAATTTCATATCGGAGATGAAATCAAATGGGAAGAAACGCTGAAATAAGCTGCCTTTGCCTGCTGAGAATCAGTACTACAAAATGATCCTTATTGAAACATAGAGGTGTTTTCAAGGATTTAATAAGTTGGATGCAGAAAGTTTGGTTCTGTGACCAGAGCACCTCGTATCGAATGACTTGGAGATGCCGGTTTGGACTGGGATATGCAAATTTGAAAATCACACAACCCCAGGTTATAGTCCAACAGGTTTAATTGGAAGTACTAGCTTTCGGACCAGTGCTCATTCATCAGGTGATTGTGGAGTCCACAGTTGTAAGTCACAGAATTTATAGTATATGTTTACAGTGTGATGTAACTGAAATTGTACATTGAAAAATACCTTGATTGTTTGCTCAGTCTCCGATCTGTTTGAATGACCATATTAGCTTCACTTCTTTCATATGTAAAGTGCAAAACTTTTTTTATTTTAAAATTTCATTCTCAGGTGAAGTTTAACAACTGATGCCTGTCCGCCCCCCCACCCCGTGCTGCTGTCTGTTCCATAATGTTTAGACAGATTCAAATTTATTAAAATGAGTTACCAGAGACTGACATGGATTCATGCAGTTTTTGAGCAAAGTACAATGTAACTCTGCAAGTACAAATTCATCCCAGAAAAGTATATGTGTGTGTGTTTGTGGGTGTGTAGGAGGGTCTCTGTTTGTAGGTAGGGCAATGGGATCACCTGTACTGTGACAAGAACTCAATGACCATGGGTACCGAATTTAGCTTTCAGTTTCTGTGGGGGCACTTTTAGCTGCTGCCTGTTCTGAAGACCGCCTTGGAGGACTGTCACCGGAAGATCCGAGGTCGAATGTCCTGGATCACTGAAGTGCTGTCCAACTGGGAAGAGACACACCTGTCTGTTGATTGATGCGTAGCGCCCATTCCGTTGTTGTAGCCTCTACTCAGCTTCACCAATGTACCATGTCTTAAGGCATTCTTGCCGGCAGCGTGTTTTTTTTAGATTAGCGTCAGTCTAAACATTATGGCATGGGCGCGGCACACTGGGACTAACACTTTCAACATATTATCTGTGCTGACGCAAATTGGTAAAGTCCACCTGAGAATGTAACTGTCAAAAGAAAGTTTTTCGATGTACATCAGAAAGAAATGAACCAAACATAGTCATTCTAACAGATGGAAGACTTAACAAGCAATCAAGGTATTTTTCAATGTATAATTTCAGTGACATTACACTGTAACCTTTCGCTATAAATTCTGTATCGTACCACTGTGTACTCCACAGCTACCTGATGAAGGAGCAGCTCTCCAAACGCTATTGCTTCCATTAAACCTGTTGGACTATGACGTGGTGTTGTGTGATTTTTAACTTCGTATTAGAATGCGGATCTCACAATTAAAATAGAGATGAAGAAGCATTTATTCTCTCAGACAGTTCTGTATCAGTGGACTTTCTTGTAGCAGAAGGCTGTTGAGGAACTGTCATTAGGTGTAATGAGGCTGAGATCGGCAGATCTTCAAACAGCAAAGACATCAAGCGTTATGGAGAAAGGCAAGAAAGCGGAGTTCAAGGTTATCAGATCAGATATGAAACCATTCAATAGCGGAGTAGACGTGATGGTCTGAATGGTGTCTATCTGTTCCTAAAATTGTTGGCCTTAATATGAAGCTGCAAAACCGACCTGAGTAAAACGTGCCAAATTTAAAAAAGCGTGTTCCCCCGGAACACTGAGCCGAGGTGAAATGTCCAAAGAACAACACACAAAGGGCAGACAATATTGGGTAATTGATCCGTAGTGATCATTATACCAAGGTAAACAGGAAAACCGATATTCAGTATCTACATTGAACCTGGCTTCACGAGGTATGTAGTTAATTCTCACAAACCACTATTCCCCTTCCGTCTTCCTGACACCCCCTCCGTTCTTGTTTTAAACTGATTGAACGTCAGGCAATTGCAGATGACACTGCTGATATGGAACTGTAGCATATAGAACATAGAACATTACAGCGCAGTACAGGCCATTTGGCCCTCGATGTTGCGCAGCCCTGTCATACTAATCTGAAGCCCATCCCATCTACACTATTCCATGTACGTCCATATGCCTCTCCAATGACGACTTAAATGCACTTAATCTTGGCGAATCTCCCACCGTTACAGGCAAAGCATTCCATGCACTAACTACTCTCTGAGTAAAGAAACTACCTCTGACATCTGTCTTGTACCTACCTCCCCTCACTTTAATGTTGTGACCCTCGTGTTTGCCATCCCCAAACTTGGAAAAAGACTCTCCCTGTCCATCCTATCTAAACCTCTGATTATCTTGTATGGCTCTATTAAGTCACCTCTCAGTCTTCTCTCCAACGAGGACAGCCTCAAGGCCCTCAGTCTTTCCTCGTAATACATTCCTTCCATACCAGGCAACATGCTATAAAATCCCCTCTGCACCCTTTCCAAAGCGTCAATATCCTGCATATAATGCGGTGACCAGAACTGTTCACAATACTTCAAATGTGGCCATACCAGATCTTTGTACAACTGCAGCATAACCTTCGGATTCCAGAACTCAATCCCTTTATTAATAAAGGCCAAAACAATGTTTTCCTTCTTAACAACCCTGTCAATCTGGGTGGCAACTTTCAGGGATCTGTGTACATGGACACCGAGATCTCTCTGCTGATCTGCACTCCCAAGAATCTTACCATTAGCACAGTACTTTGCATTCCGATTACTCCAGCCAAAGTAAATCACCTCACACTTGTTCACATTAAACTCCATTTGCCACCTCTCAGCCCAGCTCTGCATCCTATCTATGTCTCTCTGCAACCTACAACATCCTTCGTCACTATCCACAACTCCACCGACCATAGTTTTGTCCGCAAATTGATTAACCCACCCTTCTAAGCCCTCATCCAGGTCATTTATTAAAATGACGAATAGCAGTGGACCCAACATCGACCCTTGCAGAATGCCGCTAGTAACTGGACACCAAGATGAATATGTTACATCAACTACAACACTCTGTTTTCTTTCAGCGAGCCAATTACTGATTCAAACTGCGATGTCTCCCACAATCCAATTCCTCTGCATTTTATATAATGGCTTACTATGGAGAACCTTATCGAATATCTTGCTGAAATCCATATACAGCATATCGACCTGATTACTCTCATCCACCTGTTTGGTGACTTTTTCAAAAAAACTCATAAGATTCGTTAGGCACGACCTACCCTTTACAAAACCGTGCTGACTGTCCTGATCAGACTATTCTTTTCTGGATGATTATAAATCCTATCTCTTATAATCTTTTCCAACGCTTTACCAAAAACTGAAGTAAGACTCACTGGTCTGTAATTACCAGGGTTGTCTCTACTACCCTTCTTGAACATTTGCTATACTCCAGTCCTCAGGCACTATTCCTGTTGACAATGATGATTTCTACATCAATGGCACAGGCTCGGCAATCTCGTCCCTTGCTTCCCAGAGGATCCTAGGATAGATCCCATCTGGCCCAGGGGACTTGTCTATTTGCACACTCTGCAGTATTTCTAATACCTCTTCCTTGTGAACCTCAATCTCTTCTAGTCTAGATGCAAGTATCTCTGTATCTTCCTCACCAACATTTTCATTTTATATAGTGAACACTGTCGAAAAAATATTTATTTAGTGTTTCCCCATGTCTCCTCTGACTCCACACACAACTTCCCACTATTATTCTTGATTGGCACTAATTTAACTCTCGTCATTCTATTATTCCTGACATACCTATGGAAAGCTTTAGGATTAACCCTGATCCTATCCGCCAACAACTTCTAATGTCTCCTCCTGGCTCTCATGTCTCCTCCTGGCTCTTCTGAACTCTCTTATTAGTTCATGCAGGGAAACGATTCTCTCTGCTGCACATCATTTGGCTTCAAAATATCAGGCAGTATTTCATATTGATTACTGTAAACGTTAACCTTGAACAAGCCATGATAGTGAAATCACTGAATCCTCATTACTATACTACCAGGGAAGACTTCTGTTAACATCACCCTGGACACCATGAGATTCGCCATTCTATTCTCCCATCCTTCTGTGCGTGATCCCCTCGGCCCTATTACGGTCTTGTTGGTTGGTTTACAACACTGAGGATATCCAATCATCTTTGCATTTCAGTTTCTAAAGGATGAGACCTTCTCTCTGAGCTGGCAATGTGCTTGCTCAGTGGTGATAACACTGTCCTTGCAAACTAGAAAAGTGCTTGAAATAGGCCATTCCTGTTTTTCATTCCATGAACTTGAGGCAAACCGTTCGGCAGGACAGGAAATAGCGGGCGTGAGCAGTGATCAGGTTTGGCAGCAAGAACGAGGTGAGTTAGGATAAACTGCAGAGTCATGGGGAAACAATGGGCAAGGAACACTGGGATGGGACGGGCTGAATGCTTCCTTTCTTTGCTGTAACCAGACATTGGTGTTGAACTCTGCAATGGGACAACATCAGACAAGTTGGTGAAATCTTACTTTCTGCTTGTTTTCTCCCGAGGCCTGTCTCACAATTGGGGAAATGTGTCTGCGTGCTTCAGTCTATGGGTGAAAATGGGGTTCAGTTCCCATCACAAACTTTAATCCCATTTATTGTGTTTTACGAGATTGAAACGTTCCAGAGAAATTAACATTCAAGTGAAACGTTAGAGCTTACAAGGTTACAGACCAAGTGCTGGGAAATGAGATGAAGGAACTCATTTCTGTGCTGTAAATACTCAGTAATTCAATCATTTTTGAGGGGAACCATATCTGCAGTGACATAATTCCAAAAACCGTGTTATGAAGAAACGGTGCAACTGCTTCTGCCCTCATCCCTGGTGGTCTAGTGGTTAGTATTCAGCGCTTTCACTGAGTGGCCTGGGTTTCATTACCGTTTAGGAAATCAGGACCTGTTGTTCCTGATGCAGAGAGCGCAGCTCTACCAGGAATCTGTTTCATGCCTTAGATCAGTCAATACCCCAGCTCATCAAAGAGGGGAATAGTGCCTCCCCTCTCTCTGCACAGTCGGACAGTGAATCCTTCATTCTCCTCTGATTCCACTTTCCAAAGAATTTCAAAATATTGTCAAAACTGAGTCTCAGCTATTTCTTTTCTGTGCTTTTCATACACAGGAGCTGCAGCGATTGAGTGGGTTGATTTCTGAAAACGAAACGTACCTATGAGCAATGTATTGGGCTATTCCAGGATTGCCTTCTCTGACGGCGCTGGGACATGACTGGTGTTGTCTATGATATGGAAGTGCCAGTGTTTGAGTTGGATAGACAAAGATAAAAATTACACAAAACCAGGGCACAGTCCAGCAGGTTTATTTAGAAGCACTAGCTTTCGGAGAGCCGGTCCCACATCTGGTGGGTGTTTTTCTGCAGAAACGTGGTGTGTGTGTCAATATGCGCGATCTTTGGAAGATCATCTGGACTTTAACCGACCGTTCATGCTGTCGACGGTACCCATGACGTGGAGATGTTGGTGTTGGATTGGGGTGGATACATTTAATAATCACACAAAGCCATTTTAGATTCCAACAGTTGACAAACACCTGATGAAGAAGCAGTGCATGGAGCACTGGTGCTTCCAAATACGTCTGTTCGATACAATCTGGTGCAGTGTGATTTTTACTCTGACAGCTCTTGGTAATGTTTAACTGGTCGAAGACAGTGAAGGAATTTTCGTTCGTGGAGATGAAAATTTCAAATATTACCCACCTCAGCATAACAAAAATGATTAGGTTGGATTTGTGATCAATCTCCATAATGCGCTTGCGGAAAGTAAAAGTCGAACCTACAACCGCCTGATCCGTAGTCAACTATACAAATGGTTGTACCAGCGGCCAGATGCACAGCTGAGAGTTTACAAGCTGCAGAGCTGTGGTGTTAACAAGGACATGAGCAATAGCAGAAACAGTCACAAGGTGATCAAAGAACCAAGATAATCACCATCATTGATTTACTTCAAATTGTCCTCAAAAAAACGACCATTCACAATCTGATCAGCCAGTCAATTACGTCACTGCTGATCTTGGAAATTGCAACTGACTTTGCTACGTTTTCACCATAATTTGAGGTAAACTCCAGCCTAATCATAACACCGCATATTCCCATTAATTTTCAGCTTTAGATTACGTTAATCACCTGTCCGTATTTGCAGGAAATGAGTGAAAACGTCCTTCCGGTGATGTAATCCAGTGCAGAGTCGGCCAGAAAAGAAAAGACAAAGACATGAAACATCACTCCCATTTCTCTCTGTACCAATGCGTTTTCCTGAGTTGAATATTTGCAGGACTTGTCTTTACTATCTAAAGAATTAATTATTTTCCCGGGAAAGTTTCTTCATAAATCAATTAACATCTGAGGTGTTGAAATATATATTACTTTAGATTAAAATAGTTGAATATCCTTTCCCCCAGCCTAATGTCCCAATCCTCCCTCCTCTTCCATGTAAATACCAGCTGTTCCAGGTGATGTTGGAGCTCCCAACCTGACGTTCCAATGCTCCTTGCTGCTCCATGTCAATAGAAGCGGCTCTACTTGAAGTTGGAGCTCCCAGTCTGATGTCCAAATGCTCCCTGCTCCATCTCAGTAGAAGTGGTGAAGTTCAGGTTAGACCTACCACTCTGATGTCCCAATGCTCCCAGCTGCTAAATGTCATTAAACGCTGATCCATGTGAGATTGGAGCTCCCAGTCTGATATCCCAATGCTCCCAGCTGCTACATGTCGTTAAACGCTGGTCCTTGTGAGGTTGGAGCTCCCAGTCTGATGACCCAATGTTCCCAGCTGCTACATGTCGTTAAACGCTGGTCCTTGTGAGGTTGGAGCTCCCAGTCTGATGTCCCAATGTTCCCTCCTCCATGTCAATAGAAGCAGTCCAGTTGATTTGGATCTATCACTTTGATGTTCTAATGCTCCCTGTTGCTACATGTCATTCAAGGATTCTCCAGGTGAGAGTGGAGCTCCCAGATGGATCTCGCAAAGCTTCCTACTCCATGCCAACTGAAGCTGCTCCAAATGAGGTTAGATCTTGCATTCGGATGTGCCAATGCTCCCTGCTGCTCCATGTCAACAGAAGCTGCTCCAGGTGTGGTTGGAACTCCCAGACTGGTGTCACAATACTCCCTGGTCCACGTCAAAAGGCCCTGCTCCAGATGAATTGGGAGCTCCCATCCCTGGCAGCTCACATACCTCTATGCCATCATAGAAATACTGCCCACTGAACATTTCCACCACTGGAGCCATTGGTGGAATATCCGCATCATGAGAACCTAATATTATTTTTCGTCACCACCGAATCATTATTTCCAAAAGTCATTCTTCCTTAAACCTTATTTAGCATGTGCATACTGCAGTCAATCCCAAGTAAGATAATGGTGCTAATTGATGTATGCTTAATAAAAATTACATCCTATTTTTCATGTTGAGTAACTGCGACTTAGCAAGGAAAATGTTGATATTGAAATCACACTTTTATTCCAGGTGGGAGAATGTGGTTTGCATTATTTAAAATGAACTTGTTCACTGTGTAACATGATCAAATAGATCTCAATTTCAAAACAAAATTGGTAACGTTGTCATCCATCTTGTTTGTGCTGATGTCATTTCCTGTTCGTTTTCTGCGGGGTTGATAGATGGCATATAGATCTATGTGATTGTTTATGGCGTTGTGGTTGGAGTGCCAGGACTCTGGGAATTCTCTGGTATGTCTTTGCTTCGACTGTCCCAGGATCAATGTGTTGCCCAAGTCGAACCGACTACCAAAGATCCATACACCAGGAGCCCCCCTCAGACCCATAGTCTCATTACCCGGGACAACGACTTACAGACTGGACAAAGAACTGCACGCAAGACTGAAATACCTCATAGAAGAGTCAGAGCACACCATCGGCTCCACCCACGAATTCCTAAAAATCATCAAAAATACCAAAATAGTGGAAGATGAAGCAATGATCTCATTCGACATAACAGCACTGTTCACCTTCATCAACATCGACCTGGCAAAGGAAACACTTACCACACTTTTAGAAGAGAACATCACACATACCAAGCACCATCAATCACATTACCAACGAAGATATCATGAAGCTAGTGGACCTGTGCCTCACCACCCACTTCACTTTCAACAACATAGTCTACAAACAAACCAACGGCACACACATGGAATCTCCGCTATCTGGATTCAGAGCTGAAGCGGTAATGCAAAGACTGGAACAAACAGCCCTACCAACAATCAAACTAAAATCTGGGTCCGCTACGTAGATGACACCTTTGTCATCACAAAACGAAACAAGATAGAAGAGACATTTAACATCAACAACGCCCTCACCGCATAAAGTTCACCAAGGAGGAAGACACCGACAGCAAACTCGCATTCCTGAACGTCACAGGAGAAAGAAAGGACAACGGAGAACTGCAAACCTGCGTATACAGAAAACTGACAAACACTGACCAAATACTTAACAACACCAGCAACCATCCCAACACACACAAACAAAGCTATATCAGAACATTATTCCAACGAGAGACCACACACTGCAGCACAGACGAACTTCGGAAAACAGAGGAGAACCACCGAAATAACGTATTCGAGAAGAATAGATACTCAAAAAATACAGTCCGCAGATTCCTCAAGAACAAACCACGACAAGCAGACCAATCACAGCCAGAAACCCTAACCACCTTACAATACATCAAAGAAGTTTCAGAAATGACAGCCAGACTACTAGGAACCCTCGGAATCCTAGTAGCACACAAACCCACCAACACTCTCAAACAAAAACTAACAAACTTAAAAGACCCAGTACGACCCATGGACAAAACGAACGTCATCTACAAAATTCCATGCAAGGACTGCCATAAACACTACGTTGGACAAACAGGAAGAAAGTTAGCCACCAGGATATACGAACACCAGCTAGCCACAAAAAGACACGACCTACTCTCCCTCGTAGCCCGACACACGGATTAAAAATACCACCATTTCGACTGGGACAACACATCTCTCCTGGGATAGGCTAAGCAAAGACATGCCAGAGAATTCCTAGAGACCTGGCACTCCAACCACAATGCCACAAACAAACACATAGATCTAGATGCCATCTATCAACCCTGCAGAAAACGAACAGGAAATGACATCACCACAAACCCCAAGAACCCCATCGAGGAGAAAGATATAAATAGAAAGCAGGAGACAACAGCTTCGCTTCACTTGGAGGTTGCCACTGATGATGATGTTACCTAGCCAAGTAATGAAACGTCTGGATATCAAAGCTACAGTTCAGCGAGCAAACCTAAACCCTACATTTTAAATCATTTTTTTATGTTTATGTTGCATGAATCTGCGGTTATTGATCCACAGTTTAGTTTCACTCACTATAGGAAACATGTTGATTTCTCCAGTTGTTCATAGTTCAATGTGATGCATCCAGTGTGTGCATAACGAGAGGGGGCTTACTTCCCACATCTTGTCTTTATCTGTGCCTTATGTCCAGTATTCATCAACGGCGAGAGCAAGGGGCGAGGGCGAGACCAATGTGTAAGTCTCTCCGTGCCCATGCACGGTACCCACATCAACAATTCACCACTGTGCATTTACAGCCAGTTCTCAGTTACCCTAATCCCACGCCCTGCCCCTTTTGAAATATCTCCATTATTTTGTGCTGTCTCGCTGTGCTCTTCTCACCAGGATGAATTACTTCTACTCAACCTCCTCCAGATTTCATCTGACAAAACATTCATTAAGAATTCCTTTGCATAAACATGCACTTCGCAGCTCTCGTTATTTGATTTTCCTGGTTGCCTTTCATGCGAAAAAAGTTCACAGCAACTTGACTTGAAAAAGAAAAACGCCCTCCTTTTCATTATCCCAATGCAACCGACATTTCAATGCAGTTTAGTCAACAGGCTGAAACTATTCTTTGAGATTCTGTAATAGCGACAATGCATATTAGCTGACCATTGGAGTTCCAGTTTCAACATGACAGCTGTGATCATCTGCAAAGCGAACCATGACAGCGACGAGAGTGGGATTCGAACCCACGCGTGCAGAGCACTTTGGATTAGCAGTCCATCGCCTTAACCACTCGGCCACCTCGCCGCTGGTGTTACGTAGGCTATGACCTTATGAATAATTGAATTGCGTAAATTATGCAGAGCAGCAGACATTTCTTGCTGGTATTGGTGAAATGATAAATAACACAGTATGGTTCCAAGACTATGGTCTGACCCCTGGGATGTGAGACAAGTGCACTCCCACAGTCACACTATGCACATAATGATCTGAACAAAAATGAGGAAATGAATATGTAGCAAGGTCTGTTGAATTCTGTGAAGATTTGAAATCAACGAAATGAAGTACCCGAGACAGCAGAAGGTTTTCTTTCAATAAGCAGTTGGATAGAGCTCTTCAGGATCGTGGAATCAAGGGTTATGGGGATAAGGCAGGAAAAGGATACAGATTTATGATGTTCAGCCATGATCAAAATGAATGGTGGTGCTGGCTCGAAGGGCAGAATGGCCTACTCCTGCACCTGCTGTCTATTGTCTATTAAATTGCCTGTGAGGAATTGTTTTCCAGACTGGAGGAGAGTGCATAGTCCTCAATGACATTACATGGATCACCTAACTACCGCTCAGATGTTTTTGACACGCACCTGTGTGCAGAACAGACAATTTCAAAATCCAAAATAAGGCTAAACTGACAATTGAAGTCAACAATGCAAAAACCTTGACCTGTATCATTTTCCTGGGCCGTGCGACACCAAGTCACTGTATGATCACAGCAACACCGTGAGCAAGTGTCAGAAGGAAAATGAGTGCAGTGCCAGAGCGCATGCTCGGAGCAGCAAGTGACACACTGGGAAGTGCAATTCCCACAACAGGAACACTTCCTAAACAGCGGACTGCGGTGGAAGAATTTAGAGGGGGTTTACACTTTGAAATTTGATGCCAGACACACAATGGAGATCTGTCATTGAGTCTGTTCAAGATGAAGATTTTAAGACTTCTACAGATGCAAAACATAATAAAAAGCTCATGGGTTAGTGAAGGCAAAAGATGAAATTGTACATTTCATCAATCTACCCATCTTTACAATGAGTACCTCACCACTTTCCTCACTCGGGGACAGAACCACTGGTGAAGATGATCATATAATCCCCGTTACTAGACATGAAATCAGAGAAACTCGGTTTCCCAAATGTTAAGGTAAAACCAGGAATGTGGAGGTAAGCATTAATGTGTTGCTCCTGTGCTGCAGGTAACAATGTGCTCGGTATCTCTGTTCCAGTATAGTGGGCTGTGCTGTGCCGAGGTTTTAAGTTTGAGCCGCACATGGAGCAGATTCAATTTATCGTCGTGTTGTGGGATACGGACAGAAGGTGATATTGAGCAAAGCCAAGTTTATGGGAAAATACCCGTGTTTGTGGATTGAGAAACAACCTTTTCTGGATAATGACTCCTTGATGAACAAACATACTGCAAGTATCTAAAACGCGAAGAGACATCTGTAGAGAGAGAGCCGAAGGTGATTTTTCAGCAGATGGATAGCGTTTCCCATGTGTACTGCGTTAAATTCCGGGAAAATAGATGTTGAACTGGTTTCATGTTACACAGTTTACACATGTTTCACTGATGAATCAGTGAACATTCCCCACGTATCCTCGAAGGCAAGGATTTCCTATTCTATTTTCGGGGACCATTACAGCACTGAGTCCCATGTGTGCGTTCAATAAAAGCAAAACAGTTGCAGCAAGACTTTAAAACTAAGATTTTGCTATCTGCTTGCATTGGTTGTCCCAAACATTACATTCCATATTATGGTATGTTTGTGGATGAAAGCACTTTCTGATTCTTGAGCAATTGTACTTCAGTTTTGTCAAAAAATTATCATTCGCTGTTCTCTCTTTCCCTTTCAGTTTCCCGTTTTATATCCCGTATTTAATCAGTTTATCTTAAGTTTTCAATAATTTCAATCAATCTCGCTCCTGATTACCAATCCGAGAGAATGCCACAATCTTGTCAATTTATATGCAGTGCCGCTGTCGGGCGCGGTGACCAAGTGGAAAGGCATTGGTCACGTGAACCAAATAAAAGTAGCCGCTGGTGGAATCTGGCCGTACCATCACAGTCATATTTAAAACATTTAACGTAATCTTTAGCCAAATCATATTGGCAGAAAATAAGAAAACAAAAATGAAAAAAATTGCTGATGTTGAAAATCAAACAAAAATAGACGTTGCTGGAATATTTCAGGACGTCTGGCAGCATCTGTGGGGAGACGGACCCAATGGATGTGAAACGTTAACTGTGATTCATCTGCACAGATGCTGCCAGCTCACCTGTGATTTTACAGCAATTTCTGTTTTTGTTTCAGATTGGCAGATTTTATCACAGTCCATGAGAACAGTGCTCATGAGAATCATACAGACAGCATGGATCTAGTCGTGTGAAATGAGACAGTAATAATGAATGAGTGGAGAGTGTTGTACTGGAAAAGCACACTAGGTCAGGCAACATCTGAGGAGCAGGAGAATGGACGATTTAGGCATAAGCCATTCATCAGGAATAAGGCTTGTGAGTCAGGCAGAGGAACAAAGCTGAAGCCAGGTGCCAACTCACAGGCACCTCCTCCTACAGACCACGATCACAAACTCTCCTCCCCACACCAAACCATCATCTCCCAGACCAACCACAATCTCATCACCTCTGGGTATCTCCCATCCACAACCTCCAACTTCATTGTCCCTGAACCGCGCACTCCCCGATTCTACCTCCTTCCTAAGATTCACAAACCTGACTGCCCCAGTCGACGTATTGTCTCATCCTGAGCCTGTCCCATCCGAATAATCTCTTCCTACCTCGACACAATCCTCTCTCACCAGTTCAGGAAATGCCCACTTCCATTCGTGACACCCCTATACACTTCACCTCCTCCAAGAATTTTGTTTCCCTGGTCCCCAATGCGTCATCTTCACCATGGACATCCAATCCCTGTACAAATTCATCTGCCATGACAGAAGTCTGCAAGCCTTCCATTTCTTAATCTCACACTATCCCAAACAGTACCTTTCCACCGACAACCTCATCCACTTGGCTGAACTGGTCCTCACAATCAACAATTCTTTCCAATTCTTCCACTTCCTCCATTGACGCTGGTAGCCATGGGCACCACATACGACCTAACTATGCCTGCCTGTTTGTTAGATACTCGGAACTGTCCATCTTTCACAATTACACAGGCACCATCCTCCACCTGTTCCTCCGCTACATTGATGAATGTTTGGGTTCACTTGGTGCTCCAACGAGGAGGTTGCATAGCTCACCAACTTTACCAACACCTTCCACTCCAACCTCAAATTTATCCGGATCCTCTTGGCAACTTCCCTCACCTTCCTGGACCTCTCCATCATCGACTCTGGCAACTGACTAATTACAGACATATACTTCAAGCCCACCGATCCCACATGTATCTAGTCTACATCTCCTCCAACCCTATCTCGTGTAAGAACGCCATTCCTTATTCCCAATTCCTCCACCTCCAGCACATATGTTTCCAGGATGACCAATTTCACCTCAGAAAGAGCCAGTTGGTCTCCTTCTTCCACGATCACAACTTGCTTTCCCACGTGGTTGACAGCGCCCTCTAGTTCAACACCTCCATTTCACACACCACCACCCTTGAAGCCACGCCTCTCAACGCAACAAGGACAGAACCACCTGGTGCTCACCTTACATCCCATCAAACACCGCATAAACGCATCATATTCTGCCACTGATGCCACCTCCAAACAGACACCATCACCAGAGATATATTTCGCAGCCCAGCCCTGCCAACATTCCGTAAAGACCATCCCTTCCATGACCACCTCTTCAGGTCCACACATCCCCCCAGCAGCCCATAACCCTCTCCTGGCACCTTTCACTGCCACCAAAGGACGGGTGAAACTAGCACCCACACCACTCCCCTCACCTCAGCCAAGACCCGAATGGATCATTCCACATCCATTAGAAATTCACCTTTACAGCAACCAATGTCATCTACTGAATCCGTTGCGCCCAGTGCGGTCTCCTCTACATCAGGGAGACAGGAAACCTTCTTGCAGATCATTTCAGAGAACATCTCTGGGACACCCGCACCCACCAACTTCACCATCCCGTGGCTGAACACTTCAACTCCCCCTCCTACCCCATCAAAGACATACAGGTCTTGGACCTCGCCACTGCCAAACCGTTACCACCCAACGCCTGGAGGAGGAACACTATACCTACCGGCTTGGGACCCTAACACCACACGGGATAAATGTGAATTTGAACAGTTACCTCATTTCCCCTCCCCAAGCCCAAGCCTTCAACTCGGCACCGTCCTCGCAACCCTTTCCATCACTGCTATTTCTGACCTATTTTCTTCTCCCTCCTATTCATCCATCTATTACTTTCCAGCTATTTCCCCTGAACCCCACACTATTTCCTTTTATCTCTCAACCCCGACTCACAAGCCTTATTCCAGATGAAGGGCTTAAGTCTGAAACCTGAATACTCCTGCTCCTCGGATGCTCCCTGATCTGCTGTGCTTTTGCAACATCACACTACCAACTTTGATCTCCAGCATCTGCAGTCCTAACTTTATCCTTCGAATTATCAATGACCTTAGAATGAATATATCCCTGGATTGCAGTGATCACAGTGTGACTGAGTTTTCCATTTATTTTGGGTGAGGGCAGGCTGGATCTGAGACGAGCGATTAACATCTAAACAATGGGAATTGTATCAGATAGCGAAGTTAGGGCGGGCTGAAGTGAAGTGGAAAGTTCTGTCAGAAGATGGGTCAATACAACTGCATGACATCATCTAGACTGTAAAAGACACGCAGAAGGAGAAAATCAACTTCAGTGCAGTCACAATGACAGGTAAAGTGGAAAGGAGACAATACAACGCACTGAGGTGCAGTGGAATTATTTATGTAAAAGGATTCGATATATAAGCTACACCTTTGCATAGGGACTACCCTCACATTGGAAAATGGAATTTCCTGCAGTGTAACGGCGATATTTGCCTGTGACATCACAATGTTGAGAGACACTGACATAGTTTCTTCTGTGGCTGCATGGCCGAGTGAAAGCATGATCGTCCCATTAACCAGAATTCAATACTTCAAAGCTTTCCTCTGCCCTGTACAACTTATTTGCTGCCCCTGTAGTCAGATCTCAATCGCTTGACTGTGTATCTTCTTCTGCTTCCTGCTTCATGGAAACACTTGAAACGTGAACAAATCCACATTCCACTTTCACCAATCTTTTGCAACTCCCGAGTTGGCACAGGTACGAGTGACCGATTGGCCTTCTCGAGCGTTCTCACTCTGGTATGATCTGAATGATAAAGTGGACTGTGTCTGATCGGCAGAACGTCCCCACGCGGGACGGTGCTGTTTATCCCATCCCCGTGGACTGAGCTGTCTCTATTGGCAGAGTATTCAGCCATTCCCCTCCACTTGCAGGCATTATGACGGGATGTAAATGCGGATATGCTCTGAAGCTTCCTCTCACGGGCACAGCCAGGTGCAAGAGCGCCGCTGGAACTTAGCAACTTTGATTGCGAACTTCCTCCAAATATCAATTATTTGAGAGAGAGAAACGTGCTGAGCTGGTGGGAAAGAGAGAAATGGGCTGTGGACTCTCTTCCCTCAGTAAAACTCAAATCAGTGCATTTCTGTGCTGCCCATTTGATGTTCAGAATCAATCTTCACAGAACAATCCAGCAGGAGGGCTTTTGTTTCAGAGGCGTCGGTTTCTTTGCTGTAATCGGGCATCAGTTAACATCTGAGTCCCAACTGTCCTAGATGAAGCGACTCCGAATGAAACCCTCACACACTGAGAACCTTCCCCACAGCCAGGAGCTGCGGGGCTGCAGACAGTCCAAAGCGGAAGGGAGGATTAAAAACGAGCCATCATTTCACCCTCAGCCACTCTGTCACAGAGACAGGGAGAGGGACGGCAGAGACGTGTGACGTCATTCACGTGCCGACAGAAGCCGTTCAGCCCATCGAGTCCACGGTAAATCTCTATCGCTTGCTTCTATCTGAGGTTATTAATCATCAGTGCTGCCTGTCCTAATAATAGGGAACTGTGTCTGTGTCGAAATGCTGTCTCCAACATACTGAACCACATGTCATTCACGGCTGTTCATTTCACCGGAGGACCCTGCTGTGTGACACAGTGTGGGGAAGAACTGCAAGGCGGTAAAAACAATGACTGCAGATGCTGGAAACCAGATTCTAGATTAGTGGTGGTGGAAGAGCACAGCAGTTCAGGCAGCATCCAAGTAGCTTCGAAATCGACGTTTCGGGCAGAATCCCTTCATTAGGAATAAAGGCAGTGAACCTGAAGCGTGGAGGAGGCTAGAGGAGGGTGGGGTGGGGAGAAAGTAGCGTAGAGTACCATGCGTGATTGGGGGAGGGGATTAAGGTGAAAGGTCAGGGAGGAGAGGGTGGAGTGGATAATTGGAAAAGGAGCTAGGCAGGTAGGACAAGTCCGGACAAGTCATGGGGACAGTGCTGATCTGGAAGTTTAGAACTAGGGCGAGGTGGGGGAAGGGGAAATGAGGAAACTGTTGAAGTCCACATTGATGCCCTGGGGTTGAAGTGTTCCGAGGCGGAAGATGAGGCGTTCTTCCTCCAGGCCTCTGGTGGTGAGGGAGCGGCGGTGAAGGAGGCCCAGGACCTCCATGTACTCGGCAGAGTGGGAGGGGGAGTTGAAATGTTGGACCACAGGGCGGTGTGTTTGAGTGGTGCGGCTGTCCCGGAGATGTTCCTTAAAGTGCTCTGCTAGGAGGCGCCCAGTCTCCCCAATGTAGAGGAGACTGCATCGGGAGCAACGGATACAATAAATGATATTAGTGGATGTGCAAATAAAACTTTGATGGATGTGGAAGGCTCTTTTAGGGCCTTGGAGAGAGGTGAGGGAGGAGGTGTGGGCGCAGGTTTTCCAGTTCCTGCGGTGGCAGGGAAAGTGCCAGGATTGGAGGGTGGGTTGTAGGGGAGCGTAGACCTGACCAGGTAGTCACGGAGGGAACGGTCTTTGTGGAAGGCGGAAAGGGGTGGGGAGGGAAATATATCCCTGGTGGTGGGGTCTGTTTGGAGGTGGCAGAAATGACAGCGGATGATTTGGTTTATGCGAAGGTTTGTAGGGTGGAAGGTGAGCACCAGGGGCGTTCTGTCCTTGTCCTGGTTGGAGGGGTGGGGTCTGAGGGCGGAGGTGCGGAATGTAGATGAGATGCATTGGAGGGCATCTTTAACCACTTGGGAAGGGAAATTGCGGTCTCTAAAGAAGGAGGCCATCTAGTGTGTTTTGTGGTGGAACTGGTCCTCCTGGGAACAGGTCCGGCGGAGGCGGAGCAATCGGGAATATGAGATGGCATTTTTGCAAGAGGTAGGGTGGGAAGAGGTGTAATGCAAGAGGTAGGGTGGGAAGAGGTGTGCATCGGGTCAAATCCCCATCACATACGTGACTGTTGTTCTCATGTTTATTTTTTCTCTATGTGTGCTGAAGTAACACAGTGAGGGAGCAATTACAGTTGTCAGACATACATGTAGGGGCGTATTAAATACTGAAGTTGTGAGATTCGAGCAGTGTTTATTAACATCGACCATTCAGTGTTCGAAACTATGGCTCAGGAATTTGACAGAGAGCGAATTTGAGCAAAGGTTGAGCCGGGGCGTTTACCCCATGACGTAACACGAGTTTCTGCGGTTGCTTTGTTGTTCACGTCATTTGTGTGTTTTGCATCATTGAGGATTTTGAAGTTGTCCCCTCTATAGAAAAGGCCTGTGCTTTTGCAACATTGTACAAAAGATGCAGTACAATAACAGCCGATGCTAATTCTGTCTACTTATCCAGATATTGATCCCTGGAAACAGCATTGTGCACTCTCCTCGAGTCTGGAAAACAACTTTCTCACAGATAATGTTATATTCTCGCTCTCATGGCACTTTTCATTCCATCGGCTTCTGTTTTTCACGGAATCCGATTCAATGGATCTTGTCACTGTGTGTGTATATGTGTCAATGTATGTCTGCCTCTGTGTGTGCATGCCTGTATGTCTGTGTTGGTGTGTGTCGGTGTGTGCATGTCTCTGTGCATCTCTGTGTGTCTGTGTGATAATATGTGCTTGTTTTGTGTGTGTGCGAGTGATTGTGTGTCTCTGTGTATCAGTGATTCTGCGTGTGTGTGAGGAGTGTGGGTGTCTCTGTGTAGTTGGCTTGTAAGGGTGTTTTCTATGTGTCAATGTGTGTATGCCTCTGTCTGTGTGCCAGTGTATGTGCATATCAATATGTATCTGTGTGCCTGTGTGTGTGTGTCTGTGTTTCTGTCTGTGTGTTCCTTTGTGCATGTATGTACGTACATGTGCTTTTTGCGTGTCTGCATATGTGTTAGTTGTGTGTCTGGCTGAGTGTGTCTGTCCGTGTATGAGAGTAAATGTGCATTTGTGGGGAGGGTGCGTGTCTATGTGTGTTAGTGTGCATGTTTGTTTGAGTGTGTATGCCTGTCTGTGTGTGAGTATGTGTGTGTGTGTGGGCAGTGTGGGTGTCTCTGTGTGGGGAGTGTGGATGTTTTCGAGCGTGGGAAGCATGGTTGTCTTTGTGTTTGTGTGTGTGTGTCTGTGTGTGTGTTTCTGTCTCTGTGTGTGCGTGTGTGTCTGTGTGTGTGTTTCTGTGTCTGTGGGTGCGTGTGTGTCTATGTCAAAGAGTGTGGTGCTGGAAAAGCATAGAATTTCAGGCAGCATCCAAGGAGCATGAAAGTTGGAATTTCGAGCATAATCTCATCATTAGTAACGAGGATTGTGGACCATGTGGGCCGAACGATAAATGGAAGGGGATGGTGCTTGGGTAAGGCAGCTGGGAAGGCGACAAATAAATGATGGTGGAGTGAAGGTGATAGGTTGGAGCAAAGAGTGAAGTGGATAGTGGGAATGAAGACGGACAGGTAGCACAGTTCAAGAGGGAGGTGCCGAGTTGGAAGGATGGATCTGGGATAAGTTCTGGTGGGGGGTTGGAATGAAGAAACGAATGAAATCTGTGTCTGTGTGTGTTCTGCGGGTGTGTGTGTGTGTGTGTGTCTGTGTGAGTGCATGCGTATGTGTGCATGTATGTATATATATCTGCATGAGTGTAAGCATTTTGTGTGCGTGTGTGTGTGTCATGGGCGTGTGCATGTCTCTTTGTGTGTGTGGCTCTCTGCGTCTGGGTGTGTGTCGCGTGTGTGTGTGTGCGTTTGTAAGTGCGTGTGTAGGGTGGCTATAGGTATGTGTATCTGTATGTGAGTGTCTGTGTGCAGCTGTATATGTCTGTGTGCACGTGTCTCTGTGTGTGCACACGTTTGTAGTGTGTGTGTAAGTGTGTGTGGCGGTGGCTATGAGTATTGTGTATCTGTGCATGAGTGTCTGTGTCCAGCTCTATGTGTGTACATGCCTCTGTGTGTGTGCGTGTTTGTAGTGTGTGTGTGTGCGTATATGTGTGTTGATGGTGCTCTCAGTTTGGATGGTGCTGTGAGCTGATACATTCCCTCTGTCCTTCCGAAACTGAATCCCTATGATTTTCGCCCTCCATTACCACCTGTACAGAGGGGTGGGGAGACCAGCAGAGACTGAGCGCGACAGAAAACTCAGCAAGTCTTTCACCATCTGTGGGCAGAAATGGAAGTTAATGTTTTGGGTTGAGTACCCCTTCCTCAGAAACTCATGTCAGGGGGATAGTACATCACATTAACACCACAGTGACTGCCAGACTCGCCCTACACTGATACACACAGATAAACACACACGAACACAGAGACAAAGAGACACTCACTCATACACTGACACTAATACAGACATGGAGTGTCTGTCAGTATTTCTCTTGCTCCGGTAACTTTGTCAATATATCACTTGGACTCTGGTATGTGTTAGTTTTTTTCAATCTATTCTTGGTGAGTGTTTTCGTATTGTGCTTGTTCACACTAGTGAGAGAGTCAGTAAGTATGAGTGGAGAGTGATTGTAGGACAATTTCATTGCTTGCCGAAACCAAACCTGGAAGAATTGTAAAGTGTGTGGAGGACAGTGTGGAACTCCAAAAGGGCAGAGACAAATTGGTGTAGTGTTCTGTTTTATGGCAGATGAGCATCAATGCAGAGCAGTGTGAGATGATGCACTTAGGTAGGAATAACATTGACAGACAATATAAAATATCTACAGTTATAAAAGGGCTGCAGGAGCACAGGATGCTGGATATATATAAGGACAGATTATTTGACATGGCAGGACAAGTGAGGAGAGCAGTAAATGTCACAGATTATTTTCAGTATTTGAGCTTTTTACAGGAGGAGGTATAGGAGGGAGCCTCCGTGCTCCCTTCCTGGGAGGTAATAGCGACGATGTGTTGTGAGCCCACCCTCCGGCCACCGAGATGGTGGAGTTTCCATTTATACCAGCTCGACACAAAAGAGAGATGGCATCAGGGCCACGGCTTAGGAGTTGTGCCGGGGGAAACGGAACTGCCAGTGGGTTTAAAGTGAGACTTGCCCTTCACTGAACATTGCTCCTTACTCGTTTGGTGAGATGTGGATGTTTCAGAATCTCCACACGAGGCATCCCGGTCCTCTCCAACTCGTAGCAGGGTCCTCCCCATGTGGTGGTGGCGTGGTGGGGGTGGTGGTGGTGGGATGAGGGAGCGAATATCAGGCACTCCACCACCCGGCTTGAATATTTCTGTCCTATTCCAGGCTGTTTCTCCTGGAATGGTACAAAGAGAGGGAGGGAGGGAAGGTTGCAGTTTGTGGCCCTGCTCTTAGTTCTGGTGTAGGTGTGGCAGGGGAAATGGTGAGGTGTCAGGAGGGAGTTAGTCCATAGTGTTACGGCCATGTTGCGTTATTAGTGTGGGTGGTATAGTGGAAGGAAATTAGGAGAGAGAGAGAGGGAGAGAAGGTGCAAGAGTGAGAGTGGTGGAGCATGAGCCTAGTTCGGTGGTTGGTGCTATAACAAATATACAGTGAGTGCGAGGGAGCAGAGAGAATACAGTGACCCTTACCCTGACAGAGTGGGGAAGGTGATTGATACTTGTCCTGTATTGATGGACATTTCCTCAGACCGCAGATACAGCACTGAGCTGGGTGGTGAGCTCGGACAATGCTCAGGGGGTCTGGTGGTGTGGGTCCCTCTGGGAAGAGAATGGTCAAACTCTGTACTAGCCCATCCACCAGGTCTTCCAAACCCCTGTCCAAAAAACCGTGTTGCAATTGTCCCTTACCTGCCATGCTCAAGGTAAACAGTGCAGGGCAACTTCTAACTAAGAAAGCTCAACCGTCTGCTCATTGGCCTTTTGAAGATGGCACCAGTGCCAGAGATCACGGAATATCCAGGGGCATCCGAGCGATGCTGAGTACCTCCAGCCATGATGGGTGTGAGAATCGGGCTGGTATTGAATAAGAGGGACACCATGGGGTGGAGTGGGTAGGTAATGAGGTGAGTTTGATAAGATAGCACCAGAAACTTGCTCAGACTCGTACAGACAATCCGTCTGTCACATTCAATGAAAACGTCACTGAGACAAATTATTCTTAGATTCAGACCAGTGAGTCATAGATTCTGTTGAAACCACTAACAGTCACAAAGCTGCAGTTGCTTGTACAATGCTCTCCATCACAGAGAAGAACATAAACTTGACCTACCCTTGGGAAATGAGGTAGGGCAGGAGATTGAGTTATCAGTGGGGAAGCACTTTGGAACAAGTAATCATAATTCTATTAGTTTTAAAACAGAGATGGAAAAGGATGAAGTGGATCTAAAAGACAATGTTTTAAATTGGAGGAAGGCTAATTTGATTATATTAGGCAAGAACTTGGATAGGGTAAATGGACAAAGTCTTTTGCCTGGGGTCCGAGAGTCCAGAACGAGAGGGTATAGGTTTGGGGTGAGAGGGAAAGGATATAAAAGTGACTGAAGGGACAATATTTCACAGAGGGTGGTACGTGTATGGAATGAGCTGCCAGAGGAAGTGGTGGAAGCTGGTACGATTGCAACATTTAAGAGGCATTTGGATGAGTGCATGAATAGGAAGGGTTTGGAGGGAAATGGGCAGGACGCTGGCAGGTGGGATTGGATTGGGTTGGGATATCTAGTCGGCATGGATGAGGTGGACCGAAGGGTCTGTTTCCATGCTGCACATCTCTATGACACTATGACTCTAACTTCCAAACTGGATTGGAATCGATATTCACAGATAAGGGGCCAGCTCAGAAGTGGGAAGCCTTCAAAAATGAGATATCAAGAGGCCAGAGACAGTATGCCCCTTTTAGGGTGAGGGGTAAGGCTGGAAGGTGTAAGGAATGCTGGCGGATTGGAGAAATTGATGGCCTGGTCACGGGTAAGAGGGATGCCAATGTCATATAAGGATATCAGGAGTCGATGTTTTTACAGTATTCATTCACGGGATGAGAGTATAACTAGCTTAGCCTGCATTTTTGCCCATCACTAATTGCCAAGAGGCAGTTAACAGTTAACCATATTGTTGTGGGTCTGGAGTCACATGTAACCTGGACCAGGTAAGGATGGCTGTTTGCTTCCTTCAAGGGCATCAGCGAACGAGTTGGGTATTTCAAACAATCAAAACTAGATATATCATCGTCATCAGCCTCTGAATTCCAGATTTAAAGTGACTGTCGAGAAGAGTCTATCGCCAGTAGAACTATAATTAAAAGGGAAATCCGGAGGCCATAAAGGGGGCTTGAGATAGCTTTGACAAATAGGGTTAAGGAAAATTCAAAGGTACTGTACAAACACATTAAGGACGAAAGAGTAACACGGGAGATTTTTGGGTCACATAAATATCAGCAAGGCTTCAGATGTGCAGAACAACAGGAGATGGAGGCGATACTAAACAAGCACCTTGCATCAGTATTTACTGTGCAGAAGGATATGGAAGCTAAGGAACTTCCGAAATTAACAGTGACATCTTGAAAAGTATCTGTATTACAGAGGAAGAGATGCTGGAGTTCGTAAAGCCTGTAAAGATGGAAAGGTCCCCAGGACCTGATAAGCTGTAACCTCGAACTCTGTGGGAAGCTAGGGAAGGGATTGCTGGGTCACATGCTGAGATACTTGTATCATTGATTGTCACAGGTGAGGTGCCAGAAGATAGGAGGTTTGATAACGTGATGTCATTACTTTAAAAACATTAAGAAGGATGGTATGGGAAAGCCGGTTAGCCTGACGTCAGTGATGGGCAAGTTGTTGGTATGGATTATGAGGCACAAGGTCTGCATGTATTTTGAATGGCAAGGACTGATACGGAATCGTCAACGTAGCTTTAAGCATAGGAAATGGTGTCTCACGAAATTGACTGAGATTTTGTGAAGAAACTGACTAAGAGGATTCATTGAGGCAGAGGTGCACATTGCGATATAGACTTCATTAAGGCATTTGACAACGTTCTACATGGTAAACTGGTTAACTAGGTTAGTTCACATGGAATGCACATGGAAAACTAGCCATGTGGATACAAAATTGGCTCGAAGGTAGGAGATAGAGGGTGGTGATGGAGGATTGCTTTTCGAACTGGTGGGCTGTAACCATTGGTGTGCGACAAGTATCAGTGCTGAGTCCACTGTTTTTCATTATTTATATAGATCATTTGGATGTGAACACAGCAGCGATAGTTGGTTAGTTTGCAAATGACACCAAAACTGATGTTGTTGTGGACACACAGAAGGTTTACATCAGAGTACAACGAGATCTTGATCAGGTGGGCTGATCGGCCGAGGAGCAGCGAATGGTGTTTAGTGCAGATAAATGTGAGGCACTGCATTTTGGAAATGCAAATCAGGGCAGGATGGAGACACTTAATGGTAAGGTCCTGTGGAGTGTTGCTTCACAAAAAGGTTTCGGAGTGTAGGTTCAAAATTCCTTGAAAGTTGTGTTACAGTTCGATAGAATTCGGTAGAAGCCATTTGGCATGCTTCCCTTTATTGGTCAGTGCTTTGACTATATGAATTGGGAGGTCATGCTGCTGCTGTACAGCACATTATTTCGGTTATTTTGGAGTATTGTATTCAATTCTGGTCTCCCTCCTATCAGAAAGATATTGTGAAACTGGAAGGGAGACAGAAAAGATTTCCAAGGATGTTGCCAGGATTTGAGCTGCAGGGAGAGAGTGAGTAGGTTGGGGTGGTTTTTCTTGGAGTATGAGAGGCATATACAGGGTTTATAGCCATATCTCTTTCGCAAAACTCGAGGGCATGGATTTCAGGTGAGACCCAAGGACCAAGTTTTTCTAATACAGAATGGTGCATGTGTGGAATGAGCTACCAGTGGAGGTGATGGTGCCTGTTATGATTACAACGTTTAAAAGGCATTTGGATGGGTACATGAAGAGGAAGGGTTTACATCGAAATGTGCCAAGTGCTGCCAAATGGGACTAGTTTAATTTGGGATATCCCATCGGCATGGACAAGTTAGACTGAAGGGTCTGTTTCTGTGCTGTACATCTCCGAGAGTCTATGATTCTGTCTGAACTCACACCAGTATACCATTAATTCACCATTGCCGGAAATACCCGCCTATGTTGCTTGATGCTATCGAAATGCCTTCACTTCAGCATTTTAAAACAATCGAACACATCCATCCGCAACACTGAATCTGAGTCTCTCTCCATCCGTCTATTTCCCAAATCCCTCCCATTTGGTGCTATTTAAACTGTTGTAATTTAAACTGAGCATCAGCTTCCAACATTAAGCAGCTTAGAAACAATGTTCAAAAAGCATAGCTTGTGTTTTATTTGACTTCCCGGTGTCCTGCTCTGTGCTCCATGTTGGATAGTGGACTTCCAGCAGTTTTGATGCACACCTTTCTAACTTGCTCTGCGCCGATCAATTGAACGCCTGTGGTAATCACTCTCTACTGATCATGTGCTCAGTAACACAAGGAATCGCTTGCACTGTTACTGATCCAGAAGAGCCTTCTCACTAGCACTTGAGTGACGTTTAACTTAATTCTAGTTTTGGAATGTTAGTTGAAAAGCTGGGGACGGTTTCCTGGAGGCTGTGCTTTAAGCTGCTGTGGAAGTTCAGGAAGACCAGATGCTTTGGTGACCCACTCTGGATGATTCATGGTGACTGTAGTGACAGCATCTGCAACATGACCATCAAAAGGAGCAGAGACTGCAGAGAGGGGAATATCTTAAAAATGGAATGAGGGAATCACAATCAGATCAGAGAATAACTGCCTCCAATCCCTGTGTCCCAGTCTCTAAGAGTTGAGTGATGGTCTCCTGTTCCTGTGTTCCAGTCTCGAGCAGTCGAGTGACTCGCTTCTGTTCCTGTGTCGAAGTCGAGAGCAGTTTAATGACTGGCTCCTGTTCCTGTGTTCCTGTTTCCACATGCTGCCCCTGAGTAACAGGCTCCAATAGCTGTGTGCTATCCTCCTGCTGCCCTTCAGTAATATGCTCCAATACCTGTGTGCTAAACTCCTGCTACCCCTGAGTAACAGGCTCCAATAGCTGCGTGCTCTCTTCGTGCTGCTCCTGAGTAACAGTCTCCAATAGCTGTGTGCTCTCATCCTGTTGCCCCTGAGTAACAGGCTCCAATAGCTGTGTGCTGTCCTCCTGCTGCCCTTCAGTAACAGGCTCCAATAGCTGCATGCTCACACCCTCCTGCCCCTGAGTAACCGGCTCCAATACCTGTTTGCACACCCACCTGCTGCCCCTGAGTAACAGGCTCCAATAGCTGTGTGCCCTCCTCCTGAGTAACAGGCTCCAACAGCTGTGCGCTCACACCCTGCTGCTCCTGAGTAACAGGCACCAATAGCTGTGTGCCCTCCTCCTGCTGCTCCTGAGTAACAGGCTCCAAGAGCTATGTGCCCTCCTTCTGCTGCTCCTGAGTAACAGGTTTCAATACCTGTGCGCTCTCCTCCTGATGCTCCTGAGTAACAGGCTCCAATACCTGTGCGCTCTCCTCCTGCTGCTCCTGAGTAACAGGCTCCAATAGCTGTGTGCTCTCCTCCTGCTGCTCCTGAGTAACAGGCTCCAATAGCTGTGTGCTCTCCTCTTGCTGCTCCTGAGTAACAGGCTCCAATAGTTGTGTGCTCTCCTCCTGCTGCTCCTGAGTAACAGGCTCCAATAGCTGTGTGCTCTCCTCCTGCTGCTCCTGAGTAACAATCTCCAATAGCTGTGTGCTCTCCTCCTGCTGCTCCTGAGTAACATTTTCCAATAGCTACGAGCTCACCCCCTGCTGTTCCTGAGTTCTAGGCTCCAATAACTGTGTGCTCTCCTCCTGCTGCCCTTCAGTAACAGGCTCCAATACCTGTGTGCTCATGCTCTGCTACTTCTGAGTAACAGGCTCCAATAGCTGTGTGCTGTGCTCCTACTGCCCCTGATTAACAGGCTAAAACAGCTGTCTGCTCATACCCTGCTGCTCCTGAGTAACAGGCTCCAATATCTCTGTGCTCTCCTCCTGCTGCTCCTGATTAACAGGCTCCAACAGCTGTCTGCTCATACCCTGCTGCTCCTGAGTAACAGGCTCCAATAGCTCTGTGCTCTCCTCCTGCTGCTCCTGAGTAACAGGCTCCAATAGCTGTGTGCTCTCCTCCTGCTGCTCCCTAGTAACAGGCTCCAATAGCGGTGTGCTCTCCTCCTGCTGCCCCGAATAACAGGCTCCAATAGCTGTGTGCTCTCCTCCTGCTGCTCCTGAGTAACAGGCTCCAATAGCTATGTGCCCTCCTCCTGCTGCCTCTGAGTAACAGGCTCCAATAGCTGTGTGCTCACCCCCGCTGCTCCCGAGTAACTGTCTGCAATATCTGTTTGCTCTCCACCTGTTGCTCCTGAGTAACAGGCTCTAACAGCTCTATGCTCACCAGCTGCTCCTGTGTAAATAACCTGAAGGACTGAATGGCCTTTTGACATTCCAATCAGTTCGTATTGACTGAAAATCTTTCTGCTTTTTTCGTAAAATACCATCAAAATCAGAATGTTGCATTTATATTTTATTTCTCATTAACTAAGCAATCGTGCTAACTGACTCTGCTTTTGTTATACTGGTCGGAGAAGCTGAACGGGGAACAGTTTCAAGAGGCTGATCAGTTCCTCCTGTCCCTCTGTACCAGGCCGAAAGGCCTATGTCTTCCTATGTCTCGATAGAAGGCACTTGGGGACAGAATTGTTTCTCCCTGTTCCTGAGCAGCAATTTCAATGCGCTGAATGGTGCCTCGAAGTTATGAAATGGTTTGATGCCAGGGCATTTCAAACTACGAGCAGCGTTACTCAAGTATCTAGAACCTTCCTTACAAGGCATTTTATGCAACTGATCTGTCATTCTATCCATGTCTCCTTTTTACAAACAGGATGGAACATATACAACCCAGCAATGTTCCAGCAATACTCCTACATACAAGGAAGAAAGATTTAAAAAGATTGAAAGATTTATGATCTATCCCTCGGCAACAGTCATCCACTCAGTCCAGACTGAGTATATGTTCCCTTTTATTGGGATGTGTAAAATGAGGTAAGGAACTGGTTAACTGAACCTGTTTGTTTGGTGACTGTGATGAATGTCAGTCTCCAAAGATTGTACTTATCCCAGTGGAGGGTTTACATATTTTAATGATAAAATGGACACCGCTAAATGTGTTATCCCATAGTATGAGTGGGTGTCTCACCGACAGCACTCACAGGGATCAGCAGCTGCAGAGACAGGGGAATGGGAGATCTGACTCTGAGAACTTTAGACTGGAATGTAACAACAATGGACAGGAGTTTATCCTCTTATGTATGGTTTCTTTCTACATATCATTCCTGGTCATTACCATTGCGGATCGAATATGGACTTTACATTATTCAATATTTTTATTATCCTACCCTGGCTATTATTGGTGTACCTGGTAAGTTTCACTGTCCATTTATTATTTGCATTAATCATGTGTGAAAGTATTATTGTTCTTTACATTTACTCTACTGTGTAAACATTCACTCTCCAAACCACCACCAACGACTTTCCTTCTTTCGTTCGGGCACTGTGCCTTGTCGGTTGACCTACTCAGTTTTAGCTATGGAACACAATTCATTGTATCACAGCCCTAGTTAAATATTGAAAGCTTGGAGGTCACTGTCTTCTGTTCTAGTTACAAACACCATTTCGTTCCTCTGACTTAATCTCATCCCTGGCCATTATCTGAGGCTGAAACAGACGAGTCACAACTATGGTGATCCCTTTGTCCACGAGCTGATTTCTTTCCCATATCTTAACCATTCCTATTTGTAATTTTTAACGTCTCCTGAATATACGTCACTGGCTTATTCTATCTGCGATTTGAACCCTGAGCTATGAAATGTAGTCTGAATGATCCCAATAATCTGCTGCTGACACTCCCAAATTCAAACCTCCAAATCTGAGTCGACATTCCAAGGCTCGGTTCTCACCTCACACCAAAATCCCATCATTTCTTTGAGAATCGATTTATATTTTTGCTGGGTCTGGCAATGCCTTTAATTTAATATTTTGAACCACATCGTTTCCTCTGTCTGTGGCACAATCCTCAGTTTCTCTATCTTGATTACCCAAAACCTTGTCACTTGTTCTCATTTAAACTGATTCCCTCCATGTGTGTTCTCTCTCAAACAATTTTCATATTTATCGCCACCAAAACACACATATACGCACACACATACACTCTCTCTCTCTCTCTCTTTCTCTCTCTCTCTTTTCCAGCAGCACATTTTTAAGCTCTGATCTCCAGCATCTGCAGTCCTCACTTTCTCCCAGTTTATGGAGTACTCCAGGAGCATGGTCTGCACAGCTCTCCATTCTGGCTTAACTTGTCCCAGCTTACGGTGTGTTGGTTGGTTCTGTGAGGCAGATTCGGATTTTGATGTAACGAAGCATTTCAACTGATCTGCCAATGTTTTCATTTGATGTTCTCATTTTTGTGATTGGACCCAGCATTGTCTCACTTCTCCAGTTATTCTCACTCCCCTGTCTCCTTATCCATATTTTTGCAACATGTTATCAGTTAATTAATTGTTTGTTTTTCTGTATCGTTCCCTGGTGTTTTATTTTTGGCTTCTGACTGTATCGAATGCTGACATTGTGAAGCTCTGAAACAATGAAATAATGTGTATTGGGCAGTTGTTCACTTGCTGGTGTGTCCCATGTGCTTATCTATGTTGGGCAAGGGGTTCCAGTAGCTTTGAGAGATGTGCCTGTCCACTCAACAACTGTGTTTGTCGCTCTCAGCTGACCGTGCAGTCACTAACACGAAGGAACCCCTCGGCAATCATTATAAAGGACAAGGTATCCAACTTGTAACTGAGGAGCTTATGACTGACTCCTGTTACTGAAACATTAGTGGATGGGCTGGGGATGGTTTGCAGGAGGTCGTGCTGTGAGCTGACTCTCACATTCAGAGAGACCTGATGATTTGGTGACGCAAATCTGGATGGAGCATTGCGACTGTGGTTGCAGCATCTGGGTCTGTAACATGAACAACAAAAAATGAGCAGATATTCAGAGAAGGAAAACTCTGAAACCACGGAGTGAGTGTGTGGGGAAAGGAATCTGCCAAATCTGTCTGTATCTTAACGTAGGCACACACGCCCTCTCGCTCTCTCCCGACATACACCCATGCACCTCTCCCTCTCCTCCCCGCGCACACTCACACTCCCCTCACTCATATCAATAAATCATATTTTGTCAAAAATATACAATTTGTATACAGTCAGTCAATGCGGTATTTTATAAACTCATACTTTGCAAATAAAATCTGTCTGACTCCAGGAGAAGAAAAAGACAGACTCGAAACAAGACCACACGCCTATATAACATAGTCTGTCCGGAGGGGTCCCTTCCTTTACATCGTTAGTACCTTAAATTATCTCCAGGCGGTGACTTGAAATAAATTCTCAGGTTTTCATATTAATCAATCAAAACCCGCACCTCCATTCTAACTGATAAAAGGTTTGGGAGACATCTTCGATGTGTTAAATTCACGTGCATGTGTTGTCCAACCCTTTGACCTTTTCCTTATAAATTATATGTCTAAGGTCTTCTGCTCTCACTAACACCTGATGAAGGAAGAGCGGGACCAAAGCTTGTGTTTTTCAAAATAAAACTGTTGGATTATAACCTGGTATCTTGCCATTTGTAATGTTGTCCAACCCAGTCCAAACCAACACCTCCATATCATAGCTTTTGTTCATTAGCGCCTCTCCAACAAAATACATTTTCCTTATCCCATTTGCTTTTGTTTTGCATATTAATCTTTTGTAAGGCAGTTATGCAATGCCTTCTGGAAGTCCAGAACTAAGACATCTATAGGATCCCCTTCATCCACCATGTTTGTCAGATTATTTTTTTTTCAAAACATAAGTCAAAAAAATAAACCTGATGTATCCTTCAGTAAATCATGTTGACTGCGATGGATTGTGGTTTGATTTGAACATTTCCTGTTCTTAATTCCTTAATTACTGATTCGAACAATTTGTTTTCAATTCCCAACAGTTTGTTCATCACTTGTCATTCCCTAGTGAAGTTGGCTATTCGAAGTTTTTTCCCTTTCTATAACCTCGACATTCCCTTTCAATTCACAAGGTTGTAAATGATCTACTACAATTGCTGTGTAAGAGGCATGAGTGGCTGAATGAACTCATTATGTTCCTGCTTTACACACGTGATGGGCTGAATATCCTCCCGGTGTTCCTACATTATCTTCTCGATGGCTGACATGTCTTGCTCCTGTTCCTGCCAAAGCCACTCAAGGTCTCAATGTCCTTCTTCTGTTGCTCAGTGACAGGTTTGGGGACTTACGGAATCTCCCTGCTGTTAAGTCACATTTCGAGGGCTGAATTGAGCAGGCACGTTGTGTTGCCCACAATGAGTAGCGCAGTGGTTAGCACTACAGCCTCACAGCACCAGTGATCCAGGTTCAATTTCAGTCATGAGTCACTGTCTCACATTCTCCCTGTGCCTGCAAGGGTTTCTATCGGGTACTCCAGTTTCCTCCCAACCCCACGATGTGCAGGTAAGGTGCATTAGTCAAAGAAAATGCCAGGTTACAGAGATTGGGTGGAGAGCTGGGGGGAATAGTGGGACTTAAATGTGGTGGTCTTCGGAGGATTAGTTTGCTCTCGATGAGTCAAATGGCCTGCTTCCACATTGTAGGAATTCTATGTTTAACACCTTCATTGCACAAATCAGTTGAGGGAATAATCTCTGAGTTAATTCCGATCTCCCCAGTGAGGAGATAAATTCTGTACACACTACTCCAGATGTGATCTCACCGAGATCCTGTACATCAGCAGCAGCACTTCACCAGCCTACTGTAAGGTTCCCATCCAGGTTAGAGCTGTCTCAGTTCTTTGGGGGAATACACAGCATTGTTGAAAGATTATTGTCCTTCTCTGCTTCACCAGCATAACGGGAGATCTGGTGAAAATGTCATAATGACACTTGAGAGAAATGGGTAGGACGTGGTGAGATGACATCAATGTTGAGATATGCCTCACCAAACATCTCGCCTGAATCTGCCATTAATCTCCCCAGAGCCCATGTCACTCATATTCCACAGAATCTGGTAAGGTGGAGCTCAGAAACAGCAAGTAGAAGCAAACATTTATGGGAGTTATACCTAAAAGACAAAATTGTGATACAAATTCTGTTTATATTACAAAACAGGAAATTACATATTGAAGTTTTGTGGGTACTACAATAAAAATGGGTAGCTTCAAGTAATATCGGAACAGTGTTAACCCAAGTGAATTTTAATGCTGGGGAAATGGATTTCATGAGGGTGTATGAGATGGGTTGCTTTAACAGTATTTTGAGCACCGAGCTAGAGTTCAGACTGTTTTGAAATTGGTGTTGTGTGATCTGAGAACAGAAAAAAATGACAGGAAAACTAACCAGTTACTTAGTGTCTGTCTTCATGGAGGAAATACCAAGTGACCATGGGACTTGTGCAACTAAACGCTAAAATCATCCATGTCAGTGATGAGGTAGTATTTGAAAACATATGTGGATTGAGGATTGATAAGTCTGACAGACCCGATGTAATTCATACTGAAATGTCAGAGAAAGCAGCAGTGCACAGATTGCTTGCATTGCGGATCATTGTATTTTTCCATGTCCAATTTGGAAGATAATGAATGCATTCCAAGGATTTAGGAAAGAAAGAGGAGGGAGAGTGGAGACCTACAGACCAGCTAACCTGTTATCCACAGTAGGGAATGTGTTGAAATTTATTATAAAGAATCTGATATTGGACACTTAGAGAACAATAGCAAACGTCAAGAGAATGATTCTAGATTTCTGAAAGGGTAGTCAAAATTTGCAAACTTTTTGTTTGAAGATAACCCTTGTGAATGTAAACAATGGAAAACCAGTGAATATGCTATAGTTGGATACTCAAGAGGATCTTCAAGAACTCATGCAGTATGTTAACAGAGAGGGGGGAAAAAGTACACTAGGAGAAACATACGCAAATTGAGCAAGGTAAAAGTTAGGTATGATTTTATTTAAAGAGAATCAGTATATAGGCGTTGTAGAGCTCCATGCTCTCTCTCCACGGATGCTGTCTGACTCACTGTGATATCTACCACGTGTGGGTTTCAGTACAGATTGCAGCTTCTACAGTAATTATTCCGACTAGAAGTAAAGACATTCTGCACGAGTTACACAGAGTGTTGGTGACACTGTACCTGGAGTATTGTTTACAGATCTGATGTCCTAATCTAATTACAATTTCTGACAGAAGAGAGTCTATTGGTCGGTTTCTGAAGAGATTATTAACAAGAGTTATAAGTGTGAACTGTCAAAGGAAAAGGTAAGAGAAAACAAGTGCAACTTCGTTACAGTCTGAACCCAGAGAATGCAGCCTTACAGCAGGGAAGTGACAGAACTATGAAGCAAATACATTAGCTCTGTCTTCACAGAAGAAGAAAAAACAAACAAGTCAAATCTTCCCAGCAAGACTGGGAAGCCTTAGTCTCGAGAGATAAAGAATGAGATTGATAAATAAATGTATTGAGATAAATTATTGGGACTTAATGTATGGTTGAACTCAGCATACAGATGGAAGGTAAGAAGACAAAATCCAATACCAGAGCATTGTGCTTAAATAAAGGAGACTACAATAGGATGAGGGAGGAGTTAGCTAAAGTTGGCTGGAAGAAAATGCTTTAAGGTGGAACCGTTGATGAACACAGCCTGGCTTTCAATGCAATATTTCCAAGTGCTCAGCAACAGTATATAACAGGGAAATGGAAGGACTGAAGGAAAATAGTAATCTGTCGTGGATGTCTCAGAAAATAAGGGAAGCTATCAAATAACTGGCATAAATAATGACAAAGACCACTGGGAAACTAAAAGACTTGGAAAAATATAAACGTCAAAAGAAAGCAACAAAAAAAAACTGTCAAAAGAATAAGATAGATTATGAGAGTAAACTACCTCAGAATATAAAGACAGCTACCAAAAGATTCTATAAATATATAAAACAAAAATAGTGGCTAAGGTAAGCAATTGTCCTTTAGAGGGTGGGAAGTGAGATTCAGTAATGGGGTATGAGGAAATGGCCCGAGGATTGGAGCCCATATTTTGTCAATCTTGTCTGTGAAATACATTAGTAACATGTCAGTAATTGTCAAAGCGATGAAGGTAGGTGAGGACCTGGAAACAATCATTCCCACCACAGAGATAATGTTGAGCAAGCTAATGGAGCTAAAGGTGCATGCGTCTCCTGGTTCTGATGGAATGCATCACAATTTACTAACAGAGGTAGTGGGAGAAATAATAAATGCGTTTGTGGAAAATTTTCTAAATTCACTGGACTCTAGTGCAGTTCCAGTAGATTGGAAAACAGGAAATCAGACATCACAGTTTAAAAAGAGATATAGACAAAGTTGGGGAACTATAGACCAGTTAGCCATTAAGTGTAGTGGGGAAAATACTTCAATGCGTAATCAAGGAATAAATAGCAATGCATCTCGACAGGAATCGTCCCATTGGGCTGACATAGCATCAGTTCATGAAAGGCAAGTCATGCTTAACTAATTTACTGGAAATCTATGAAGACATTATGACCACGGATACACAGTAGATGCGGTGTACCAAGATTTACAAAAGGCATTCGACACAATACCGCCAAAAAAGCTGCTGCATAAGGTAAAGATGTGTGGTATTACGGGTCATGCATTAACATGGATAGAGGATTGGTTAACTAACAAGAAGCAATGAGTGGGAATAAATGTGTGTTTTCTGGTTCCTGATCATTGACTAGTGGTATGCCTCAGGGATCAGTGCTAGGATTACAATTATTCACAGCTTAAATGGACGATTTGTAGTTGGACACCACGTGTAGTGTTTCAAAGATTGCAGATAATACTAAATGAGTCTCAGAGCAAAGTATGCAGTATAAAGTAAACTTTACGAAGGAACATAAATAGTTTAAGCTAGTGGGCAAAGGTCTAGCAGATGGAGTACAATTGTAATAAATATGAAGTCATCCATTTTGGTCGGAATACCAGTGAAAAGGACTATTACTTGCATGCTAAAACAAATACAGCATGTTTATGTGCAGAGGGACTTGGGTGTCCTTGTGCATGAATCACAGAAGTTGGTCTGCAGGTGCAACAGGTAGTTGACGAGGGAAATAGAATTGCTAAAGGGATTGAGTTTAAAAGCAGGGAGGTTATGTTGCAGCTGTACAAGGTGCTGGTGAGACCACACCTGGAGTATTGTGTGCAATTTTGGTCTCCTCACTTGAGAAATGATGTCCTGGCACTGCGGTGGATACAGAGGAGGTTCTCTAGGTTGGTTCCGGAGTTGAAGGGGTTCGCTTATGAGGTGAGACAGTGTAGACTGGAATTATATATTGATTGGAATTTGAAAGAATGAGGGAGGATCTGACAGAAACATATATAATTATGAAGGAAATAGATCAGATATAAATAGAGAGGACGTTTCCAGTCGTAGGTGAAACTAGGACAAGAGGGCAAAGTCTCAAAATTAGGTAGAGCAGATTCAGGACTGAATTCAGAAGGAACGTCTTGACCAAGAAGTTTGTGAATCGGTGGAATTCCCTGCTGAGTGAAATAGTTGAAGCTTTATCATTGAATGTGTTTGAAGCTCAGATCGATAATGTTTTGAGCAGTAAAGGAAGTAATGGTTATGGTGAGCGGACGGGCAAGTAGAGCTGAGGCCATGAAATGATCAGCCATGTTCTTATTAATGTTCCTAGTTCTTATGTCATGGGTCGACATGAAATGGGAATCATATTTGAGAAACCGACTGGTCTATACATACAGTGAAGCAATGGATGCAGTGCATTTGGATTTTCAGAAAGATTTTGGTAAAGACTCTGGCCTCGTATGCAAAGTCAAATGTTACAGGGTTGGGGCTAAAATATGAACATGATTTTAGAATGGGAGAGCTGACAGGAAACAGTGAACAGGAATTGAACATTCTGTTTTGAAGTGCAAGGATCTTTGGGTGTCGCAGGGATCGGTGCTTTGGCTCCAGCTATTCCCAATACATCACAAACATTTGGTTGAGAGAATCAAATACAGTATAACCCAGTCTGTTGACAGCACTAAATGCTGTCGGATTGTGAGTGGGCGAGGAGTATATTAAAGAAACGCTCTAAAGTGATTGAGACAAGTAGAGTGAATGGGCAAATGCGTGGCAGATGAAAAGCAATGGGGGTGGATGTGACCGTGTTTATTTTGGTGGAAACAATAGAACAGCAACCGATAATTTGAAAATGGATTGGGCGAAACATTTTGATCTTTAAAGTGATTTATGCCTTTTTTGGTTTCTTCTCCGCAGACCTCCATGGTCAGTGCAGGACAGTGAGTTCTGAAGCCAGAAGTCAATACTGGGAATGATATTGGCACACTAACCAGTGTACACAGACCCACCAAGTTGGTAGCGCAGCATTGAAAAGTTCCGGATCTCCCTGTACAACAGTCATGAAAGCAATATTGCAGAAACACAAAACAGGTAGGAAGGTAAAGGGTGTGTTGACCATTATTTCAGGGGGATTTGAACACAGGAGGAAAGGTGTCTTACTGCAACTGTACAGGCCCTTGGGGAGACGCCCATCTCGAACATTATGCAGTATTGTGTGCAATGTTGGGCTCCTTACTAAAAAAAAAGGACAAACATGACATTGAGGGAGAGCAGTGAAGGATGACCAGACTAATCTCTGGGATGACAGACTTGCTGAGGGAGCAGAGTTTGGGGCGACTGGACCTGTATTCCTTGGGCTTTAGGAAAATGAGTGGAGATCTCAATGAAATATTTAAAACACTGACAGGGCGAGACAGATTGGAAGCAACGATGATCATTCCCCTGGCTGTGTTGTCTAAGACAAGAGGTCACAGTATTAGGTACAGGCAGGCCGCTCTGTACTGAGATAGAATGGTGCACTCAGAGAGTGGTGACCCTGGGAAATTCTATACCGCATCAGGCTGTGGAAGCTAAAACACGGGATATAAATAAGGATTTCTAGACACTAAACGGATCAGTAAACACTGGGGTACGGCTGTCACAAGCTCAGAGATATTAGGAAGGAGGTCTCAGCGGGGTCAACAGGACTGTGTTTCCCGTTCCCTTTTCCAATACTGAGGCTGCAGCTGGGTGTTCTGTCGGTTTTACACTTCCAAACCGCGGAGCACATCAGTGCAACTTAGTATCTTGCTTGACAGGTTAAAAGACCATTGAAGAGTTTATCACATGTCTGTGTGTCTGGAGTCACTTTTAGGTCAGGCCAGGAAAGCATGGAATTCACCAGAACAGAATTCACTTCCATGAAGTACATTGTGGAAGCGAACTGAAGTTTACAATCGACATTGATTTCAGGATCACTGTTCCTGACACCAGATTTTAAATCTCGATATTTTATTAGTTGTAGTTTTGACTTCCACCATCTGCCTGACCATTAGCCTGATCTGGATTAGTAATCCAGTGCCATTTCCACAGCAGCACCATCTCTATATGGGGACCTATTAGAAACCACACTGAGCAGGTAGTCAGAATAATCTCCATTCCAGCCTCACAGGTCATATTCATCTTTAAAATAAGCATCCATCTATCAAAATGCCTATGTTTAATTCTTTCAATCTCAACATAAGTCTGACCTGTTTACTTCTTAATGCCTCTGAACTGCTGTCTACATATCTCTGGTACCAATTCATGAGCACTTAAAATAGATTGTTTGACATCTTCAGGGTCTCTTGACGCATCTGACACCAGAGCAAATACCTCACTCGCCCTCCCTACCAGTTTAGTCTGAACTAGCATTACCCATAATTACTTGGACCATTCCATCTGCCTCGCCAAGTTTTCAATGAAACAAAGAAGGCTTCAAAATCTTTCTCATCAAAATGTGGCAGCGTTTTGACATAGCTGTATGTAACACCAATTCCCTTTTAATCTCAATCCTGTTACTTTGACTTTGTTGACTAAATCGTACCTTCAAGTTCAACTTCTCACTCTTTTTGCTCAACTAAAAACCTTCTCTCTCTCTTTTCTCCTTTTTTCTCTCTTTGCTCAGATACGAACCTTCTCCCCTTTTCCCCTCTCTCACTTCTCTCTTGCTTTCTGTTTCTTCTCTCTCTTTCTCTCTCCCTTTGTTTATCTTTAAACTCCATTTTCCTCAATTATAATTTAAGTTTTTCTCAGTCTACTGCACTTGTCTGTTTCGCTGACACACCTTAGCTTTTGAGTAATTCCCTGACAATTTAGCTTTACTTTTGTCCTTGGTTAATCGCAAATCTATGTTCTTTGCTAATTCTAAAGATTTGGATTTTATTTTTCTTCCTAAACTTCCTTGGAAAAATTGAGAATCATCTTCAAACCTCTCTTAATTTTTTAAGAACCATTTCTCTAACTTTTAATTTAACCAATCACAAGTCTTCGAAATTGTACCAGTTGTCTTACTGACGTTTTATTTAAAGATCTTGGACACCAACGTTCAAATGTTTTAATGTACTGTGCATTTTCTCATCCCTCAAATCTATTCAAAAATCTACCCAAATGATAGTTTGGATCTGCCTAAACCTGTTGTAATCGCGGACGAAAGCCCCCAAACTGTTACAACACAGGATTAACCGCTCTCCTAATTTAAACCAGCCACACAGAAATGTTCACCTCATGTCCTAATATCTTAAGTGTCGAGAGGCAAAGATCCATTTACAGAGTCACGATTTAAAGTAAAATTAACAATTTTGTTCTTTAAGTCCATCAGAGAATAATAAAATAAACAACTATTTAGAAATACTTTGGGTTAAACGTATCTTTTACCTCCAACTCTCCAATACTGGTCAGATGAAACAAAAACCCCGATAAAGGTTACAAAAAATATAATCATGTTTCAAAACCAGTCAGCTTTGTCGATTCTCCTTTGTAGAGTTTGTCTGTAGATTTTACTCACGGTCAGCTTTGATGTTCTGCTGTGCAAACGTCTTATATACAGTTGCCTTCAGGAAGCTCTTCAAGTCGCTGTCTATTTTTGTGGATATCTTTAGTAGTTCTCCTCCTAAATGTTCAAAATATCCAGTTTCATACCACAACGCATCGGATAATTTCATTGATATTGATGCCATCAAATACATTATATTTCATTCTCGATTTGATTTCAGTCTGTTGGTGCATAATTTAAACTGTCTGGGTGAATTTGTATTTGAATTTGTTTCATGGCAACTCATCATCCCTATTGGTTTCACAGACAAATGTTACATTTTAACTTCTTTCAGAACACGTTGTACCAGTTTCCTGTCTCCCTTAACGGGAAAGTATACCTCTACACCTTCATAACAATATCTTTTTTTCTGCCCTGCATAGATTTTCATAAATTTGATCAACTTAGCAAGTTCACATAAACGTATTTTCTGTTCTGAAAAAGACCCATCTTCTCTCATCCTTCCATTGCTTATGACTTTCTTTCCAGTTATCATTCCAATTACTTACAATGTTACTGGCATTCTTCGACAAAGTACTACATTGCGTGTGTGTGTGTGTGTGTGTGTTTCTCTTGGGAATAATCATCTTTAGTTGCACTAAGACGAAAGAATGAGATGTAATCACACCCATATGAAGGAGTAAAATTGCAACGTTTCCAAGTTTTCTGATATCAAGGAAGATGCTAAAAAATCTCCTTTATTCATTGATTGGGAAAGTGAACAAATGACGTTCATGGGCCAAACAGAAGTAATTTACTGAACATTTACTGGGTTCATCGAACGACCAGATATTTAATTTTCTCCTGGGAGTTTAAATTCAGCTTTGTTTCAAGTCTGAGTTACATTTTTTTTATCAAAATGCAATCATCATCGGTGACAAAACCAGATGTTGCTGGAAATACACAGTAGTTTTGGCAGTATCTGTTGTGAGAATGCTGATTCGACACAGCATAGCGGAATGGGTGTGGGTTGTTAGATTTTTGCCAATAGCGTTCAGCGACGTGCCGGTTAAGTACATTGGTCATGGGTAAATGCAGAGTAATAGAGTAGGGGAATCGTTCAGGGTGAGTTACTCTTCGGAGGCTCAGCATGGACGTGCTGTGTGAAATGGCCTGCTTCCTCACTGTAGGGATTCTATGATTCTTTGATTTCTTCATAAAAAGATCGGTCGGTGCCAGGATCAAGAATGCCTCCGAGCATGCTCAGGGCATAGTGAATTGGGAGAGGAAACAGTCAGCAGACGTCGTTCACATTGATATCGATGACATCAGTAAGAAGAATGAAAGGTTGAAATGTCTGGCAAAGAAAGTTCCGGAACAGGTGGGAACTGTACAAAAATGAAAGTGTGCACCTTAACTGGAAGGGCCCCAACATCCTGGAAGGGAGGTGTGATCGTGTAACTCAGGAGGCTGGGAACCAAAGCAGCAGGTCAGAAACTGAACAGAAAGTAGAAGGTGGTCGAATTAACAAGCAGGGCCAGTACAATGACCATGCTGAGGGAAACAATTAAAAAATATGAGTAAAAAGTTGGAGTAAACGATAGGCTCACTGTTATTGGGGATCAATAAAAAAGGATGGAGAGCCTGTGGACAAAAGTATTTAAAAAAGACATATCAATGGAACTTATGTAAAAAAACAATTTTAACGAAAAGCGTGCAGTATTTGGAATAAAATTAATGAGCTGATTGCTCAAACAGAGACAAGTAGATATGGCATGGTGGGGATTAATGAAACGTGATTACAGGAAGGTCAGGACTGCGGTGTTAAATGTCCATGGGTACAGTAGATGGAGTGTCTGCATTGGTCAAGGGTAATGTCAAGGTTGTATTAAGATATGATATTAACACGTGGGACAAAAATGATGAATCAGTCCGGTTCGAAATAAAACACATTTAAAGAAACCCATTGGGAGGAGCATTTCCAGCCCACAAACTCCCATCCCGGCAAACTACTTTCAAAGTAGGGAATAGCATGATCCAGGGAATAATGATGGCTTAAGACAAGGGCACACGAGTGATGATGGGTAATTTGAACATGCATATTGACTGGATTAATCAATTTGCAAGGGGAGGCACAAAGAACGACTCATCCATTCTATAAGGGATTATTTATTCGATTAACGTGTCATGGAATCAACCAGAGAACCGACTTTGGTATTACCTAATGAGGAAGGAGTGATAAATCATAATGTCGTAAGGATCATCTTAGAAAGAGTGGCACAGCATGCTGGAGGTTCACATTCAGATTGAAACAGTGAAGACAGTCACATACGAGAGAGGTTTAGTGTTGGGCAATGTCAACTTTACTGGCCTGAGGAAGCGATTTGCCCAAGTAGACTTGGCAAAAACATTAAAGTGCAGGACGGCTGAATAACAGTGGTAACTACTTCGGGAGATAATCAAAACACCTCAATTGAAGTGCAATCTTTAGCGGATAAGGAATTGTAAAAAGATGAAAAGTGATCCATAGCTTAACAAGGAAGTCAACAATAACAAGACAGTGATGGCCTGGTGGTATTATCGCCGACTGCTCATCCAGTTAATGTTCTAGGCACTCGGGTTCAAATGCTGTCACATTCAATATGAACCTAAAATTAAGAGTCTATTGATGATCATGAAAGCATTGCTCATTGTTAGAAACAGCCATATATTTCACGAGTGTCCTTTAGGGACGGAAACCATCATTCCTACCTGGTCTCACCTATGTATGACTACAAATCCACACAAATTTGGTTAAATCTTAACTGCCCTCTGTGGATGGACAATAAGTTCTGTCTAACTGAGCGACTCCCTCATCCTATGAATAAATTAAAGAAAAACGCTTTAAATACCAGCAAACAGTTACTAAAAACAACATCAAAATGGCTATGAAGCAAAATGTGTAGAAAGCTTAAGAATTGATAAATAACATTTCTCGCAGAAGACAAAAAAGTAAAAGAATGTTAAAATTAAATATTGGCGTCTTAGAGGATGAAAACAGTGAGATCAGATTACTTACAGTCGGCAACAGGCCCTTCAGCCCAACGATTCCACACTGCCCAACCAAAGCGCAACCCACCCATACATTTACCCCTTACCTAACACTACAGGCAGTTGAGTATGGCCAATTCACCTGACCTGCACATCTTTGGACAGTGGAAGGAAACCCACACAGAGGACGCACAAACTCCACACAGTCAGTCATGAGGCGGGAATTGACCCGGGGTCTCTGGCGCTGTGAGGCAGCAGTGCTAACCACTGTGCCACGAGATAGCAGTGGTCAACTCAGAAATGGCATAGGCAAAACCAACACTTCCTGTTTTCACATGGTTTTTAAGGTTTCTTTTTTAACGCTGCAAAAGTTTGTTTCCGTTTCGAAAAATTAAACATTTTTTTAAAAAAAATAAGGAGTTGTGCCTTCATTCCGGAGAGTCTTGTCTGTTTTCTGCTCAGGAGAAGACTTTTCTGCTAGGAATATATTGAAGATGAATATTTATATTGAGATAATTAGTTAAAGGGTTGATTTTATCTAATTTTTATATGTTGGTGTGTATATGTTTTTTTTCTTTCCATTTTAACATTATTATCTATAGGTAATGAAAGGTAACATATAAATAAGGTGTTGTGAAAAATCCTGCTTCTAGGCATAATGTTATTTAGGCCACAGAGAGGTTGGAAAGAAGATTTAGAAAAAAGGTACTACCCAGCAAAGCAGTCCGATAAATGGTGACTGTCAGGAAAGATAAGAAGGTACTTCAATGTCTCCGGCGACTATTCCTCTATCAAAAAGATTTTCACTTTTTGGAACTGTTGAAGAAGGTAGTCTTTCTGAGGAAAATGGAACAGCCGTCAGTTATTGGACTGAAGGCACGATTTTTATATTAGGCAGCGTTAGAGAATATTTAGAAGAATTATTGCTACAGTGGGATTTTCAGTCAGAGGCATCCGCAGGAGATTCTGTGGCAGTGAGCATGAGTTTAGGATGGTTTGTGCTATGCTTAAGAATTGCTCTAAACTTTTCAAGCACATTGTTAAAGGTGAGACTGAGTAGTCAAAGATTGTTGTACATATTGGTAGGAATGACTTTTTAGGGAAAATATTAATGCAGTACAGGGTGAATTTAAGAGGTGAGGTAGATTAAAAATAAAACTTTAAAAGTATTAATTTGTGGTTTACTGCCACTGCCAGCCCCAAACGGTGGAGGAATGAAAGTTTAAAGGAGAAAAATCAATGGCTGAAGAGCTGGGTTGTTGTTGAGGGATTTAGATTTTTGGAAAATTGGAATGTGTTTTGGAATAGAAAACAAATGTTCAAAAAGGATTGGTCTAATCTAAACTGGAAATCAACCAATATCTTAGCAGGGAGATTTGCTCACTCTATATAGGGAGGCATTATATTGATAGGGAAGGCTAGGGGGTTATTCTAATTGGCAGTGTTAATGGACGGATGGATGGAGAAGGTTATTAATGTGAATAGAGCATGTCCATGAGAGAAGAAAGATGAAAGAGTCAGAGTATACACTAATTCTGAAGCACTAAATTGCATTCATTTCAATGTAAGGGGTCTTTATGGGGAAGGTTGATGAACTCAGGGCATGTTTAAGAACATAGGATTGGGATACATATTTATTACTGAAAGTTGGTGAAGAGGTGTTCAAGTCGATAGTGTGGTGCTGGAAAGGCACAGCAGGCCAGGCTAGATTGGCCATGCTAAATTGCTCCAAGTACCCTGGGATGTGTGGGCGAGGTGAATTAGCCATGGGAAATGCAGGCTCAGAGGGATAGGGGAGGGGTTTGTCCAGTGGGATACTGTTTAGAGGGACGGCGTGGCCTCAATGGGCCAAAAATCCTGTTTCCTCACTGTAGGGATTCTATAATTTCAATGGCGTTCTCTTTGATTGGCAACTTTCGACAGGACCCTACCTACATGTCTTGCCCTGATTTGTCTTGTCAAAATGCAACACCTCACATTTATCTAAAATTAACTCCATCTGCCACCCCTTGGCTCACCTAATCAAGTTTCCACTTTGTTCTGAGATATCATTATTCACTGTTGACTACACCACCAAATTTGGAATTATCTACAAACTTACTGATCATACTTCATATACTCAAATGCAAATGATTTGTATAAGTGACAAGAGGCAGTGGACTCACTATTGACTTTTGTGGCACACCACTGGTCACAGATCTCCAACTTCAATGAACAAATGTCCACTGTCGTGACCAGTCTCCAATATTCAAGAAAATTTTGGATCTAACAGGTGAGATCTCCCTGGATCCCAGGCAGTCTAACCTTGCTAACCAGTCTACCATGTAGAACATTTCGGTTTTCTTACTGAATTCCATAAAGACAACATCCACTCTCCTGCCTTCATCAATCATCTTCATCACTTCGTCAAAAAATTCCACCGAGTCAGTGAGACGTGATCTCCAATGTACAAAGCCCTCATCAGTCCTTGTCCTTCCAAATGCATATACATCCTTTCCCTCAAAGTCCCCTCCAACAATTTAGTCACCATTGATGTCAGGCTCACCAGTCTATAGTTAACTGGTTTTTCGTTCCTTTCTTAAGTAATGACACTATGTTAGCAGCCATCCAGGCTTTTGACACCTCACCTGTGGAAATCAATGATACACATATATCAGCAAAAGGCTGAGCAATCCCTTTCCTAGCTTCCCACAATATTCTGGGATACAACTGATCAGGTCCCGGAGATTTGTTCACCTTTATGTGTTTTACAATGTCCAACACCTCCTTGTAATATAGATACTTTTCAAGATATCACTATGCATTTCTTCATTTTCTCACTCTTGAAACATCCTCCACATTAAATACTGAGTTTAAATACTTGTTTTATATCTTTCCCATCTCTTTTGTTTCCACTCATAGGTAGCCTTACTGATCTTTAAGGTGCCCTATTTTCTCCCTAGTTAATCTTTTGACACTAAAAGATTTGTAGAGGTTCGTCAATACCTCATTAACCCTATTTCTAAAGCTAACCCGCGTTCACATTTTTCTGGCCCGATTTCACCGTTGATTATACACTTACTGCCCTTATACTCCTCTGGGGATTCACTTGATTTCAGCTCTGTTAACCTGACATATGCCTCCTTCATTACCTTGACCAGAGCATCAATTTATCTGGCCATCCAGCATTCCCTGCTCCCACCAGACTTCCCCATCTCACTAATAGGAAAACGTTGGCTCTGGACTCTCTGGATCCAAGTTTTGATGGCCTTGCATTTTCCAACCATCCCTTTACCTGTGAATAGGGTATCCCAGTCAGCCTTTCACAGGGCTCACCTAACACTTTCAAAATTGGCCTTGTTCAAAGTTAGAACTTTAATGTTTACATCAGGTATTTCCTATTCCACAACTAATTTACAACTAATATTCATGTGTAAAAGACTTGAAATGTTAAATAAACATTTCCTGCCCCTATGTAACAGGCTCGAGAGGCTGAATAGGCTCCTCCTGTCCCTGTATAACAGCCATTAAATGACACAGCAACCCCTGGATTATGAGCAGCCATTAAACTGTATCTGATGGAGGTCCATCCCTTCTCAGTTACTGAAACACAAATAACACAATGTACTCCAGGTGTCCTCTCAGTGACACCTCATACAGCTGCAGCGACAAATCCTTTTATTTTGAATAATTTTGTTTGCAAAACGTGCTAATGTTCCAGCGTTCCACCTTTTCAAGTAGCAATAGGCTAATATGGACAGAATGCCCTTCTCCTTTCCTTCTGTAAGAGGCCCATAGGGTCAGAATTGCTTTGGCCTGTTCCTGAGCAGCAGTCGCAGTGCTGTGTATCAAGGTTATGAAAGGATTTGAAAACAGGGTATTAAAACCAGGAGTATCCTCACACCGGATAATAAGTATCATACTTTGTGTTAAGGTATCTAGAAACTTGCCCACCTGACTTTTTTTTTATGTAGCCGATCTGTTATTTTATAACTGCTTCCTTTCATAAACAGAGTGGAACATATATAGACCCCTGCAGTGTCCTGTTAATACTCTCGTATGCAAGGAAAAAAAATGATTAAAAAATCAAAGATTTATGGTCCATCCCTCAGTAACCCTTACCCATTCCATCCAAAACCAGTAAATCTTCCCTTTTATAGTGATATGAAAAGTGATGTATGGAACAGGTTAACTGATCCTATTTGTTCAGTGAATGTGATTAATACCAGTCTTCATGGATTCTAATTATCCCAGTGAATGGTTTCCATCTTTTGACGATAAACAGACAGGAGTTTATCTGATTATGTTTGGTATATTTTTGCATTTTATTGGTTTCCCTTATCATTGCAGATCTATTATGCTCTTTGTATTATTCAATATTTTTATTATCCCTTCCTGGCTATCGTTGGTGTTCCTGTTAAGTGTCACTGTCCACTTTTTGTTTCTCTAAACCAGTTATGACTGTATAATACGGTTCGTTCATATAGTCTACACTTCTGGCCACTATTATTGTTCCTGTTGAAACTCTGAATCCAGATATTTACTCTACAGACCACTACTAACTGCATCAATGACGGTGTTCAATTACTGTCTCCCTCTGCTCTGACAGTGTTAATCATGGGTCTCTATATTGACCTACTCACTTTCAGCGGAGAAGCACGATGTATTGCATCTTTGCCTTTGGTATTTAAATATTAAGAGCATGCAGGTCACTGTCTACTGTTCCGGTTACAAACTCCACCTTTTCCCAGTGTTTTCATCCAATCCCTGACCAATACCTGCGGCTGAAGCAGACGATTCATAACTGTGGGTGATCCCTTTGACTATGAGCTGATTCCTGACACCTTGCCTTGACCATTTCTAACTTGAAATACTCATCACTCCACAATGTATCTCACTGGCTTAATCCATCTGCTGTTTGAACCTTGAGCTATGAAATAAAGTGTTAATGAAGTTAATAATCTGCTGCTGACTCTCCTGGCTTCAAGTCCGCCGAAGCAAATCTGATTCTAACTCACACCAGACTCCCATCCATCTGTCATTCATGTGCACGCCGATGTATATTGCTATTGTGTCTGGCAATGACTTTATTTTGACATTCTCAAACACTTTACCTCATCTGTCCATGAAACGTCCCTCGTTCTCTCTCTGTCGATTATCCAAAAGCCTGCCAGTTGTGCATATTTAAAATAGATTCCTTCACATGTGTTCCTTCTCAAACAATGAGTTTTGCATTCAACCACGCCTATCGCGCATGCACACGCACTCTCTCTCACTCTCTGATGAACACACACACACACACAGAGAGAGAGAGACAGCCAACCTTCCCATTGGAGATAGTAATCTGATGCGAGTATAGTTAGCATATGATCGTAAAGTTTGCAATGCTCTCCATGCTCGGCAGATAGTGCAATTTAATGAGCAACACACTAGCATGGTCTGCACATCTCTCCATGCTGGGCTGCCTTCTTGTCCCAGTTTATGTTGTTTGTTGTGTTCTGTGAAGCAGATTCAGAATTTGATGTAAGAAACCATTTCAGCTGATCTGACAATGCCTTTATTCAATGTTTTCATTCTTGTAATTTTACTCTCGAAGATCTTACTTCTCCAGTCAGTCCCACTGCTCTGTCTTTTTCTCCATATTTCCACAACCTCCTTCCAGTTAATCAACTGCCTGTTTCTGTCTTTAATGTGAATCTCTCAGTCCCTCTGTATCTTTCCCTGGCCTTGGGTTTTGTCTCCCAAGTGTATCGAAAGCTGGCATTGTGTAGCTCAGAAACAGTGAAATGGTGTGTGTCAGGCTGTTGTTCACTTCCCGGTATGTCCCATGTGATGGCCATGGACAGGGGTGTTTCAGAAGTTATGAGACACATCCTTATAACTTGGACTGTACCTGTGTTTAACCCCACTCAGGTGACCTTGCGATCAGTAACACGAGGAAGCCCATTGAGTAAAGGACCAGGCATCTAAATTGTGTGACAATGCTGTCACTTTAAAAAAAAGGTTATTTTCTCTTTTTTTAAACAAGAGGTCATAAATGTCAAACTGCCGACTGAAAACAGTTCAAGTAAATAACTTCCGAGACTTTTAGGGTTTTTAATAAATAGTAGTATCAATGGCCAGCTCGCACAGACCAGGCTTTCTAGTTTTTTTCCTTACGGCTGTCAGTCACCAGGTGCTTGTGTCCCAGAAGGGTTGGAAGTTTAGTAAATTATGCCTAGCTGCTATTCTCTCTGAAGCTTCACTTGATGCTGTTTCAAACTGGATTGGAGAACTGTATGTCTGAATGCTCCTTTTTACCATGGAGTGTGTTCAGGTGATGTTAGTATATTGGAACAGTTCATTCGTAGAAGGTACTGTATCCATTATTCGGTTAAGGTTTCCAATAGTTAAGTTAATCTAAATTCCTCTTCATTTTGTATGGATTTTCATTAGAGTGTTTAAATATATTGTGTTTGAATTAATGGTGGGTGGTTTGACGAGTAGCATCACATCTGGAACACCCACTTCATATTTACCTTTAAAATACGAAAAGTTTTGCATCCAAACTACCTCCTTAAAATAGTTTGAGGCAGTCTGGTTCGTCTATAGCAAACTGGGAACTCTTGTCTGGTAACTCCAAATTGGGTTTAGAATTCCAATCCCTACAGTGTGTAAACAGGCCATTCGACCCAACAAGTCCACACCGACCCTCCGAGGAGTAACCTACCCAGACCCATTCCTCTACCCTATTATTACACATTTACCCCGAAAAAGACTCATAACCCACACATCCCTGAAAACTACAAGAAATTTAGCATGGCCAATTCACATGACATGCACACCTTTGGATTGTGGGAGGAAACCAGCGAATCCAGAATAAGCTCATGGAAACACTGGAGAGTACGCACCAGGAGGCTATTGGGTTCAAAGATAGCGTATGGTAGCTGTTAGTGTATTTCATTCCGGATGTTGAATTCAGTTGGTTTAAACAGTGTTTTGTGTATAAAGATTTGTTCAGTCACTGAGAGTTCTCTGGGTGTGGAATAAGTGAAGTTGGGGGTTTTGCAAAAGGTAATGAAGGCAAAGCTGTAGGAATTGGCAGACGAGCTGGAGTTGGGGTTGTGTTTGTCTGTGAGAAAATGAGAGATAATTACAGCTATATATCGGCAATTACATGTCTCAGGGATATGTTTTAGGAAGATTTCACACATTCTTCACACTCCCTCACGGAAACCAAGCTTTGATTTCTGAACTCAAAACGCCATCAGAGTCTTTGGAAATGGCGAGAATTCAATTTCAAATGAGGCACCGTGAACATGAGTAGGAATTGAAACAGTTTGAATTATGATGAAAAGTAAAAATAAAATGAAGAAGAGGAGAGAAAAAGAAAGAAGAAAAGCAGAGAGATTTAACTTCAAAAGTTAGTAATTAGAGAGGAACGTTGACATAGAAGGTGGTGATGAAGGTAGATGGTAGGCTGCATGAGGAGGATAGTGAGGATGAGCAACCCTATAGTGGCCAAAAGCTTGATGGGGATCTGTTTAAATACATCCAGACATTATCTAAATTTGATGAGAATGATAGGGGAGCCTTCTTAATTTAATTTGAGAAAGTGGCTAAACAAATGCAGTGCCCAGTGAAAATGTGGATTTAGTTGATTCAAACAAAGCTGATAGGTATTTGCATCCCTATCAGAGGCGGGGTCTGGGGAGGAGGAGGAGGTGAAGAAAGCCATCGGAAGTGCACATGAGCTTGGGCCAGAAACTGACAGACAGTGTTTCAGGATCGAAAATAGGGTCCGTGGGTAAACACACATTGAGTTTGAAAGGATCAAACAAAGTGATTTTGAAAGGTGGGTAAGGGTATTAAATCAGAGCAAACCTATGGCACGCTTAGAGAGATTCTTATTTTGGAGAAGTTCAACAATTCACTTCCTGCAGTCGTGAGAACTCGTGTGGAAGAGCAGAGAGTTACAATGGCAAGATTAGAAGCTGAAATAGCTGATGATGATGATGATTGAGTTCAGAAATCAAATCTTGGTTTCTGTGAGGGAGTGTGAAGAATGTGTGAGATCTTCCTAAAACATATCCCTGTGAGAGTAAGGTTTACTGACATAGGCCAGGAGTAGCAGGTAAAGAGGTTACAGCATTAAGAGGTACAGAAGTATGTAACTCTTTTATGCTGAGACATGAGGAGCTATGTCATTCAGAGGGACTATTGGAGAGATGAGAAGTGCTCCATTATGTAACGTGTGGTTGGAGTGTCCAGTGGAAACATCAACAGATTGATTCCACAATGGGGAAGGAGGCCTTGAACTTGGTGTTGGCGTTACAACATTTCAGCATTTAAATTGTGCATAACATACATGAGACAAATCCTTTTCACTGATCGTGAACCCTTGAAGTTTTTGGAGAAGTTTAGGGAGAAGAATATCAGTATGTTTCGATTGAGCTTATTACTACTGCCATTCAAATTGAAATTATACAGGTGACAGGGCGAGAATACCTCAGGATTTGACACGTTGTGGAGACTTGAATGAAGAAAGACAAAGGCATTCTGTGGCAGGAGCAAAATGACTGAAATCGAATCGAGTTGTGAACATTTGTATGCTCAGAGTCAATGTAATATATATATATATATATATATATATGCACCTCTACCTCCGCTACATTGATGACTGCATTGGCGCCACCTTGTGCTCCCACGAGGAGGTTGATCAATTCATCAACTTCACCAACACATTCTACCCTGACCTTAACTTTACCTGGACCATCTCTGACGCCTCCCTCCCCTTCGTGGACCTTTCCATCTCCATTAATGACGACCGACTTGACAGTGAAATTTTTTACAAACCTACAGACTCACACAGCTACCTGGATTAAACATCTTCCCACCCTCCCTCTTGCAAAAATGCCATCCCGTATTCCCAATTACTCCGCCTCCGCCGTATCTGCTCCCGGGAGGACCAGTTGCACCACAGAACACACCAGATGGACTCCTTCTTTAGAGACCGCAATTTTCCTTCCCACGTGGTTAAAGATGCCATCCAACGTACACCATCCACATCCCGCACCTCTGCCCTCAGACCCCACCCCTCCAACCGTAACAAGGACAGAACGCCCCTTGGTGCTCACCTTCCACCCTACCAACCCTCGCATAAACCAAATCATCCGCCAACATTTCTGCCACCTCCAAACAGACCCCACCACCAGGGATATATTTCCCTCCCCACCCCTTTCCACCTTCTGCAAAGACCGTTCCCTCCGTGACTTCCTGGTCAGGTCCACGCCTCCCTACAACCCACCCTCAAATCCTGGCACCTTGCCCTGCCACCGCAGGAATTGCAAAACCTGCGCCCACACCTCCTCCATCACCTCCATCCAAGTCCCTAAAGGAGCCTTCCACATCCATCAAAGTTTTACCTGCACATCCATCAATATAATTTATTGTATCCGTTGCTCCCGATGCGATCTCCTCTACATTGCAGAGTCTGGACGTCTCCTTGCAGAGCACCTTAGGGAACATCTGCGGGACACCCGCACCAACCAACCACATCGCCCTGTGGCCCAACATTTCAACTCCCCCTCCCACTCTGCCGAGGACAAGGAGATCCTGGGGCTTCTTCACCGCCGCTCCTTCACCACCAGACGCCTGCAGGAAAAATGCTTCATCTTCCGCCTAGGAGCACTTCAACCCCAGGGCATCAATGTGGACTTGAATAGTTTCCTCATTTCCCCTTCCCCCCGTCACTCCACTTCAAAACTCCCAGCTCAGCACTGTCCCCATGACTTGTCCCACCTACCTATCTTCTTTTCTACCTACCCAATCCACCTTCCACCCAACCTATCACCTTCATCCCCTCCCTCATTCACCTATTGTACTCTATGCTACTTTCTCCCCACCCTCACCCTCCTCTCATTTATCTTTCCACCCTTCAGGCTCTCTGCCGGAATCCCTGATGAAGGGCTTTTGCCCGAAACGTCGATTATACTGCTCCTCGGATGCTGCCTGAACTGCTTTGCTCTTCCAGCATCACTAATCCAGGCTCTGGTTTCCAACATCTGCAGTCATTGTTTTTACCTATATTGGCATTTCAGTCTACTAATAGAGGACGATTAGAAGGTCTAAAATTAATTCATCTTTGTATATTGATGGATCATTTTATTAAACGGGCAGTTGTGAGAATACTATCACCGTAAAAAGGCTATTTTCTCTTAGGTTATTTTTGAAGAGAGGTTCTAAAGGCAGAGGTGCCGAACTGCTGTCTGAACACAGTTTAAGTAAATAACTGAGGAGGCCTTCAGGTTTCATTAAATGGTGGTAACAATCGAAGGGCAGTGGCCAGCTCTCCCAGACCAGGTTTTCTCGTTTTGTTTGTAGCTGAAGCATTCAGAAGCTGTTGGGAATCCAAGAAGGTTTAGGAGTTTCAATAGCTGCTTTTCTCTCTGATATCTCTGTTGATGTTGATACCTCCTGGATCGGAAAATTGCTGTAAGAATCTGTATTTGAATATATCTTTGTGCCAAGCAGTGTATACCAAGAAGGTACGGTATCTATTGTTGTGTAAGTGTTCCAACATATAAGCTATCACAAAATGTTCTTCTCTTTGATTGGATTTTATCTGAAGCATTTGAATAAATTATATTTTGCTAAATGATGAGTGGTTTGACCAGTCACAACATATCTGGAACGCACACTTCCCATCTATGTTTAAAATAAGGAAAGGTTTGGGTCTAATCGACCTTCTTAAAACATTTTGCGGGGATCTGTAGCCGAGGGGTTTCTGACTCCCTCCTGTTACTGAAAAGTTAGTGGAGGGGCTGGGGATGGTTTGCTGGAGGATGTGCTGTGAGCTGCCTCAGACATTCAGGGAGACTTGAAGATTTGCTGACCCAACTTTGGATGGAGCATGTGGACTGTAGTTACAGCATCTGGGTCTGTAACATGAACAACAAATGGAGCAGAGGCTGCAGAGGGGGAAGCTCTGAAACCACGGTGCGTGTGGGGGGGGGGGGGGGGGGGGGGAAGGGATCTGCTGTATCCACCCCGGGTTTTCCAGGAACAGCTTACCGAGCTCCACTTAACCTAGGATCAAAGTGTGAGGGACACTGATTGAACAAGGAGCTGGTCACAGAGCGGTGTCACCTCCTTCATCACGACCTGCAGCTTCACACCAGGGGGAGGATGGTGCTGCCAGTGGCTGTTCAGGTCACAGTTTCATTCAGGTTCTATGGTCCAGAACTTTCCAGGCAGGACTGGGTGACATATCCATCATCTCCCAGTATCTCAAGATCAATGTCACCATTCGATGATGGAGGATATATGGTGGATGAGGTAAATAGATTGTTTCTCCCTCAGCAGGGAGCTGCCGGGTGTATCCAGTACAGTGGGATTCCCGATGGTGTACCTGGCATCTGCAGAGTATCCATGTCAATGGAGAGAGGTAGAGGAACTGAAGGAGCTCTCTCTCTATTAATGTTACAGTGTGCCCATCACAGTACACATCATATTGGTGAATACCGACTGTCCTAGCAGCAGTCACGGCCTCTTCATTCAGAAGCAGTAAGCCATTCCCATCGTCATCGGGTCTCCACGTAGAAAGAAATGAATATATATTGGATAAAGGCCGTCCCCTTGATGCACGTTTCAAATCACCATCCCCACCACCAATCAACCACATCAAAGTATGTACGGAGAGAAATGGGGTCACTGGAGTGTTTTGAGAGCTGACGATCAGGGATGGAGCAAAATCTCCCATGTCTGAACGGGTCTGAGTGAACCCCCCCAGTACACAGTACCATTAAGTCCTGCATTCCCTCTCCATTTCAGTAACATACTGCCTTGCATTATTCTGTAAATGAAATGACAGGTTATATCATGTTAAATTCCACCTGCTAAACTATTATCTATTGCCTTTACCTCTGAATCTATCTGCAGACTCTTCACCCTCTCATGATAATTTATTCTCTTGCTTACCACAGCGACATCACCAAACTCAGCATCTGCATATCTGTTCCCTCCTCCTGATCATTAATGTAGACTGTAAATAGTTGAGAACCCAGCGCTGGTCACTGTGTGACCCTACTGTTTACGTTCTATCTAACTGATTGAGACTGATTTATCCTGAGTGCCTGCTTCCTGTATGATATCCAGTCCTCCCCCATTCCTGTGCAACACAGTTGAAGAGTTGAATAAGAACAAGGAGCATCTGTGAGGAATCCAACCGCTCGATGAGGCTGATGTCAACACGGCCTCTGTTCCACTTTCCTGCCATCTCTCCATCCTAAAACTCTAGTCTCTTGTTGTAGATTGTGCCACATTAAAAAAAAATCCACTCCACATCTACACTTTCATTTACTTTTAGCATTTTAGAGACCTCAATGAGATCTCCTTTCATTCTTATAAACTCGAGAGTATAGGCCTAAACTGCTCAATTTCTCTTCATAAGACAAACACTTCAAATATGGAATCAATGTATTGAAGCTCTTCTGAATTCCCTCCAATGGAATTACCTCATTCTGCAGGACACCCAAACTGTTCTCCAGTTGTAGCTTCACTAATGCCTTGCATAGCTACACCAACACTCCCTACTCTATCCTTTTAGAAATAAACGCTGAAATTATGCTTGCATTTCTCATTACTTACAGTACCCACGGGCAGGTTTTCTGTGATATGCAAGCAGACACCCAGATCCCTCTGCACCTAAGCACTTTGCACTTTCGCTCAATTTAGATAATAATTTGTCTTTCTTTTATACTGGCCAACTTGAATAGCCCCACATTTACTCACTTTAATTTTCCTTGCCAAATGTCGGCCCGTTCACCCAACCTATCCACATAGTTTTTAAATCTCTTGCATTATCATTCCAACGTAATTTCCCACTAATGTTGGTGTCATCTGAAAATGTGATGTCGTATTTTCTATCCAGTCAACCAAGTACAGTAATACTAATGATCTCAAATGAGAACTGAAATCAATAGCGCACCACAAATTGCATTTCCCAAAATAAATGACACATTTAGTCCATCTGACTGCATTTTGTTGGTTAACCAATCCTCCATCCAAACTAATAAATTACTCTTAAACCCATGTTGTCTGATCTTACCACTTACTCTGTGGAGAAGCGATATATCCGATGCCTTCAGGAAGACCAGATACATTCCATCTCAAGGAATCCTACTAGGAAGAGCAGATACATTCCATCTCCAGGAATCCTACTATCCACCTTGCTTGTCACATCTTTAAGTAACTCAAGCAAACACTTCAAACTCGATTTATCTTTTATACAACCATGTTGACTCCAATGGATTGTGGTTTAACTTTGCAAGTATCCCCAACAATGGATTCTAATAATTGTCTTAAATTACAATAGCTTATCATTACGTTTTAGTCCCAAATGTATACAGTTATTATAATTTCTTCCCTTTCGAAAACCTTTACGTTATCTTTGAATTCCTGTTTAATGGGCAAAAGGTTTTAAGAGGTTTACTCCAATTGCTGTTTGAGGCATGTGTGGCTGGCTGGACTCATCATCCTGCTGGCGTACAATCTCGATGGGCTGGCGTCTTTCTGGTGTTCCCATGCTGGTGTCTCCAAGGCCAGAACGACCTTCTCCCGTTGATGCATTAGGGGGTTGGGGGATTATGGAATCCTCCTGTTGCTGGGTAACATTTTGAGGGGCTGATGGGTCTTTTCATACTTCCCCATAACAGGTGGAAATGCGGAACGGTCTCCGCATGTATCCCGGAGATGGGACCGAGGGAGTGATTGGTCTTCTCTTGTTCCCGTACAACAGACATGCGTCTGAATTACCTTTTCCTTTCTCATGAAAGAAGTGTCAGACAGTTTTTATCCTTATCCAGAATGGATTCCTCCACTATCTGTGTAATTTGCTTCACTTGTTGAAATAGGCTCGGTTGGTCTGAATGGCCTCCTGTTATCCCAGTGTAATAATCTCCAGTCACTGTGTGACCTCACCCAGTTGTTACAGTTTTTACAGACTTGAGGTGGCTGAATGAACTGATCCTGTTGCTATTTAACAGGATACTGGTGCAGCATGGCCTACTGTTATAGGCTCGATTGGCTGATTGGCCTCCTTCTGTAAATGTATATCAGGCTCTAGGGGCTGAATAGCCTCATCCTGTTTTGGTGAAACAGGCTCGAATGCCTGAATATTCTCCTGTTGTTCCTGTGTAACAGGCTGGAGAACGGAGTGGCTTCCTCCACTATCTGTGTAATGTGCTTCACTTGTTGATTCCTTGTTGATTCTTTGTTGAAATAGGATACTCTTTAATTTATGTAAACTCCAATGGCTACTGGGTCAACCTGATCATCCTTTCGTTATCAGCTCTCACCTTCATTGCAGGAATCAGTTGAGGGAACCAACTCTGAGCTACTTCAAATATAACATCATCCTTTCTTCATTGAAGAGATTAAATCTGTACACACTACTCCAGATGTGATCTCACTAAGACCCTGTACAGCAGCAGCAACACTTTACCAGACTGTTGTAAGGTTACCACCCAGGTTAGAGCTGTCTCAGCTCTCTGGGGGAATACAGAACATTGTTGGAAAATCATTGTCCTTCTCTACTACATCAGCATAACGGGAGATCTGGAGAAATAAAAGTTTGAGAAGATCATAAATGATGTGGCGAGATGATCTCTACCATTAATCTCCCCAGAGCCCAAGTCGGTCAGATTCCACAGAATCTAGTAAGGTGGAGCGCAAAAACAGCAAGGAGGAGCAAACATTGATGGGAGTTATATATCAAAGTGAAAGCTGCAATACAAATGCTGGACATGTTATAAAACAGGAAATGAGATATTCAAATTTGTGTGTACTGCCGTAATAGTGTACTGTTTAAGTTATATCTAAACTGTGTTAACCCAATTGAATGCTAATGTTGGGAATTATGGATTTCATGACCACGTGCGAGATGGTTTACATGAACACTATGTCGAGCACTGAGCTCGAGATCAGGTTATTTAGGAATTGGTGTTGAGTGATCAGAATAGCTAATGGAAATTATTGCTGGAAAGGACATTTTGGGAACAGTGACCACAATGTATTGGTTTTCTTTTATGCTGTTTGAGTACACGATAGTTTCATTTTTATTTGAAGTAACCGTTATAAATCGGAATCATGCAAGCCATGAAGGTGTGAGGAGATAATGGGGACTACAGATACTGGAGATCAGAGTCGAAGAATGTGGTACTGCAAAAGCACAGTCAGGCAGCATACGGAGACCAGATAAATCGATGTTTCGGGCATAAACCCATCAACAGGAATGAAGCTTATGGGCCAAAGGAGCTGAGAGATAAATGAGAAGGGGGTGCGGCGGCGGGGGGGCAGGGGGAGATAGCTGGGAATGCGATAGGTAGATGAAGGTGGGGTTGAAAGTAATAGGTGACGAAGGGAGACAGAACGCCTCATCTACTGCATCCATTAAACCCAATGTGGTCTTCTCTACATTGGCGAGGTAGGAGGACAACTTGTGGATCATTTCAGAGAACATCTCTGGGACAGCCACATTGAACAACTCTATCGCCTTGTGGCTGAGAACTTTAAATCCCCTTCCCACTCTGCCAAGGACATGTGGGTCATTGGTCTGCTCCACCGCCAAACCCGAGCCACCGGAAGCCTGGAGGAAGAAAGCTTCATCTTCTGCCTTGGGACCCTCCAACCACAAGGGATCATAGTGGGGTTCCCCATTTCCCTATTTCCCCTAATCCCAATTTATCCCACTCCAAAATTCCAAGTCAGCACCGCCCTTTTGAATGTTCCTTTGTGTCCACCTTTTTTCCTTTCAATCTGGGCCACACTCCTCTCTGACTATCACTTTCAACCACACCTTCTTCTACCTATTAGATGAAAGGAGGCAGCTTAGAAAAATGTCAAGTGTTGCAGTACGCCAGTGGATTCAGAGAGACGTAGGACCCAGCAAAGGATGTCCAAGAAACTGAGAAGAAAATCAAAGAGAGAAAAAGCGTGCAAACGAAAGAAAAACATGAAGACTGCTAAAAAGCGTCTATCAATGAATGGAAAAAATAATAAAAACAAGGTCAAATGTGGAACAGTTGATGTGCGTTCAGTATAATTTATTGCAGAGAACAGAGAAATCGCAGGGAAATCAAACAGTTTTTTGTCTCTATCTTCTTGGAAGAATGTCCAGAAATTCTCCCAGAAATACCAAGTGACCATGGGACTTGTGTAAGTGAAGTCAAAGATCATTCTTATCAGTGTTGGGGTTATCTTTGAAAAGAAAGCTGGATTGAGTATTTATAAATCTGACAGACTAGATGGACTTCATACAAAAATTTCAGAGGAAGTAGCAATAGACTTGTTGATTGCATCGCGGATTTTCACTTTATTTTCTGACACATTCCCAAAAGTCATTTAGCCAACCTGGATAAGGCAAAGGTTATAAATATTGTCCAATAGTTTAAGAAAGGATGAAGATAGAGAGTGGTGAACTACAGACCAGTAACTTGTCATCCGCAGTTGGGTGTCTATTGGACTCGATTACAAAGAACATGCTACTAGATATATAGACGGTAATAAAATAACTGGGGAGTGTGGTAATGTATCGATGAAAGAAAAAACAGAAGCGGAAAACATCGTTTTAAAATGGTTTCAAGATTATTCTTGGAGACATACGCAATGAAGAATCAATGGATAATGTATAGTTGGATATTCATGAGCTTTTTTTAAAGAACATGGAGAAGTACAAGTAGGCGAGATCTGGGATAATCCCACGATATTCTACACGGACAATTAGAATAGAATAATCAGCAAACAGTTAGTGTCCATTAGAAACCAAAGGGGCAATCTGTGTGTCAAGCTGGAGAACATTGATGGATTGTAACATGAAACCTTCACATCTATTTTACTTGGGAGAAGGAGGAGGCAGGTACAGAATTCAAGAAGATGGATGGGGAAGATCTTGAACACATTCATGTAATTTCGAGAAAGAATTTGAGGCTTTGTTCTGTGTAAATTTGGACCAATCTCCATGTCTGAATGAGTTGTATCACAGGAGGGTGTTGAGGTCAGGGGAGGAAAGACTCTGACTGAATATTTTAATTAGAATCTGACATTAGGGGACGTGCCGGAGAACTGGAGAACTTTTAATACGATTCCACTTCACAGTAAGTGTGGGAGAGATAGTCCAGGGAACTATAGACGAGCTAGTATTAGATCACTGTTAAGGAAACTACAGGAGAAAATAGGGAATGAGAATATCGAACTCCAATCAGAGTCACAAGGTTTGATCACGGATAATTATCATGACTTTATCAGAAGGAAGTCACATCCGATGGATTTGATTGAATTAGTTTGAGGAGATCGATTGTTTAGTTTTGTAAGAAGGCCTTTGACAAATTTCCACCTGGGAAACTGAAAAATAAATTAAAATCTCACAATATGAATGATAACTTGAAAAGTTATGATGAAAATTGTCTCAGTGTCAGGAGGCAGAGGGTGTTGGGAGAAGGCTGTTTGTGTGAGTGGAGACCAGTGTCCCCTGGTGTACCACAGGGATCAGTGCTGTGTCCCTTATTGTTTGTGCCATTCATAAAAAAAAACTATAGATTTGAATGTGGAGGGGGTTTGGTGGAGAGTGGGGGAGATGTGATAAGTAAGTGTATGTTTGACGTAAAGATTGGCTGGGTGGTTAGCAGTGAGGAGGAACGCCTTAAGTTACAGAAAGATTCAGATAGAATGGTCAGATGGGCAAATCAATGGCAGATAGAATGTAACCCTGATAAATATGAGGTGATGCACTTTGGGAGAAGGAACCAGACAGGGGAGTACTCAATGAATGGCAGCACACTGGGAAATTCAGATTGTGCTTCTCCACACATCCCTGAATGTGACAGGACAGGTTAATGGGCTAGTTAAGAATTGGACCTTGGGTGTTGTGTTTCCTAATCAGGGCGTAGATTATAAGAACAATACAGGGCTTTGGTTAGGACAAAATGGAGTACTGTATGTAGTGCTGGGAGCCACATTCCAGGAAGGTTGTGATTGTACTGGAGAGGGTGCAGAGGTGATTCACCAGGATGTTCCCTGGGATGGAGCATATCAGCTATGGAGAGAGGCTGGATAAACTCAGGTTGTTTACTTGAGAGCAGAGAAAGCTGAGGGGTCCATGATTCAGAAGGATAAGATTATGAGCGACACGGGCAGGGTGGATAGAGAGCCGCTATTCCTTTTAGTCAGAGGGTCAAGCCAGTACACTTTTAAAGTGAAGAGTTTGAGGTTCAGAGAGGATTTAAACTTTTTGTCCCCGAGAGGATATTGTGTTTTGGGATTACTTCCTAAGAGGGGAATTATCACGAGTAACCTCACAATCATTAAAAAGTACTTAGATGAGCTTTTGGAAGTGTAATAACATTTTAGGCTATGGGCCTGCTGTAGGGAAGTGGAACTAATATAAATCGTGCTGTACTGCTGTAGGCACAGAGTCTATGCTCCTGTGAATGTATGGTGTGGAAGTTCAATTATTGAGCAGTTTAAGGCAGGAATTGATGAGTTTCTGAAGAGTATATTCACAAGGGTTATAAGAGTGACCGGTGACAACTTTTAAAATTATGTCAATGTGAAAAATATGCGAAAACAAGTGTAGTTTCCTTACAGTTTGAAACCAGAGAATCGAGAATGGGGAACAGGGAAATGGCAAAACTGTGAAGCCACTACTTCCGTTCTGTCTTCACAGAACTTTCTAACAGTACAAGGAAAACCAAGTCTGGGGTGGGAAAATGATAGAGCACATGGAACATAGAACATAGTAAGGAAATGGTTTAGGATAAATTATTGGGACTGAAAGTAATGGTCATAGACAACACTAACATAGATTTATGAAATGGGAATTATGTCTGAGAAATAGACTGGCAGACAAATGATAGAGAACCAATGGATGTAAAATTCGTGGATTTTCAGAAAAAAAATTTTTAAGCTCCAAGCCCAGTTTACAAAATCAAATCTGAGTGGATTGGGGCTAATGTATGGGCATGTTTCTAGAATGGGACAGCTGGCAGGAAACAGTGAAGAGAAATAAACAGACTCGTCATCAACAGCCTGACATTGTCTGTAAGGTATGATTCTGTAAGGTATAAGTCCTTCCACATTTAGTCAAGAAACTTTGGGGACAATTAAACAATTCACTGGAGGAAGAGATTCCACAAATAACCCCTTCCACCATGATTGTAAAGCCCAGCACTTCAGTGTATAAGATAAGGCTGATGCATTCCCAACAATCTTCAGTCAGAAATGCTGAGTGGATGATCCATCTCAGCCTCCTCCAGTGGTCCACACCGATCCAGTTACCAGTCATCAACCAATTAGATTCAGTCCACGCGATATCCAAAAATGGTCTGAGATACTGGATACTCCAAATGGTTCATACTCTGACAACATTCTGGCAACAGTACTGAAGACTTGTGCTCCATAACTTGCCACTCCCCTAGCCAAACTGTTTCAATACAGTTACAACAATGACATTTCCCTGGTTATGTGGAAAATTACCCCAAGTATCTCCTGTATATAAAAAGCAGAACAAAAAGCAGTCTCCTCTCGATCATCAGTAAACTGGTGGAAGGTGTCAGTGCTTTTAATCAGCACCTGCTTAGCAATACCCTGGTCAATGACACCCAGTTTGGGCTCCACCAGGGCCACTCAGCTCCTGACCTCATTATCATGGTTCAAACATGGATAAAAGAGATAAATTCTAGAGGTGGGTTGAGAGTGATAGCCCTTTAAATCAAGGCTGTCTTCGACCAAGTGTGGTATCAAGGGGCGTTAGCAACACTGGAATCAATGGGTCTCAGAGGGAAACTCCCTGCTGGTTAGAATCATACCTAACACGTAGGAAGGTGGTCATGGTTGATGAAGGTCTGTCAACTCAGCTCCAGGACAAGTCTGTAGGAGTCCCTCGGGCAGTGACTGAAAACTTCTTCAAGGCTGCTTCCTTTTAAGGTCAGCAGTGGGGATGTTCGCCAATGATTGTACAATGTTCTGCAACATTTGTGGCTCCTCAGATACTGAAGCAGTCTACGTCCAAATGCGACAAGATCTGGACAGTATCCAGGCTAACAAGTGGCAAGTAATGTTCAGGCCACGCAAATGCCAGACCATGACCATCACCAGTAAATTACAATCTAACCTGCCCCTTGGCATTCAATGGTGTTACTATCACTGAATCCTGGTGTTACTATCACTGAATCAGTTTCAAAGTCCTGGTGGGTAATCATTGCTCAGAAACTCACTGGTCTCGCCACATAAACACAGTAACTATAACAGCAGATTAGAAGCTAAGAATACTGCGGCGAGTAACTCACATCCTGACTTCCAAACGACTGTCCATCATCTACAATGCATAAGTCAGAAGTGTGATGGAAGACTCCCAATTTGCCTGGATGAGTGCAGCCCCAACAACACTCAAGAAGCTTTACACCATCCAGGACAAAGCAGCCAGTTTGGCCGTCCATTCACCCACAACGCTCCACCATCAATGCTCATCAGCAGCAGTGTTTTACTATCTACATGTTGCAATGAAATGATTCACCAAAGATCCTCAGAGACCATCTTCCCAACTCACGACCACATCTATCTAGAAGGACAAAGGCTGCAGATGTATGGAAATACTGTCATGTTCAGGTTCCACGCCGAGCCATTCACCATCCTGACTTGGAAATATATCACTGCTCCTTCACAGTCACTGGGTCAGAAGCCTGGAATTCCCTCCAAAATGGCATTGGAGGTCAACAGCAGCAGGTGGACTGCAGCGGTTCAACAAGGCAGCTCCCCACCACCTTCGCAATTAGGGATAGGACAATGCTGGCCCAGCTAGTGACTCCGAGAAATAAATAAATATAAATGAACAGAGGACGGTTGCTGAAGTGTCGCAGGGATCGGTGCTTGGGGCCAAGCTGTTCACAATGCCCTTTAAACATTTGGTTACTGGAATCAGATACAATATATCCCAGCCTGCTGACAGCATGAACGGATGTGGGATTGTGAGTGGGTGAGGAGGATGTAAAAGAGCACCGAGAAGATTTAGACAAGTGGAGTGAATGGGTAAATACGTGACAGATGGAGAACAATGTGGATAGAGGTGACGGTGTGCCCTTTGGTGGAGACGATAAATTGGCAGCCTACCATTTGAAAGGGATTGGTTGAAACATGTTAATCTACAAAGGGACGTATGCTCCTTTTTGTTGTTTCCTTCTGCATAAACCTCTGAGGTCCCTGCAGTGCAGTGAGTTCTGCAACCAGAAGTAAATACTGGGCATGGCATTGGCACGCTGCCCAGTGTACACAGACCCACCAAGTGGGGAGCTGCCACACTGAAAAGGATCTGCATCTCCTTGTACACCAGACGCTGAAGGAAATTTTGCAGAAACAGAAAGTAGTGAGGAAAATAAATGGTGTGTTGACCTTCATTTCAGAGGGATGTGAATCCAGGAGAAAGGGTGTCTTACTGCAGCTGTACAGGGCTTTGGTGAAATATCATCCCGAACATTGTGCAGTATTGTGTGTAGTTTTGGTCTCCTTACCTAATAAAGGACAAACCTGACATTGATGGAGAGCAGTGAAGGATGACCAGACTGATCTCTGGGATGACGGGCTTGTTGTGGGAGTAGAGATTGGGGAGACTGGGCCAGTATTCCACGGGGTGTAGGACAATGAATGGAGATCTCAGTGAAATATACAAAACTCTGACAGGGTGAGTCAGATTGGAAGCAGGTCACTCTGCATTGAGATGAGAATAAATGTCTGCACTCACAGGCTGGTGAACCTGGGGAATTCGCTCGCACCTGGAAACCGAGACATTGATTAAAAATAAGGATTTAGAGACAGTAAAGGGATGGTGGGAGAGCAGGAGTACGGTGTTGAAATGAAGGGCCCACCATCATTACATTGAATTGGGTAGAAAACTCGATGGACCAAACGTACTACTGCACTTCCTATTTTATAGCTTCCCAAGGTTACTCACATTAACAGATATGTATATCGTGTGGGGTAAGTGCATTGAGGAGACTTTTTCCATGAACTAGAATGGGGGAGGCTCAATGTGTTGAATGACCTACTCCTTTCTCGCTGTTTCTGTGCAGTCTGTGGGAAAGCTCTGTAAATGCTGTCACAAGCTCTCAGATGTTTGGAAGGAGGTTTCTGCAGGGTCGACAGGACTGTGTTCCCATTCCCTTTTCCGACATTGATGCTGAGGCCGGGTGTTCTGTCCGGTTTCATCCTTTCAGATCTCGGAGTAGTTTGATACAAATGAGTGTCTTGATTGACCGTTTCAGAGACCATTGAAATGTTTATCCCATGTCAGGGTCTTTGGAGTTAGTTTTAGGCCAGCCCAGGAAATCATGGGAGATTCACTTCCTAAAAGTACATTGGAGGATGAAAGTCTGTTTACAATCGATATTGGCTTCAAGGTCACTGTTACTGATCCCAGATTTTAGATCTCGATATTTTAATAATTGTCTTTAACTTCCACCCGCTGCCAAAGCATTAGCCTGGTCTGGATTAGTAATCCAGTGACATTTCCATAATAGCACCATCTCCACATGGGGGCCTATCTGAAACCACACTGAGCAGGTTATTTCTGTGCTGTTTGCCAGCTCTGTCAAAAAGAACTCCCACCAATTTGACTGCCGTGATGGGACTGAGGGCGTGGTAATTGGTCAGATTGTAATTATTCCCCTCTTAGGGAGCGGGACTTAGCTGAGTAATTTTCCACACTGCCAGGGAAATGTCGGAGTTGGATCTGGAATGAAACAGCTTCACCAGGGACACAACTTCTTGTGCAGCACAAGTCTTCAGTCCTATTGCAGAAATGGTGTCAGGGCCCATTTCCTGTGTCATATCTACTGTGTTCAGCTGTTTCTTCATGTCACGTGCAGCAATTGAAATTGGTTGAAGACTGACATCTGTGATTTTGTGGTCATCATGATGAGGGTGAGGTGTATCATCGACTCAACACTTCTGGCAGAGGGTGCTGCAGATGAAACATCCTTCTCTTTTACACTGATGTGCAGGTCTGTTCCATTATTTAGGATGGGAATGTTTGTGGACCCTTCGCCTCCAGTCATTTGTTTAATCGTCCATCACCATTTTATAACTGAACGTGACAGGACTGTAGGGCTTCGTTCAGATCTGTTGTTCAAGTACGGTCACTTTAATGAGTTAGCATCAGGTTAAGGTTCATGTGACTCTGACATGTTCACCCACACTCGTCACTGAGCCATCGATGGTGTTGATTGTAATGACAGACTGAAGTGTTACCCTGGCAAAAAGTTACAGGTTGTGGTTGAATGCTGTTCTGCTTCTCCTGCTGCTGTGATATACAGCACTACAAGAATACGCAGTGTCGAGCTGCAATATCTGCAATGCAATTCTACTCTCTGTTACCCAATTCTTACTGAGACCCATTCCCCCATCAGCCCTGCACTCAGTGACCTAACCTGGTTTCTGATGTGGAAATACTTCCATTTTCAAACTCTCATTCTGCTGAGGATCTGTCTCCCCGGGACTTGCTTCCAATCTGATACATTCCGCAAAAGCATTTAACTGATCTTAATTCAAATCTTTAATTCACCTGAAATTCTTTCCTTGAGAAATACCATCTTCTGTGTTTAAAGTGAATGTGTTTCCTCTGTTTCTTTCCCTGACTATGACTAAGAGCTCTGTAGTGTCAGTAATGCCAGCCTTATGTAGTTGCAGAGCCAATGAATTCTCTGGATTCCCAATCATCTTCACCACATTGTATGTTTTCTCTTTTGGTTTGATGCCTTATCACTCATGGCTGCCTTGTCCTCCCATGGGTATGTTTCATCTTCTTGGGGTTGCATTTCTGGTATTATCTTCCGAATTATCCCCAGAACCTCCTCCCATTGCTGCTCCATGATCTTTCCTCCTCAGCTCCCCTTCCAATTAACTCTGGCCAGCTACGCCCGCATGTCCTTGTAGTTACATTGCTTAATTATAACCACATTACATCTTGAAGAGAGCATTAGGTATAAACTGAAATAAGGAGTTTTTGGAGATGGGACACGAATAATAATTGGTGGATTTCTTAACTAGATACAAAGGGAGAACGAGAGAGATGTTATAGATCTGGAGATGTGGAAAATGAGAAAACTACATTATCGAAAGAAGTAGATGAACATTCCCCAATGGTTGGGAAATGCCTGTGTGCTGTTGTCCTTGGTACAGTGCATGTACAACAGAGTAATATGTTCGAATGCTGAGTCTGAAGCCAGAATATTTATCTCCGATTACATGACAGACACTAGCTTTGGAAAGAACCCAAGAGGCCAACATATTGAAGGGGATGAACTGAAATAATTTGGGACACTAGAATCAAGAATTTGGAGCACACATCCTGGTAAGAATGAGAGAGTAGAGTAGGGAATTCCAGAAAAGGAGGGAACGTTGAGAGGATCAAATCATGTTTTAATGTTTTATCAATTTTATACATGATATGCATCATTTTTCGTTAACTGTGTCTCTGTTGTTCATTTACAATGTGTTGTGCACATGTTAAAAATGCTACTTACTGCACACACACATTGATTAAACAGTGTGTATAAAATCACTTTTCGACCATTGAAACTGTCCTGTTGTAATGTTACGAGGATACTTGAACACCAACTGGCCATCAAAAGACATGACACACTTTCACTACGTTCCATACATACAGACAATGAAAGGCACCACTTTGACTGGGGCAAAGCACACACACATACTAAGACACGCAAGGACCTACTTAGAGGAATGGTATTCTAACCAGACGTCCATCAATAAACCGATCAATTTAGATCCTATCTACATTGTCTTGTTAAAATAACCGGAAATAACATCACCCACTTTAAGAAACGAAGAAAAATTAATAGAGAGGTGGGACATACCACCAGAGCTTCAGCGGAGACTCTCACTGATGATGTCATCGTGGCATGGTGACGAAACTTCTGAAAACAAACCTTCAAGCTCAGTGAGCTAACTTGCAGAGATATAAATTGTTACTTTTTGTTTATTAGTGGAATTTAGGAGTTCTCTGTCGCTCACGTTTTTCCAGATTATGATGTGAGGTGAGCTTTTCTAGATGTGTGGTTTTAATTAACAGAGGGGTCCGACATTGATGTCATAACAGTTTGGGACCTTGCCGTATGGGATTTGGACAAACTTGAACAGATTTGGGGGAGAAAAGCTCCCAGCAAATTCCAAATCGTTGCAATTAGTGACTTTGATCTTCAAATAAAACCAGTGGGAAAATTCGTTCAATTTTGTTACTTGTGATTGATTAAATCAAAAGTGAGGGAAATGGCTTTTAACGTTACAAAAGAGGCTCCCAAATTTTCCAAGGAAGTTTAGAAGGACAGGAGGAGGACATATTTTGGAATTAGCAAATAGGTTGGAATTGGGTTTAACCAGGGAGAAAAGGGAAGCTGAAATTATAATGGAGTTGGTCAAGCACTTTGGTGTATCAGAGAAATAGGCAACTGCAGTAGAGTTAGAAAAACCTTAAATCGCAAATGTGGCAACTGGAGATAGAAGATAAATAAAGCCAAGGAAATAGATAGAGAAGAAAGAGAAAGAGAGGAAAAAGAAAGCGAGAGAGGATTTGAAATTCAGAAAATGGGAATTAGACAAGAAAGTTAAGTTAACAGGATGGAGATGAAGGGAGAGCATAGGAATGTATACAACTAGGTTAGTAACTTGCCATATTTCGGTGAGAAAACTGTCAAAACCTTTTTTATTTCATTTGAAAAAATGGCGAGTCAGATGACGTGTCCAGTGAACTTGTGGGTGATGCTAGTTCAGACTAAGCTGGTGGGCACAGCTGGTGAGGTATGTGCAGCGCTGACAGTTGAGGGGTCAAGAGATTATCAAGATGTCAAATTGGCTTTTTTTTTTGGTTATGAATTGGTACTAGAAGCATATAGACAGAAGTTCAGAAAAATAGAGACGGAAACAGGTCAGTTTTATATTGAGTTTGAAAGAGGTAACCACAGTCATTTTGACAGATGGGTGCTGGCCTTAAAAATGGATAAGACCTGTGAGGCTTGAGGGAGATAAATTTGCTGGAGAAGTTAAAAGACTCACTTCCAGAGATAGTAAGAATTCATGTGAATGTACTGAAAGTTCAAGAAGTGAGAAGCACGGCAGAAATGGCAGGTAAATATGCACTGGGGCATGAGATGATATTTAGCTGCTGGCAAGATTTTCGTCCTGTCAGGGATAGAAATTGGGAGAAGGGAAGATCACACATTACAAAGCGAACAGTAGCTGACAATAGTTTACCACTGGTGAAGAAAGAAGCCCAAGGGGGTGAATGGTGGTGAAAGGCCTCAGGTGCTCTCACTATAAGGGAGTGGAACACATAAAATTACAGTGCTGGTGGTTTAAGAAGGGCACTGGGAAAAGGTGGTTTCACTGCATTAAGCTGGGAGACACCGTGATGGGCGTTGAATGAAGGCACTTTGGGGAAAGATGTGGTAGAAGAGGGTAAGCTCAGTGGAATTAGTGAAACTGGTAAAGGAGACCCCAAGTAGAGCCGAGGAGAAGCAGGAGAGTGCACAGCCTAGAAAAGGGCTGGGTATGGAGGCAATACCTGATCTCTGAAAGAATTCGGCTCTTTAGATAAAGTTTACTCAGAAAGAACAGGTGGAGAAGGACAAGAAGCTATAATTTTGTGAGATATGGGATCTGCTCAGTCTCTAATAGTTGAGAAGTGAGGCGCCAGAAAAGCACAACAGATCAGGCAGCATCCAAACAGCAGGACAATCGAATATCAGGCAGAAACCCATCGTCAGGAGGGGTGGGGGGACAAGGGGGCTGAAAGATAAATACGAGGGTAGTAGTTGGGCTGGTGGAAGGGTCACTGGGAAGACAATAAGAAGATGTAGGTGGGAGTAATAGTGATATGTCAGAGGGGAGAGTGGAGTCGGTTGGTGGGAAGGAAGATGAATAGTTAGGGCAGTCCAAGAGGGCAGTGCTAGGTTGAACAGTTGGATCTGGGAGAGGTTGGTGGAGGGGAGATTTGGAATTTGTTGAAGTCAACGTTGATGCTAAACAGTTTGAGGGTTCCAGCTGTTCTACCACCGATAGGAGTCCTATCACCCTCCTGTCCGACCTATCACCATCACACCCCACCTGCATCTACCTATCGCCTTCCAAGCTCCCTTCCACCCAGTTCCACCTCACCCTCCTATTTAGTTCTCAACCTCCTTCCCCCTCCCTTACTCCCCACTTTCCTGATGAAGGATTTATACCTGAAACGTTAACTCCCCTGCCCCTCGGATGCTGCCGACGTGCTATGCTTTTCCAGCCCCACAATTTCCAACTCTCATCTCCAGCATCTGCAGCCCTCAATTTCTCTCGGCCGCTAATAGTAAGAAATGAAAGTATTTTCACTCTTTCTGGCATGTTAATCAAGAGTGGGAGAATTTGTCGAATGGAGACAGAAATTAAGCATTCCCTTGTAAAACATCAGGATGCAGTGCCAAATCAAGATTAGGGAAGTAACAGTGACAGTAAGTAACAGAGTGTCACTTCCAGGAATACAGTTTGTTCTTGGGAACGATTTAGCAGGAGGCGAGGTGGGAGACGCAGTCCTTGTGGTGGAGAAGCCAACAAAAGTCTAAGGAATTGGGGAGTTAAAAGAAAAATACCCAGGATTTTTTCCAGACTGTGTAGTAACAAGATCCCACTGTCATAAGTTACAGCAGGAAGGAAAAACGAAAGAAAAAGACAAATGAATTGATGCTCAGTGAACTGACCCCCTGTTTGATGTCACGGTGCAGGATAAACCTGAACAGGCAGAGGATCAGGCAGAGGGGTTTAGTCCAGAAAGGCTCATGGACTTACAACAGATATATACACACTCATTCACACACACACATACACATGCACACACACAGAAAAGGAATCAGACTATATTGTCGAACATTATTAACTTAAAGACAGAATCATAAAATTAAAATGGAGAACCCAATAGGTCAGTGCAGAAGGGAAATGGGCCGAAGTGCACCACATTGTGTTACCTGTAGCATACAATGTTATGGCTAACACATCAACATGCGGTCATCTAGGTGGACAGAAGACTCAAGCTAAGGTACAGAAGCATTTCTAGTGGCCTGGAATGCACAAGGACGTGTTTTTTTTTGTACATGATATACATACCAAATGGTAGGTAAGTAACAGGCAGTAATAAAAACAGCACCTTTCTTGCCAATTACTGCAATCGAAGAACATTTCACGTGGGTTATGATTAATTATGTAGCTCCCCTTCCTAAAATAGAAATGGAAAACTATATTTGCTGACAGTAATGAATGTTTCTACCAGATTTCCAGAGGCACTTCCATTACGGAATGTTAACATAAAAAAGGAGGTGGAGGGGTTGGTAGCTTTCTTTACTCGCTGTGGGCTCGGCAGTAAGATTCAGTCAGACCAAGGATCTCATTTTACTGCTCAGCTTTTTAAGGAAGTCATGGATAGGTTCAGCATACAGCAGTTTAAATCAAGTGAATCGGATCCTGAATCCCAGGGAGCCTTGGAAAGTTAGCATCAGATGCTGAAGACCATGTTCACAGCGTACTGTTATGATTACCCGAATGATTGGAATAAAGGTGTCCCATTAAATTGTTTTCCATTAGAGATGCCCCAAATAAATCTACTCACTTTACTTCCTTTGAGTTAATATACATTTGTGAAGCGAGAGGTCCTTTGAAATTAATTAAATATAAATTGACAGGACCGAAGTCGGAAATCTCACACTTGGATTCTGTGTATGAGGTGAAGGAGAGAGTAGATGGAGTAGGTGAGTTTGCTAAATAGTATCTGAAGAGCACAACATAGAGTGAAGCAGGTGGCAGATAAAAACACTGAAACTTTGAAGATTTCCCGTGGGGATGACGTATTAGTATTGCCACCAGTGGTAGGAAATCCCTTCAAAGCCAAGTTTAGTGGCCCCTTTCAAATTAAAAAAAATGTGGAGTCAGTTAAGCCAACTAGTAAAGATACTGGAGATGACAAGAAACGTTATCGAGTATTTTATATGGATGAATAATGCAGCAGCCACATTTAAGACTCAGGAACAGAGCTGTGGCCAAATGAACAAATTGTGCAGTTTATCTGTATGATGTAGTGATCTTTAGCAATTGATTGAAAGCTCACATGTTACAGTTGGCAGAGCATGTTGAACGATTACAAGAAGCAAACTTGGTAATAAATTTAAAGAAAACAGAATTCGTGAAGGCAGAGGTGACGTTCTTGGGACATTACATTGGACATAGAAGGTTGATCCCATGGAACACAAAAACGAAGGGATTTGAGGAATTTCCACGACCATCCTCGAAGAAAGAGGTGTTTCGATTTTTAGAATTGAGTGGATTCTATCAGAAGTTTGCCCCAAACTTCAGCAGTGTATGGGCACCACTGATGGATTTATTAAAGAAGAACACAGAATTGTGGTGGAGAGAACTGACCCCCTGTGCCAGGAGGCATTTGAGAATTTTAAAGTAGGATTAATCACCACATCAGTTTTATCTGCACCAAATATTCTGAATCACTTTGAAAATTGTGTTTGATGCTCGGGGTGTAGGGGTCGGAGATGTATTGATACAGAAAGAGGATGATGGAATTGAATTGCTATTTGTCTACTTGTCGAAAAATTCAATATCCACCAGAAAAAAAATACAAAATCTCCATTATTGAACAAGAATGATTATGTTTCGCACTGGCCTGACAATATTTTAATGTGTGTATGACAAACAAATTGTCGGAGATGGTTGTAGACTTTGGCTAATCTCTCGCATTTTTTGGAATAGTTAAAGAGCAGAATATGAGACTATTTCATTGGAGTCTTACCTTACTGACTTTAAACTCACAAAATGTACATGCTGTGGCTCCTACAATGTAATAGCAGATGGGTTTTCGCGTATTTAAAGAAAAAAGTATAGATAAGATTTACCTTATTCCAGTGTTATAATGGTGTGCAGAATTAACTTGAATGATATAACTGAGATTAATACTTTTCCAATTCATAAAATTGGGTTTAAGAATTAGAGGAAAAGAAATGTAGCCATCTTTTCATTCTGCTTGTTCATTTTATTTTCTGAAGCAGGAAGATGTTATGAAGCCAAAAACATGTATGGGTACTTTAAAACAGAACGGGTTTTGCCGAATAGAAATTAAAGCCACAGATGCCAGCTGAAGGTCAAACTGTTCTACACGTCACCATTAGCTGTGAAATGGATACGTGAGATTTGGTTGCTGTTTTGACAGCAATTTAAATGCAACCAAAGAGTTTAAATAACGCTCAGGAAACCAGAAGCCAACAGAATTTGAATATTATTGTTTGGACACCTGGTAAGCAACGAAATTATGAGAATTACTATATCATGGGGAGTATACAAACCCAGCATTTTGAACACTGGTGGGAGAGCTCCTGCCATCCAACAGCAGAGCAACTGCTATAGAGCAAGAGTGCTGACTGGCCATCTCAAACACTCTCTATCAAAGACACATGTTAATGTAAACCTACTTGCAATAAAAAAAAATGGCCCAGGGAGATCAGCAGCTGAAAGAGTGAACACAGCGGGGAAGATAGAGACTGTATCGTATTGAGATTTTAATGTTTCATATGTAGGTTGTTGGAACAGCATACTTTTACAGAGTTGGAGTCAGATAGTAAGTAGCTAAGAAAATAGGGGCTTGTATTTGTGAATAGTTGTTGTTTAGTGTTCACTATTAAAGTTAAGAAACAAACTTGTTAATGTTTGTTTAAATAGTGGAATGTAGGATATCAGTGTCGCTCATATTTTAACAGATTACAAGGTGAAACGAGCTTTTCTGGGTGTTTGGTTTTAATTAACACAGGGGTTCATCTTCACCTTGTAAATGTCCATCCACGTTAGCCCCATTTCCCTGCAGTTGGCCCATATCCTTCCAGTCCTTTCCTATCGACATATTTATCCAAATGCACTGAAATGTTGTTAATATACACCTCCCCCCCCCCTCCCCCAACCACATCTGCTGGCAGCTCATCCATGTACCAGCCCTCTGTGTAAAAAAGTGACCATTCATGTTCCCTTTTATTCCTTCCCCTCTAACCTTAAACTGATACCCTCTAATACGCCATTCTCTACACTTTTGAAAAAGACTGAGAGCATTAACCCTATCCATACCCCTCATGATTTTATACAGCTCTATAAGGACCCCCTCAGTCTCCTACACTCTGAAGAAAATGTCCCAGTTGTCCAACCTCTCCCTATAACTCAGACCATTGGGTCCTGGCAACGTCTTTGTAAATTTCTTCTGCACTCTTTCTAATTTAATAACATCCTCCACTGAACAAGGTTACAAAAACTGAATACAATACTTCAAGTGCGGCCTTCCCGAAGTACTGCGTAACTGCAACATAAATTCCCAACTTCTATACTCAATGTCCTGCCTGACGAAGGCCAATGTGCCTTCTTCACTGACCTGTCAACCTGTGACTCTACTCTTAGAGAACTGTGCCCGTGAAAACCAAGGTCTCTCTGCCCCTGCACCTCTTAAGACCCTCCCCTTCACCGTTAAACTCCTACCTTGATTTGAGTTTCCAAAATGTAAGACCTCACACGTCGATATTAAATTCCATTTGCCAATTCTCGGCCCACTTCCCCACCTGATTAAGGTCCTGCTGCAATTTCTGATAAACGTCCTCACTGATCACGCTACCACTTATTTTAGTATCATCTGCAAACTTACCAATCATGCCTTGTACGTTCTCAACCAAATCATAGATAACAAACAGCAATGGACACAGCCTTCAGTCTGACCATCATCCTTCCACTAAACCCTCTGCTTCCGACCATCAACCCAACTGTGTATCCGACAGTTCCCCCAGCATTCCACATGATGGAACCTTCTAGAGCAGCCTGCCATGTGGAACCTTATCAAAGGCCTTACTGAAATCCATAGAGACTACGTCTACTGCTCTGTCTTCGTCAACCTTCCTGGTCACTTCATCAAAGAACTTTAACAATTTTGGGAAGCATGATCTCCCACTCACAAGACTATGCTGATTCCTCCGAATCAAACCCTGTGTAAGTAATGGGTGCAGACAATGGTATGCTGTCCTTCATTGTAAGATGATTCGAGTACATAAGTAAAGCCATCTTCCTGCTGTTGGAGAGCCTTGCTGAGAGAGCTTTTGGGACACTGTCTACAGATTTGATCTCTTTTGTAAGGAATGATATCCTTCCCACAGATACAGATGGCGGTATCATGATCGTAGAGCGAAGAACCTAAGAGTTTAATCTGCAGAGCTGTGAAATACGAAGAAATGGTGGTGCTGAAACATGAGGTGTTGCAGGTGTATTTCCAAAAGACACATTGATAGGGTGAGAAATGCCATACTTTACCCAGGATTGATTGGTTTGATTTATTATCACGTGTACCTCAGTACAGGGAAACACTTGATTTATGAGCAGTGGAGGCAGATCATAGTAAGCTTGGCCAGACAGATCATAGGGTGGAAATAGACTTGGACAGAGTAAGGCATACAGGTTACACTGAACAGGACATGAACTAGACAAGATCAACATGAGCAAGATCAGCATTATTTGATCTTAGAGAGTCCATTTATCAGTCTAACGTGACTTTCCTAATAGTTTATGTGCCTAAATTAACTCTCCCCATGTTATTGTGCGGTCGGCGTGTGAACCCTGTACTGAACGTCATGTTGCTCACAATCCCCAACACCAACAACAATACCTTCCATCTGGAACAGGTAGCCATTCCCGCCAGCTTCCGCCCTACATAGAGAACACCAGGTTGTCTTCTCGGAGATGGAAGGTGCCTTCTTGAGACTTCACACAAGATATATGGTTTCCCTCCTCGACACTAGAAAACCACGTTAATGTCCCACGTGTTTATCATGAGCAACGGAGCCAGGAGGAACAACGTGGAGCAGTCTGTCTGTGCAGCCTCTGGTCCACTCGTTCATCTTCTTAGAGCATCAATCTGGAGACAGTGAGGACTGCCGATGCTGGAGATTGTAGGAGAGAGTCGATTGCTGGAAAAGCACAGATGGTCAGGCAGCTCCGAGGAGCAGGAGAATCCACGTTTTAGGCATAAGCCATTCATCAGGAATCAGCAGCAATTACCTCATTCTGTCCCTTTGCAAGTGCGTTGAGGGGGGAATGGCCTCGTCCTGTTCCTGTGTAAGTGACTCAAGGGGCTGAATGGCCTCTTTTGTTCCTGTATAAGTGACTTTAGGGGCTGAATGGCCTCCTTCTGTTCCTTTGTAAGAGACTGAAGGAGCTGAATGGTTTCATCTTGTTGCTGTGGAAGTGGCTTTACGGACCGAATGGCCTCCTCCTGTTCCTGTGTAAGAGAATCAAGGGTCTGAATGGCTTCTTCCTCTTCCGATTGGACAGGACCAAGGGCCTGATTGGGCTACCCCTGGTTCCTGTTTGACAGCTCGATGTACTGACAAGTGTGATGATGCTGCAGGCTTTGAGAGGTTATTTTGTCCTGGTTTCTTTTCAGAGAGAGATTGAATGATCGTTACCAAACTGGTCAGTTAAGGCCACTGAGTAAACAGCTAGGGAGGTCTTAAGTTTATTTTAATGCAGCCTGAATGGGTGTGGCCAGCTGTCACAAATTACGATCTCTGGGTTTTGGTTTGTAAGTATTGGGGTGTCCACAGAATTGGAATCTTCAGTGACTATCTCCTGGCTGCTACTCTCTCTGAATTTTCTCTTGGTGCTGTTTTTAATTCCTGGATTAGAGAAATGTTTGTGACAATCTGTGTCTGAATTTCCCTTTCTGCCAGGTGCTGTGTTTATGGTATTTTCCTGTATTGGAACAGTTCATTAGTAATAGTTCCTAGATTTGTTATTCTGTTAACTTGTCGAACAGAATTACGTTTTTCTAAATTCCTCTTTCTGTGCTTTCATTCTATCTTTCGTGTTTCAATAAATAATGTTCATCTTCACACCGAGTAATTTGATCTGTCACATTGCATCTGGGACAGACACTTTACATTTCCTTTAAAATAAAAAAAACAGTCTAGGCTACCGCCTTCAAATATTTTCGAGGGGCTCTGGTGTGGTCCATCACACTAGACTCCTTCTCTTCCTCAGTAATAGGCTGGAGGCACTGAATGGGCTGTCCCTGTTCTTCTCCAATAGTGTCAATGGGCTGAATGGCTTCCTCATATTCCTGTGAAACCAGCATGAGGTACTGAATGAACTCTTATTTTACTGTAGCAATGTGCGGTGTCAGGCAGTGCTGGTAGATGAATGTTACGGACCATTTAACAGCACAAGTCTCAATTGAGTCTGGGTCTTGCTGCACATGGACACTGGCTGGTTCAGGAGCTGACGGGGGTACAAATTGTTCTGAACATTGTGTAATCTTCAGTGACAATTCCCACTTCTGATCTTATGGTGGGGAGGGTGGGGAGAGGAGCCATGGATGAAGCAGCAGAAGCTGTTTGTGAAGAGGAAGCTCCCCTGAGGATCTCGCACAGAGGTGACCCAGGACGGAGATGATGAACATCTTCCTTTGTGCCATGTTTGACCCCAAACACTGGAGAGGTTACTCTGATTCCCATTAAGTCCAGTTTTGTTGAGCTCCTTGATGTCAACAGAAGGGAACCACTGCCTTGATATTGGGGCCAGTCATTTGTACCTGAACCCTTGTCTCAACCTCTTTTGTTCACATCAATAAACCATGATATAGGAGCAGCAAGTGTTTTCTTCAAACAGGTGGCATTGAATGTCAGGATTTCTGTTCTGAAGAGTGTTGGGGAGCAAAATGACTGTAAGTATTTGAAGAGGAGGTAGATGAATATAGACCTGTCAGAGAGTTGACGGCGATGAAGAATTGGGTATGAAAGAGGATTTGAGACAGACAGCAGATCAGTCATGATCTTAGTGAAGGGCAAGGCAGGCTTGGGGAGTGAACGACCTGTTCCTGTTTCTGATGTTCTCACATTCTGTTATTGGAAAGTTAGTGGGTGTTATTTTCATGAATGTCTGTTATGGAATGTTGCAGGCAGGGAGACCAGAGGAATTTGTGATCCATCTCTGGGTGAGGTATGTGGGCTGTATTCTCAGTGAATCTGGGTCTAAACATGACCAACAAATGAAGCACAAGTTGCAGAGAAGGGAAGCTCTGTAAAGAGAGATGAGGGGCCCCTTCCATACCCGTGCCTGGATTTTCCAATTGCATTTCTCAAATCACTTCAAAGCACGTGTGACAGTCTTGAGAGGCTGAATCGTCTCCTCTGTTTCTGTGCACCAGATTATGGGAGTAAATGGCCTCCAACCTCTCCTATCTAGCAGATATGCGGGGCTGGATGGAATACAGAAACAGGGGACTGACGAGCAGGAGTGGGACATTAGATACTTTGTGCCTTCTTCACCAGGCACTAAGATTGTGGACTCTTCCCCACTTTCCTGTCTGTATGCTGTAACCCGTGACTCACTTCCCTGTCAAATATTTAACTGAACAGCTTTCAATCCATGTGAACAGAGAGGCACGATAAACCTCCAGTGAAGAGAATTCACACTTGAAAGGTCCTTTCAGAATATTTCGCCATCCCTCTTATAGAATCAGAGAGTCATGCAGAACAGAAACAGACCCGTTAGTCCAATCTGTTCACTCCGAGCAGATATCAAATCTGATCTAGTCCCATTTGCTAGCATTTGGCCAATATCCCTCCTCATTCAGATACATTATAAATGTGCGATTGTAACCGCCTTCACCACTTCGTCTGATAGCACTTTCTGTACACACACCACTCTCTGTGTGAAACATTTATCTACAGGTCCATTATAATTATTCGCCCTCTTATTTTCAAACTATGCCCTCTTGTTCTGGACTCCCCTACCTTGGGTAGCAGAACATGGCTGTTCAGAATATCCATGCCTCTGATGATTCTATAAACCTCTATAATATCACCCTTCAGCCTCTGACACTCCAGGGGGAAACACCTCAACCTAATCAACCTTTTCCTGAAGCTCAAACCGAGTTGGATGCAGTATTCTTAAAGTGGCCTCACCAACTTCCTGTACAGATGCAACATGTCACCACAACTCCTATACTCAATGCTCTGACTGATTAAGACAAATGTAACAAATGTGTTCTGCACCACTCTGTCTACCTGCGACTCCACTTTCAAGGAACTATGTACCTACAGCCCTATGTCACTTTGATACACAACACGCCCCAGGACCTTACCATTAAGTGTATAATTTCTGCCATGATTTGCCTTCCCAAAATGCAAAACTTCGTATTTATCTAAATTTAACTATTTCTGTCACTCCTTGTCCCTTTGTCCCATCTAATTGTGGTCTCGTTGTACGCTGAGATAATCTATGACACCACGTTTCTGACGTAATCTGTAACCTTAATAACTATGGCCCCAATATTCATATCTAAATCCTTTACATAAATGATGAAATGCAGTGAAGTCAGTACTGATTCTTACAGCACACTGCTGCTCACAAACCTCCAGTCTGAAAAATATCCCTCTTCCTTCAAGCCAATTGTGACTAGCTTCCTCTGTATCTCGTGTGACCGAGCCTTACTCATCTGCCTACCAATCGGAATGTTATGAACATCTTACTGAGGTCCATGTAGATAATTTCTACCAAACTGCCTTCATCAATCTTCTTTGTCACCGCTTCATAAAACTCAATCAAATTAATGGGACATGATTTCCAATGCAGAAAGCCATGTTGACTACCCCGATCAGCCCTTGCCTTCCCAAATGTATAAGCTGAAAAATGTGTTGCTGGAAAAGCACAGCAGGTCAGGCAGCATCCAAGGAGCAGGAGTATCGACGTTTTGGGCATAAGCATGTATGTAAATTCTTTCCCTCAGAATCCCCTCCAACAACTTACCCACCACTGACATCAGGCTCACTGGTCTATAGTTCCCCAACTTTTTGGGTCACTGTTTCCTTTTCCATTCCCACTGCTCCACTGATCACACTTGTCAAATGTAACCAGGTTTGTGATTTGGCTGATGAAATCGGTCTCAGACTGGGTCAGGGTCAGTTTTAGCAACAAGTCAGGCTAGTTTCTGTAATCTGCTAAAATAGCACGTTTATGATCCGGAGCAATGTTACTCAAACTATGATAGAAAGAAGAATGACAAACTGTTTGGATATTGCAAATAAGGAATCGATATTTCCCTTTCTAAACACATACACTCACACACAAACAAAATCTCTGCAATTTCAAGTTGAATGCGCTTTGTCCATATATTATTGTAACTCATGACAAAAGGAAAAATTGAGAGATTTTTAAAAATGTTATTCTGCTTCTGAAGACATTCTAATCACACAAGCTGCGAGCAATGGGACTTCATCCTGGAACAGTTGGATTTGGCTGAATTCCCTTTGCATTAGGCAGTGAAGAGATTCCAATGAATTCTGGCCAGGGGTCACCCAAGGGTATCACAGTGGCTCAGTGGTTAGCACTGCTACCTCGCAGCACCAGGGACTTGCGTTCAATTCCAGACTCGGGTGACTATTTGTGTAGAGGTTGCATATTCTGGCCTTCTAATGGTTGCTCCAGTTTCCTTCCACAGTCCACAGCTGTGCTGGTTAGATGGATTGGTCATGATAATTTGTCTGAAGTGTTCAGGGGTTTCTAGGTTTGGTGTATCGGTCGGGATAAATGTAAGGGAGCGAGCCTGGGAAGGTTGGTATGGGCATTTTGTGCCGAAGGGCCTGTTTGCACACTGTAGGGATTCTATAAAAATAAGAATGGTAACGATGACTATAGAGTTTTTTTTTTAGCTCGCACACATTGCTGTGATGAGGAACAATGAAGGAGAGAGAGAGCAATAGGCCATTCCTTCTCAGGCAGATTACATTTTCTCCCTCTCTGAGTTGAATCACACAGTAATGTCATCCTCTCTCAAACTGGACGATGTGAGGTCTCCTTGTACATTGTCCAAACTATGTCTCTATCACATTCCCTGTTCCATGTAGGTGCATCATTGCTGCTGTCATACACAGTGCCATATCATGAGCAGAAAATGGTCTCGGTTGACTTGAAGATATGTTTATATGTCGCTGCATCATTAAAAAATAAAATGTTTAATGTATTCAGAATATTGTGTTAAAATGAATTCATTTTGCAACGAATACAGAAATTGCTGGAATAGCTCGGCAGGTCTGTCAGCATCCAGATGCCTTTTACATGCTGTATTTGTACCAGCCTCCACCACATCCTCTGGCAGCTCATTCCACATGCACACAACCCTCTGCGTGAAATGGTGCTGTGGGCTCGTCAAAACCTTTCCCCTCTCAATTCCAACCAATGCCCTCTAGTTTTGGACGCTCCAATCTGGGGAAAAACCCTGACTACTCACCCTATCCATAACCATTTTGATTTTATAAACCTTTACGGCTGCAAAATGTGACTCCAATCAACACGAATGGCTGTGCTTTAAATCATCCTGGGCCGAAATTCTGAAATGCAATACTGACACCTCTTCCTTCTCCATCAAGCCACAATTCTAAATCCGTTTTAATCAGTTTGTTCAGGTGTGTTATGAAACACTTCTGTGGGATTTGCACCCAGACCTTTGTGCCCGGAGGTAGGGACATTAGCACCACTCAGCAATACCCATAAAGCTGTAACATTATTCTCCTGTGTGTTTGTTCATCAGCCTGTCGTGACATGCTGGGACATACCTCTGCAACAGGCAGGACTTGAATCCAGAACTTCTAGTCCAGAGCTTGGAACACCACCAGGCACATTGAGGAATCAAATCCAGAGCTCTGGGTCACAGTCAGGGACTTTACCCACAACATTATCAAATTCAGATTTTGGGTCATATTTTAAGTGTCAGCTTTCAGTTCCGTGTGGATTGATTATAATCAGGTTACATTACTGAATTACACAAAACACTTTGTATTGTTAAACAAATGCAAAATATTTGTCTCAACTGTAGGATGTTGAGGATACGGGATTAGTGGTACTGGAAGAGCACAGCAGATCAGGCAGCATCCGAGGAGCAGTAAAATCGACGTTTCAGGCAAAAGCCCTTCCTGATGAAGGGCTTTTGCCCGAAACGTCGATTTTACTGCCTCTCGGATGCTGCCTGAAATGCTGTGCTCTTCCAGCACCACGAATCCAGAATCTTGTTTCCAGCATCTGCAGTCATTGTTTTTACCTTGTTGAGTGTACGTGCTGTATCATCGAAGTTAACTATGAACAGCTTTAATCGCTATTATCTGTTATCTGCAATATTAGGGAAAGAAATCCTGCAGACACACTCTGCACAATGAAGGGTCTCGAATAGATTTTCATTACTGAACACCAGAGACGGAAAAAGACCATAATTTCTGGCCCCCCAAAAAAACAGATCAGTATTACCCAACTCTCACGTGACTGCCTTCTTCCTAAAACCATGAAATGATCCCAGGCCGCTGATTACTGTCCAGCCTCTCCTCCACACTAACTGTGTCTGCAATCTGTCCCTCCTCCCCCTAACCACAGAAAGCAAACCAAGCTCAGGGTCTTTGTGAAAATCAAGGCCGGAGTGTGCAGGCCTCCTGGAAAGGGAGAGGGAATGTTAAAATTAAGCGGGGAAGGTGAGGTGGCAGTACTATCACACACTGGACTGAGGGGTGGCAGATGGAGTTTAGTTTCGAGCAATGCGTGGTATTGGATTTGATAAATCAAACAACAGGAGGACCTACACAATTAAAAGCAGGGCCTTTGTCAGTGTTGGAGAACAGAGACCTAGGCCGTCAGCTTCCCCATTGGGTGGGGTTTGGGGGGAGGTGCGTAAAAACCCTATCAAGTGTCATTGGCACTTTGGATTTTGTTTCGTTCTTTTTTTATGATTTTAGCTTTGGAAAGTTTTGAGAGCTTTTTAGTTGCAGTAGTTTTAGTTTGTTCAGATTTAAGGCACGATGAATCTTTTGTCATTAATGCTCAGCGATGTGTAATTCGATATGAAATTCTCTAGAGTTCAAATGTTGCTGCAGTGTGTTATGGATAATGATGTGCTTAAATGGTGTACCTGGAACATAAGGGGAGCCATCGTCCAGTCAAGAAGAAAAATATACTTTCTCGTCTTAAAAAAGAGAGAGTTGTCCAATTGCAGGAGATGCACCTTGATGACAAGGAACATTTGACGTTACAGCAGGGCAGGTTTGATCGGGTTTATTTCTCGTCTTTTAATACTAAGAGTGTGGGAATAGTCATAATGGATAGGAAGAATCTTCCATTTAAATTACGAGATTGTATTAAACACCCATGGAAGGATCATAATCCTCAAAGCCTTGAACTACAGGAATTAGTACAGTACTTTAAATGTTTATTGCCACCCGGTGCACCCTCTTAAAATCCTGGTAGATGCATTTTCCAAATTCTGTTATCTTGCATCATGGCACATTATTGTAGAAGGAGATTTTGACTGTCCTATAGCCCCCCGATGGACAGAATGTCCAAAGGTCCCCCAATCCCCCCGTTATAATGTCAGTAATTAATGGATTTGTGTCTAGACCTAGAGCTGGTGGATGTCTGGAGGCAGATCCCCATCACAAGGAGGGGTTTTATTTTCTTCTTTAACCCACAGAATTGGCACACGAGGGTTGATCTCTTCCCCATCCCTGCAACAATCTTAGATTCGATGGCATCCTGCACAATAGGAAATATTACCCCAACATACCTGCCCCAGAAGTGGGATAAAAGTCACATAAGATTATTTTGTGTGCAGATGGTTTTATGTTTTTGTCAAATCTCGCAATTTTGGCAGCTCACGTGATGCAATGCAATAATTCACTTGTCGCCTTTTCGGGCTTTAAGATTAATTTTACAACATTGGAGGCCATGTCTATGGGAGGTCTTGGGGAAATAACTGAATGAGGGCAAATCCTGGTTTTCTTTTAAATAGTCACGGGGGTGGGGAGGGGCGAGGTTCTCTATTTCAGTATATTCATTACATCCATCTTTGATCATTTATTTAACGTGAACTATGTCCATTTGTTTGACAAATTTAAACAAGACCTTCAAAGATGGGAGGCACTTCCAATATCCTTGCTAGGTCGGATAGCTCTTATTAAGGAATGTCCTTCCTCATTTACTATACCCCGTGGGAATGCTTCCTTTGATATTTCCCCCAGAGGTATTTAGGAGACATAATGGCTGGTTTAGCTCTTTTATTTGGCAGCATAAGCGACTCTTTATCAAGCCAACCAAATTGCAACTACCCCACAAATTGTGGAGAGTAGATCGCCCAGATAAAAGCTATCAATTAAGCTCTTTTTTATCCTATGTTAGTTCCTGGGCTGCTGAGGGCTCGGCGTCAATACTGTGAGATATTGAACCCTATCAGATGAAGTGAACCTTTATTAGTCTGTTTTTCTCAGCTAAATTGACAACATTTATGAAGTATTGTCATAACCCAATAATTATCAATATTGTTAAAGCATGAATGACAATGCGTCAGATCGACGGCAATACAGCCAAAATCATGTTTCTTACCCTTGTAATTGGCATACCGGGTTGTTGTCCGGGGATAATGGATTCCAGGTTTAAACTGTGGGCAGCCAGGGGTGCACCTTGCTCGAGTGATTTAGAATTAGTAGAATCCCTACGGTGTGGATACAAGCCCTTGGGCCCTGCAAGTCCACTTTGACCCTCTGAAGAGGAACCCACCCAGATAAATTCCCCTACCACCCCATATTTAACCGGACTAATGCCCAAACCTACACATCCCTGAACACTATGGGTGATTTATCAATGGTCAATTCATCTAACATGCACATCTTTGTACTGTGGGAGGAAACCCACACAGACACGGCGAGAATGTTAACTCCACACAGCCAGTCACGCAAGGCCAGAACCAAAGCCGAGACCCTGGTGCTGTGAGGCAGCAATGTTCACCACTGAGCCAACACGTGTTATTTGATGGAGAAACAATGATATCATTTGATCAAATAACTCGTACGTATGGACTACCTAGTAGAGACTTCTTCTGTATTTTTTCCCAGATCAGAGATTTGATTTAAAAACCACACACTTTTACCACACTCTTACAGATGCGATAAAGGGAAGAGGGCGCTTATTGCTTAGAATACACTCTCTGTCAGTACCCTTTATCATTAGTTGGAGAGTGTCCCCGCAGACGAGACCGTGCAGCTCTGTGATGTCTGCTAGAGAGTTGGGGGTTCAGAACACTTCGGAGACATGGAAGGATATTTGTACAAATGCTCGAAAGATTTTGATCTTCGTATGGTCTATCTGATCACAACTTGTCTCTCAAAATGCAAAGTGGGATTATCTTCCGCATGTCCTAAATGCAGAATAACTACAGGCACTCTTACTCATTGCTTGTGCTTCTGCTGCAGACTTCATATATATTGGAGAACTGTGTCAGATGTGATAGAGTGCGAATTGGGGACTGAATTGGATGTGGACTTGGTTTCTGTTTTCCTAGGCCTACCCAAGGTACTTTCCACAGATGAATATGCGAAAAAAAATTACGTCCGTAGAATCCGCACTTTCTGTGCTAGGAAAAATATTCTGTTGTGTTGGATGTCTGAACTCCTCCACCCCCAGAGAGGAAGAACTATGAACATAAAAATGTGTATCAGTTAATGCTCTTGATGAACGAGAGCTGTCCTTTTGTTATGCTGAGCTGTATTATTCATTCATTATTTATTGTTTCGTTTTTATTTTCTTCTGCCTGTGTAGCGTTTTAACTTGTTTTGTATGTACATGCATTTGGATGTAATTTTTTTTCAGATATTTGAGTTGTGTTGTTATTGGTTTATTATAATCTCTTTTTAAATATTTTTTTTAAAATTAAAATGCTAACATTGATAGAATGCAGTCCCAAAACAACTCTCATTAGAGAGACCACTTATGGTGGTTTATCCTGAGGATCACCACATCTCGGGTGATGGGGTGAGGCTGAGAGAATGTCCCCTTCATGGTAATCTCTGTCAGTTTGAGGAACTGAACCTGCGCTGTTGGCCTGCCTCTACGTCACAAACCTGCCGTCCTGCCAACTGAGTGGGGGACTGTGTAACTGTTACAGACAGAAACAGTCACAGACAAAGGGTAAGAGAAACATTCATAACAAGGAAAGAGGTACAGTTCAGATAACGGTGAAGATAACGCCTGAGGGTAAAAATGTTCTCTGTTCGAAATTGTATTTTGTAACAAGCCATGTTTAGAAGTTGTTTTTGGTTTAATATCATTAAGGTGAGTTAAGTGACTCTTATGTGTTACACACTGGGACACTAACATTTTCCTGAAACTGGGAAATATTTGGAACATTATCTGGAACATTCTATAATCGGCATTCTCCAGAATATTCTATGACTGTGTGGGAGGTATTGAAAAGGACAGAGAGAGAGAGAGAGAAGGTGTTGCATGCAGTAGTGAGAGTGGGGGACCATGAGCCTTGTTCGGGAGTAGTTGCAATCACAGATATACAGTGAGTGTGAGGGAGCAGACAGAATACGGTGACCCTTATCCTGACAGAGAGGGGAAGGTTATTGATGCTTGTCCTATATTTCTGGACATTTCTTCAGACCGCAGATACTGCACTGAACTCGGTAGTGAGCACAGACCATGCTCGGTGGGTCTGGTGGTGTGGCACCCTCTGGGATGGAAACCCCTTCTGTACTCGCCCATCCAGTACGCCCACCGTGCTCCATCAACAAACCATGGTGTAACTGCCCCTTATCTACTAATCTGCCATTTCCCTGCCTTTGCTCTGTATACATCTAATCCTTTCCTGTCTGTGTATTTGTCCAAATGCCTTTTCAATGTTGTTAGTGTGCCCACTTCAACCACTTCCACTGGCAGCTCAGTCTAATTTGCCAGTTCACCTTGGATTCCATGCGATCTAACCTTCTAGAGCGGCCTACTATGTGGAACGTTATCAAAGGCCTTACTGAAATCCATATAGAATATGTCTACAACCCTGCTCTCATCAACCTTCCCAGTCACTTCCTCAAAAATCTCCAACAAAATTTGTAAGGCATGATCCGCCACGCACAAAGCCATGCTGACTGCTCCAAGTCAAACTCTGTCTTTCCACATGCATGCACATCTTATCTCTCAGAACCTTCTCAAGTGGTTTACCGAAAACAGGTGCGAAGCTTACTGGTCTATATTTCCTAGGCTTTTCTTTGCAGCCCTTCTTGAATAAGGGCACAACATTTGCTACCACCCAGTCTTCCGGGATCTTGGTCCCTAATCTTTTTCTCTCGCCTCTTACAGTGCTCTCAGATATATCTGGTCAGGACCAAGAGATTTGTCTGACTTTGTGCGTTCTAATATGTCCAACAGCAACTCTACTCTGATATGGACAGTACCAAGATATAACAACTAACCTCCTAAATGTCACAGATCTTCATGTCTTTCTTCATGATAAACACAGAGGGGAAATTGAGGACTTCACCCATCTCTTGAGGTTTTACGCATCATGCCGGTTTTGGATTTTAAAGCATCCTATTCTCTCTCCCGTTGCTCTTTATCTTTACTATACTGAATTTGGATTCACTCTAATCTTCTCAGCCAAGACTACTTCATACCCCCTTATGGCCTTGCTGATATCCTTCTTCAGTAAACTCCTCTATCCCCTGTATATACCTCCAGGGATTCCCTTGATATGAGCTGCCTGAACAGGAGCTACGCCTCCTTTTTTCTGGTTAAAGCCAGAATATCTTTTGACATCCAGAATTCTCTCTTCCAGTCTCACATAAGCTTCACCCTCACAGGAAAATGGAAACCTTGAACTCGAGCAATCTCACTTTTAAAACCCTCCCACTTGCCCGGGATCCTTTAACCTGGAATCAAACAACTCCAATCATCCCCTGCAATCCCCTGTCTAACTCCAACCACATACGCCTTGCCCCAATTTAGAACATGAATCTGTGGATCAATCTTGTCCCTACCATACCTATTTTAACATTAATACAGCTCTGGTCACTTTTCCCAAAATGCTCCCCCACTTTATCTCCGTCACCTATCCTGCCCTATTTCCCAACAGTATGTCGTGTTTGTCCCTTCCCGAGTACAATGCTTTGTATATTGATTGTGGAAACTTCGCTGAACACACTTAACAAATTACGTTCCATCTAAGTTCTTAACCATCTGGAAGCCCCAGTCAACGTTAGGAAAATTGAAATCACCCATTATAACAACCCTATTGTTCCTGCAACTCTCCCCAGTCCCGCTGCATATGTGTTCCTCTAATTTAAATTGTTGATTATAGTGCAACCACTATAACATTACCATCCCCCTCTAACTACTTTGCACCATTCACGAAACCTCATTGGATATTATCTCAGGTATTTCAGGTTTAAATACTGGTGTGATACTCGCCTTAATCAGAACTATTGATATTTAAACTGTTTCCATTTACATCTCTACATCGCAGTGATTTTCACATCCATGACATCCCTTGTCAAGGCACAGTGGTGATATGGAGCTGTAACTGAATGGGAACTGCACATCCTGTCACTTCCAACATTGGCTGCAAGTTTCCCCACACTGAGCAGTGATCTAACACAGTGTTACTAAACAATGCAACAGCCTGGGTTTATATATGAATGAACCAGTGCGGTCTGCACAGCTCCCGACACTGGACATTTAGCCCATGATTGTAGATCCAGCATTGGTGAGGGCTGCACAGAGTTCCATTCTGGACATTGCTGGGTTGTATCCTGCAGTACGCTAGCCATAACTACACAGTGCTCCATCCTGAACATACAATGGACGGGCTGGTTATGTGAGTTGGATTGCGAATGTGAGAGAACTAAACATCTGGCTATACCTTTATTTTATGTTTTCATTCTTGTTATTGGACCCTTCAAATCCTGACTCATCCGGTTTGACCCGACCCTCTTGATGAGTCATGGTGACTGTTGTTGCAGCATCTGGGTCTGCAACATGACCAACAAATGGAGCAGAGGCTGCAGAGAGGACAGTCTCCGTAAAATGGAATGAGGGAATCACCATCAGATCAGCCGTGGTCTGAGTGAATGGAGGGGCAGGATTGTGTGGACCACGAATGCAACTTATTCATCTATTTGTTTTTGTTCCAAGCAAACTCCCCTTCTCTCCCAGTGTCCTATACTGGTGAGGAGTGAGTCCCCTCCTCCTGTTCCTGTGTAACAGGATCCTCGGGCCTCAGTTGCCTCGAGATTTCCCTGTGTCCCAGTTTCGAGCAGTTGAATGACCGCCTCCTGTTCCTGTGTCCCAGTCTCGAGCAGTTGAATGACTCCCTCCTGATCTATTGTCCCAGTCTCGAGCAGTAAAATAACTGGCTCCTGTTCCTGTGTCCCAGTCTTCAGCAGCTGAGTGACTCCCTCCTGTTCCTGTATCCCAGTCACGAGCGGTTGAGTGACTCCCTCCTGTTCCTGTGTCCCGGTCTTCAGCAGTTGAGTGACTCCCTCCTGTTCCTGTGTCCCAGTCACGACCAGTTGAGTGACTACCTCCTGTTCCTGTGTCCCGGTCTTCAGCAGTTGAGTGACTCCCTCCTATTCCTGTGTCCCAGTCACGAGCAGTTGAGTGACTGCCTCCTAATTGAAGTTTTGTGTATATTGATGTCCTCCTCCTGCTCCTGAGTAACAGGCTCCAATAGCTCTGTGCTCACCTGCTGCTCCTGTGGAATGGAGGTGGGGGAAGGAATGGCCTCTTCACATTCTTTACAACTTTTCTTGATGAAAGGCCATTCTACTGTTTCTGTAAAACACCATCAAATTTTGAATGATGTATTTTTGTATTTTGCTGTCAGTAATTGAGCAAACCAGCTGACTGACAGAATTCAGAAGCTGAATAGCCTCCTCCTGTTCCCATGTAACACTCAAGAGTCAATAGACTTTCAGAGATGTATAGCATGGAAAGAGATCATTCGGTCTGGTCATCTATACCAACCAAATATCCTAAATTAATCTCGTCCCCCTTGCCAGCACTTGGCCCATCTCCCTGTAAATACTTCCCATGCATGATTCCATCCAAATGCCTTTTAAATGGTGTAACTGTACCTGCCTCCACCACCTCTATTGTCTGTTCAATCCATACACACAGCAGTCTCTGTGTGAAAATGTTGTCCCTCACGTCCCTTTTTAAATCTTCCTCCTCTCACCTTAAGCCTTTATATTCTATATTTGGAATTGTCTATCCTGGGAACGTACATTGACTGTTTACTTTTTCTATGCCCCTCCTGATTTTATAAACTTCTTTAAGGTCACCCCTCAGCCTCAACACTTGAAAATAGTCCCAGCCTATTCAAACTCTCCCTGTAACTCTGACCCTCCAACACCTGCACATTCTTTTAAATCTCTTCTGCAACCTTTCAAGTTTGACAACATCTTTCCGACAGCAGGGTGACCAGAATTAAAGGCAATATTACAAAAGTGGCCAAACCAATGTCCTGTACAGATGCAACATGTCATGCTAATGTTTAGACTCAAAGCACGGACCAATAAAGGGAAGATCACCAAGTGCCTTCTTCACTGGGCTGTCTACCTGTGACAGCACTTTCAAGGAACAGAGAAACTGCACCACAAGGTGCCTCACAGGGCAGCGATCGGGGTTCAATTCCATCCTTGAATGACTGGCTGTGTGGAGTTTGTACATTCTCCCCGTGTCTGTGTGAGTTTCCTCCGGGTGCTATATTTCCCTCCGACAGTATAAAGATATACAGATAAGGGTAGGTTGGCCATGCTAAATTGTGCACAGTACCCTGGATGTGAGGGCAAGGTGCATTAGCCATGGGAAATGCAGGCTGAGAGGGATAGGGTCGGGGTTTGTCCAGTGGGATACTGTTTAGAGGGACGGTGTGGCCTCGATGGGACGAATAGTCTGTCTCCTCACTGTAGGGATTCTATAATTTCTATTGCGTTCTCCTTGATTAGCAGCTTTCGACAGGAACCCAACTATATGTCTGGCCCTGATTTTTCTTGCCAGAATGCAACACCTCACATTTATCTAAAATAAACTCCATCTGCCACTCCTCAGCTCAGCTAATTAAGTTCCCATTATATTCTGAGAGGTCAGTCCTCACTGTCGACTACACCACCAAATTTGGAATTATCTACAAACTTACTAATCATACTTCATATACTCAAGTGCAAATGATTTGTATCAGTGACAAAAGGCAGTGGACCCACTTTTGATCTTTGCGAGCAGTGCCACTGGTCACAGGTCTCCATGTTAAATGAACTGTCACACCCTGTCTCCGATATTCAAGAAAAGTTTAGACCTTAATGGCGAGCTCTGCCTGGATCCCAGGCAGTCTAACCTTGCTAACCAGTCTACCATGTAGAACATTTTGGTTTTCTTACTGAACTCCATGAAGACAACACCCACTGTCCTGCCTTCATCAATCATCTTCTTCACTTCCTCAAAAAGTTCCATTGAGTCAGTGAGACGTGATCTCCAATGTACAAAGCCCTCTTCAGTCCTTGTCTTTCCAAATGAATATACCTCGTTTCCCTCAAAAACCCCTCCAACAATTTAATCACCATTGACGTCAGGCTCACCGATCTATAGTTACCTGGTTTTTCGTTCCTTTCTTAAATAATGACACTCTATTAGCAGCTCTCCAGTCTTTTGCCACCTCACCTGTGGAAATCAATGTTACATATATATCAGCAAAAGGCTGAGCAATTTCTTTCCTAGCTTCCCACAATATTCTGGGATACAACTGACCAGGTCCCAGGGATTTGTTCACCTTTATGTGTTTTAAAATGTCAAACATCTCCTTGTAATATGGATACTTTTCAAGATATCACTATGTATTTCTACATTCTCTCGCTCTTGTAACCTCTTCTACATTAAATGCTCGGCAACATACTTGTTTAGTATCCCTTCCATCTCCTACGGTTCCACACATCCGTAGCCTTACTGATCTTTAAGGTGCCCTATTCTCTCCCTAGGTAATATTTTGCAATTAAAGGATGTGTAGAGTTGCTTCAATGCCTCGTTAACCCTATTTCTAAAGCCATCTCATGTCCACATTTTTCTAGCCTGATTTCCCCGTTGACTATACATTTACTGCCCTTCTACTCCTCTCGGGATTCACTTGATTTCAGCTCTGTTTACCTGACATATGCCTCCTTCCTTACCTTGACCAGACCATCAATATATCTAACTATCCAGCACTCCCTGCACCCACCAGCCTTGCCCATCTCACTAATAGGAACACGTTAGCTCTGGACTCTCTGAAACCAAGTTTTGATGGCCTTGCATTTTCCAACCATCCCTTTACCTGTGAATAGGGTATTCCAATCAGCCTTTCACAGGGCTCACCTATTACTTTCAAAATTGGCCTTGTTCAAAGTTAGACCTTTAATGTTTACATCAGGTCTTTCCTATTCCACAACTAATTTAAAACTAATATTTATGTGTAACAGACTTGAAATGTTAAATAAACATTTCCTGCCCCCCTATAACGGGCTTGAAAGGCTGAATAGGCTCCTCCTGTCCGGCTGTAATAGACTGGAGAGGCTGAATGACCTCCTCTTGTCCCTCTGTAATAGACTGGAGAAGCTAAATGACCTCCTCTTGTCCCTCTGAAATCGACTCAAGAGGCTTCATGGCCTCCTCCTGTCCTTATGTAACAGACACTAGACATAAATAACACAGCAACCCATGGATTACGAGCAGCCGTTAAACTGTATCTGATGGAGGTCCATCCTTTCTCAGTTACAGAAACACAAACAACACAATGTACTCCAGGTGCCCTCTCAGTAACACCTCATACAGCTGCATCTCTTCGTTTTGAATGATTCTTTCGGCAAAATGTGCCAATATTCTAGATTTCCACCTGTTTAAGTAGCAACAGACTAATACGGACTGAATGGCCTTATCCTATCCCTCTGTAAGAGGCCCATAGGGACAGAATTGCTTCGGCCTGTTCCTGAGCAGCAGTCTCAATGCTCTGTCTCAAGGTTATGAAAGGATTTGACAACGGGGCATTAAAACCAGGAGTGGCCGCACACTGGTCAATAAGTACTGTACTTTGCGTACTTTCCATCCCATCCTTGGCCAATATTTGCAGCTAAGCAGACAAGTCACAACTGTGAGAGATCCCTTTGACTATGAGCTGATTCTTGACACCATTCCCTGACCATTTCTAACTTGAACTACTCAAGTATCGAGAAACTTGATCACCCGAATTTTCTTTATGTCGCCGATCTGTTATTTTATAACTGCTTCCTTTCATAAACAGAGTGGAACATATATAGACCCCTGCAGTGTCCTGTTAATACTCTCATATACAAGTTAATAAAAAGATTTAAAAGATTTAAAGATTTATGATCCATTCCTCATCAACCCTCATCCATTCCATCCAAAACCAGTAAATGAAAAGTGATTTATTGAACTGGTTAACTGAGCGTATTTGTTCAGTGACTGTGATTAACGCCAGTCTCCATGGATTCTAATTATCCCAGTGGAGGGTTTCCATCTTTTAATGATAAATGGGCTCTGTTCAATGTGTTATCCCACAACATGAGCGGGAGCCTCACCGACAGCACTGACAGGGATCTGCAGAGCCAGAGAGAGGGGGAGGAGAGATCAGAATCTGAGAACATTAGACTGGAATGTTCCAACAATGGATCAGAATGTGAGAACATTAGACTGGAATGTGCCAGCAATATACAGGCGCTTAGCCGATTATGTTTGGTATCTTTCTGCATTTTATTGGTGGTCATTATCAAGGCGGATCTATTACGCTCTTCTCATTATTCAATATTTTTATTATCCCTTCCTGGCTATCGTTGGTGTTCCTGGTAAGTGTCACTGTCCAGATTTTGTTTTCTATAAACCAGTTATGACTGTATTATTGTTTTTTCATATAGTCTACACATCTTGTCACTATTATTTTTTTCTTGTTGAATCTCTCAATCCAGATATTCACTCTACAGACCACTACTAACTACATTAATGAACGTGTTCAATTACTGTCTCGCTCTCTGCTCTGGCAGTGTTACTCACGGATCTTTATGTTGATCTATTCAGTTTCAGGGGAGAACCACAATGCATTGTATCATTGACTTTGCTGTTAAGAGCAGGGAGGTCACTCTCTACTGTTCTGGTTACAAACTCCACTTCCTTCCACTGTTTCCATCCCATCCCTGGCCAATATCTGCAGCTGAAGCAGACAAGTCACAACTGTGGGAGATCCCTTTGACAATGAGATGATTCTTGACACCATTCCCTGACCATTTCTAACTTGAAATACTCACCACTCCAGAATATATCTCACTGGTTTATTTCATCTGCTGTTTGAACCTTGAGCTATGAAGTTCAGGCTTAATGAAGTTAATAATCTGCTGCTGACGCTCCCGGCTTCAAACCTGCCGAAACAAATTTGGATAGTGCAGTTTACTGAGCAACACACTAGCATGGCCTGCACAGCTCTCCATGCTGGGCTGTCATCTTGTCCCAATTTATGTTGTTTGTGGTGTTCGGTCAAGCAGATTCAGAAGTTGATGTAACAAACCATTTCCGCTGATCTGACAATGCCTTTATTCAATGTTCTCATTCTTGTCATTTTACTCTCGAAGATCTCACTTCTCCAGTTAGTCCCACTGCCCTGTCTTTTTCCACATATTTCCACAACATCTTTTCAGTTAATTAACTTACTGTTTCTGACTTTAAAGTGAAGCTCTCTGTCCCTCTGTATCATTCTCTGGCCTTGGGTTTTGGCTCCCTAGTGTATCGAGTGCTGGCATTGTGTACCTCAGAAATACTGAAATGGTGTGTCAGGCTGTTGTTCACTTCCTGGTATGACCCATGTGATGGTCCATGGACAGGCGTGTTTCAGAAGTTATAAGACACCTCCTTGTAACTTGGTCTGTACCTGTGGTTGCCCCTCTCAGGTGACCTTGCGATAAGTAAGACGAGGAAGCCCACTGAGTGGAGGACCAGGCTTCTAAGTTGCCTGACAATGCTGTCACTTTTTTAAATAAAACGTTAGTTTCTCATTTTTTTTAGTAAGAGGTCTTAAAGGCCAAACTGCCGACTGAAAACAGCTGAAGTAAATAACTTACGGGACTTTTAGGGTTTTTAATAAATAGTAGTAACAATGGCCAGCTCACACAGACCAGGCTTTCTAGTTTGTTTTTTCTTGTAGCTGTAACAATCACCGGGTGTTTGGGGTCCCAGAGGGGTTGGAAGTTTTAGTAAATTATCCCTAGCTGCTACTCTCTCTAAAGCCTCACTTGATGGTGTTTCCTTCTGGATTGGAGAACTGTATGTAAGAATGTATGTCTGAATGTTCCTTTTTGCCAAGGGGTGTGTTTAGATGATGTTAATAGATTTAACAGTTCATTTGTAGAACGTACTGTATCCATTATTCGGTTAAGGTTTCCAATATTTAAGTTATTCTAAATTCCTCTTCATTTTGTATGTATTTTCATTAGAGGATAGTGAGGTTGAGCAACCCTATGGTAACCAAAGGCCTGATCAGGATTTGTTTAAATACATCCAGGCATTATCTAAATTGGATGAGAATTATGGGGGAGCCTTTTTAATTTCATTTCAGAAAGTGGCTAAACAAGTGCAGTGGCCAGAGAACATGTGGATTTAGTTTATCCAAACAAAGCTGATAGGTATTTGTATCCCTATTGGAGGAGGTGTAGAAAGCCATCTGAAGTGCATATGAGCTTGTGCCAGAAGCCGACAGTGTTTCAGGAATCTAAAATAGCACCCCTGGTTAAACACACGTTGTGTTTGAAAGAATCTAACAAAGTACTTTTGAAAGGTAGTGAAGGGTATTGAAACAGAGCAAAGTTATGACACTCTGAGAGAGACTCTAATTTTGGAGAAGTTCAACAATTCACTTCCTGCAGTCATGAGAACTCATGTGGAAGGGCAGAGAGTAACAATGGCAAGATTAGAAATGGCTGATAATGATGTTTGGGTTCAGAAATCAAAGTTTGGTTTCTGTGAGGGATTGAGAAGAATGTGTGAGGTCTTTTTAAAACATATCCCTGTGAGAGTAAGGTTTACTGTCAAAGGGCAGGAGTAGCAGGTAAAGAGGTTACAGCATTAAGAGGTACAGAAGTATGTAATTCTTTTATGCTGAGACATGAGGAGCTATGTCATTCAGAAGGACTATTGGAGAGATGAGAAGTGCTCCATTATGTAACGTGTGGTTGGAGCGTCCAGTGGAAACATCAATAGATTGATTCTCCAATGGGGAAGGAGGCCTTGAGCTTGGTGTTGGTGTTACAACATTTCAGCATTTAAATTGTGAATAACATACATGAGACAAATCTTTATCACTGATCGTGACCCCTTAATGCTTGTGGAGAACTCTCGGAAGAAAAATACCAGTCTGTTTTTATTGAGTTTATTATTGCTGCTAATCAATTGGAAGTTATAAAGTTGACAGGGCGAGAAAAAGTAAGTTTTGACACATTATGGAGACTTAGACGAAGAAAGACAAAAGGCATTCTGTGGCAGAAGTAAAATGACTGAAATCGAAACGAGCTGTGAACATTTGTATACTCAGAGTCAATGTAATATATATTCATTCCAGTCTACTAATAGAGGAAGATTAGGAGGTCTAAAATGAATCCACCGTTGTATATTGATGGATCATTTTATTAAAGATGGAGTTGTGAGAATACTATCACTGTAGAAAGGTTATTGTCTCTTGGATTTTTTTTATGAGAGCTTTTAAAGGCAGAGGTGAAGAACTGTGTCTGAAAACAGTTTAAGTAAATAACTGAGAAAGCCTTTAGGTTTTATTAAAACGTTGGTAACAATGGAAGGGCAGTGGCCAGCTCTCCCAGGCCAGGTTTCCTCGTTTTGTTTTTAGCTGCAGCATTCAGAAGCCGTTCTGGTCCCAGAAGGGTTGGAATTTTCAATACATGATCCCCAGCTGTTTTTTTCTCTGAGATCTCTGTTGATGTTGATTTCTCCTGGATCAGAAAACTGCATGTAAGGATCTGTATTTGAATATATCTTTATGCCAAGAAGTGTATACCAAGAAGGTACGGTATCTATTGTTTGTGTAAGTGTTCCAACATATAAGCCATCCTGAAATGTTCTTTTCTTTGATTGTATTTTAACTAAAGCATTTAAATAGATTAGATTTTGCTTAACGTCGAGTGGTTTGACCAGTCACAACATATCTGGAAAGCACACTTCCCATCTATATTCAAAATAACGCAAGGTTTGGGTCTAAGCAGCCTTCTTAAAATATTTTGCAGGAATCTGGTCTGGTCCACAACACTTATAGACAAGGGGTTTCTAACTGACTCCTGTTAATGAAAAGTTAGTGCAGCAGCTGGGGATGGTTTGCTGGAGGTTGTGCTGTGAGCTGCCTCAGACATTCAGGGAGACCTGAGGATTTGGTGACCCAACTTTGGCTGGAGCCTGGGGACTGTAGTTACAACATCTGGGTCTGCAACATGAACAATAAATGGAGCAGAGGTTGCAGAGAGGGGAAGCTTTGAAACCACGCAGTGAGTGTGAGTGGGGAAAGGGATCTGTGTCCACCCCGGAATTTCCAGGAACAGCTTCCCAAGCTCCACTTAACCCAGGAGCAGAGTGTGAGGGACCCTGACTGAACAAGGAGCTGGTCACAGAGCGGTTTCACCTTCTTTAACACATCCTGCAGCTACACCCCAGGGGGAAGGATAGTGCTGCCGGGTCACAATGGCTGTTCGGGTCACAATTTCATTCTGCTTCTATGTTCTGGAACTTTTCAAACAGGACTGGGTGACATATCCATCTTTTCCCAGTATGTTGCCATCAATGTAACCATTCAGTGACGGAGGATATATATGGTGGATGATGTAAATACATTGTTTCACCCTCACCAGGGAACTGCTGGGTGTATCGAGTATAGTGGGATTCCCGATGGTGTATATATGGCATCTGCGGATTAGCCGTGTCAATGTGGAGAGGTAGAGGAACTGAAGGACCACTCTCTGTATTAATCTTGCAGTGTACCCATCACAGTACATCATGTTAGTGAATACCCCTGTCCAAACAGCAACCACAGCCTCTTCATTCACAAGCATGCAGCCATTCCCATCGTCTTTAGATCTCCATGTAGAAAGGAATGAATGTATCTTGGATAAAGACCATCCCCTTGATACACATTTGATAACAGCATCCCCCATCACCAACCAAACACTTCAAAGCATTCCATGTGTACGGAGAGCAATGGGGTCACTTGGAGCATCAAGGAGCAGACGATCAGGGATGGAGAAAAACCTCCCATGTCTGAACGGGACTGAGTGAACCCCCCAGTACACAGTATCACTAATCCCTGTAATCCCTCTCCATTTTAGTAACATACTGCCTTCCATTATTCCAGTAAATGAAATGACAGATTATATCATGTTATATTGCAGCTGCCAAATTATTCGCCATTGCCTTTACCTCTCTATATCGATCTGTAGACCCTCCACCCTCTCTTGATAATTTAATCTCTTGCTAATCACAGCAACATGACCAAACTCAGTATCTCTATATCTGTTCCATCCTCCTGATCATTGATATAGTTTGTAAATAGTTGAGGACCCAGCACTGGTCACTGTGTGACTCCACTGGTGACGTTCTGTCTAACTGACTTAGAGTGATTTATCTGGAGTGCCTGCTTCCTGTTTGATACATAATCCTCCCCCATTACTGTGTAACACAGTCGTAAAGCTGAATATGAACAAGGAGCATCAGTTAGGAATCCAACCCTTTGAACCTGCTCCGCCATTGAATACAATCATGGCTGATGTCATCGTGGCCTTTGTTCCACTTTCCTGCCCTCTCTCGATCCTCAAACTCTAGTCTCTTATTGTAGATTGCGCCACATGAAAACATATCCACTCCACAGCTACACTTTCAATTACGTTTAGCATTCTACAGACCTCAATGAGCTCTCCTTTCATTCTTATAAACTCGAGAGTATAGGCCTAAACTGCTCAATTTCTCTTAATAAGACAAACACTTCAAATATGGAATCAATCTAATGAAGCTCTTCTGAATTGCCTCCAATGGAAATACCTCATTCTGCAGGACACCCAAACCGTACTCCAGTTGCAGCCTCACTAATGCCTTGCATAGCTACAGCAACCTTTCTACTCTATCCTTTTACAAATAAATGCTGAAGTTATACTTGCATTTCTCATTACTTCAAGTACCCGCAAGCAAGTTTTCTGTGATATGCAAGCAGGCACCCAGCTCCCTCTGCACTGACGCACTTTGAAGTTTCTCTCCACTTAGATAATAATTTGCCTTTTTATTAGGCTGGCCAACTTGAATAACCCCACATTTATCCACTTTAATTTTCATTGCCAAATGTTGGCCCATTGACCCAACCTATCCATATAGTTTTTAAATCTCTTGTATCATCATTCCGACATAATTTTCCACCAATGTTAGTGTCATCTGAAAATGTAGCGAAAGTGTCTTCTAGAGCTGAAAATGTGTTGCTGGAAAAGTGCAGCAGGTCAGGCAGCATCAAAGGAACAGGAGAATCGACGTTTCGGGCATCAGCCCTCCTGTTCCTTGGAAGCAGCCTGACCTGCTGCGCTTTTCCAGCAACACATTTCCGGCTCTGATCTCCAGCATCTGCAGTCCTCACGTTCTCCTCCCTATAGTATTTTCTATCCCGTCAACCGAGTAATAATGTCGATCACAAATGGTTGAAGCATGAGAACTGAAATCTATGGCACCCAACAAATTGCATTTTCCAATAGAAAATGACACAGTTAATTCATCTGACTGCATTTTGTTGGTTAACCAATCCTCCATCCAAGCCAATCAATCACTCCTAAACTGATGCTGTCTGATCTTACCACTCACTCTTTGGAGAAGGGACGTATCTGAATCCTTCACGAAGACCAGATATATTCCATCTCCAGGATTCCCACTATCCACCTTGTTTGTTACATCTTTAAATAAATCAAGAAAACACTTCAATCATGATTTATCCTTTGCAAAACCATGTTGACTCCGATGAATTGTGGTTTACGTTTGCAAATGTCCACAACAATGGATTTGAATAATTTGCCTTAAATTACAATACTTTATTGTTACATTTTACTCCCTAATGTATTCAGTTATTATAAGTTCTTCCCTTTTGAAAACCTTTACGTTTTCTTTGAATTCCTGTTTGATGGGCAAAAGGGTTTTAAGAGATGTGCTCTAATTGCTGCATAAGCGGTATGTGTGGCTGACTGGATTCATCATCCTGCTGGTGTACAAAATCGATGGGATGAAGTCTTTCTCTGGTGTTCCCATGTAGTCATCTCCAAGGCCAGAATGACCACCTCCTGTTGATGCGTTAGAGGGGTGGGGGATGATGGAATCTTCCCGTTGCTGTGTAACATTTTGAGGGTCTGATGGGTCTTCTCATATTCCTCCATAATCGGTGGAGATACTGAACGGTCTCCTCATGTATCCCAGAGATGGGACCAAGGGAGTGATTGGTCTTCTCTTGTTCCCATACAACAGACACGTGTCTGAATTACCTCCTCCTTTCTCATGAAATAAGTCTCAGATAGTTTTATCCTTATCCAATTCTCTTGCAACAGACTCGGTGGGTCTGAATGACCTCCTGTTATCCTAGTGTAACAATCTCCAGTCACTGTGTGACCGCTTTCAGTTCCTATGCTACGGACTTGAGGTGGCTGAATGGACTGATCCAGTTGCTGTGTAATAGGATACTGGTGCCGCATGGCCTACTCTGGGGCCAGTGTTATAGATTCAATGGGCTGATTGGCCTCCTCCTGTCAATATACATTCGGCTCCAGGGGCTGAACAGCCTCGCCCTATTCTGGTGTAACAGGGTCAAAGGCCTGAATATCCTTCTGTTGTTCCTGTGTAACAGGGTGGAGAATGGAATGGATTCCTCGATTATCTGTGTCATCTATGTTAAAATAAGATCTTCTTTCAGTTTGTAAACTCCAATGGCTATTGGATCAACCTGATCATCCTTTCGTTATAAGCTAGCATCTTCATTGCAGGAATCAGTTGAAGGAACCATCTCTGAGCTGCTTCCAAAATAACAACATCCTTTCTTCATTGAAGACATTAAATCTGTACACACTACTCCAGATGTGATCTCACTAAGATCCTGTACAGCAGCAGCAATGCTTTACCATCCTGCTGTAAGGTTCCCACCCAGGTTAGAGCTGTCTCAGCTCTCTGGGGGAAATACACAGCATTTATGAACGAGCATTGTCCTTCTCTACTCCACTAACGGGAGATCTGGAGAAAATGTCACAATGATGCTTAAGAAGATCATAAATGATGCGGCAAGATGATCTCTAACATTAATCTCACCAAAGCCCACGTCGCTCAGATTCTACAGAATCTTGTAATGTACAGCGTAAAAACAGCAAGGAGGAGCAAACATTGATGGGAGTTATATGTCAAAGTGAAAGCTCCAATACAAATACTGGACATGTTATAAAACAGGAAAATGAGATATACACATTTGTGGGTACTGCGGTAATAATGTCCTGTTTACATTATATCTAAACTGTGTTCACCCAACTGAATGCTAATGTTGGGGAAAATGGATTTCATGAGCATGTGTTAGATAGCTGGCATTAACATTTTGTCGAGCACTGAGCTAGAGATCAGGTTATTTAGGAATTGGTGTTGGATGATCAGAAAAGCTAATTGGAAACTTTGCTGTAAAGGGCCTTTTGGGAACAGTGACCACAATGCATTGTTTTTCTTTTATGCTGTTTGAGTACACGGTAGTTATTGTTTTATTTGAAGTAACTGTTATAAATCTGAATCATACAAGCCCTGAAGGTGTGAGGAGAAAGTGGGCACTGCAGCTGCTGGAGATCAGTGGCGCTGGAAAAGCACAGTCGGGCAGTGTACTAGGAGCAGGAGCATTGACGTTTCGGGCACAACCCTTTATCAGGAATGAGGCTTCTGGGTCAAGGGAGCTGAGGGATAAATGAGAAGGGGGTGTGGCAGGAGGGAGGGAGCTGGGAATGTGATAGGTAGATGAAGGTGGTGTTGAAAGTGATAGGTGATGAGGGGAGACAGAACACCTCATCTACTGCATCCTTTAAACTCAGTGTGGTCTTCTCTACATTGGCGAGACATACGTGGATCATTTCAGAGAACATCGCTGGAACAACCACATTGACCAACTCCACCACCTTGTGGCTAAACACTTTAACTCCCCTTTCCACTCTGGTAAGAACATGACAGTCCTGGCCTCCTCCATCACCAAAGCCTAACCACCCGAAGCATTGATGAAGAAAGATTCCTCTTCTACCGTGGGACCCTCCAACCACAAGGTATTAATGCAGATTTCACCAGTTTCCCCATTTCCCCTAACTCCACCTTATCTCAGTCCAATATTCCAACTCAGCACACTCCCGCTTTTGAACGTTCCTATGTGTTCATCTTCCTTCCCATCAATCTGGTCCACCCTCCTCTCCGACCTAACCCTTTCAATCTCACCTTTAACTACATATTAGGTCAAAGGAAGCAGCTTAGAAAAATGCCAAGTGTTGTAGTAAGCCAGTGGATTCAGAGAAATATAGGACCCAGCAACGGATGACCAAGAAACTGAGAAGGAAATCAAAAAGTGAAACAGCATGCAAACAAAAGAAAACCATAAAGACTGCTTAAAAAAACGTACATCAGTGTATGAAACAAAAGTAAAAACAAGGTCAAATGTAGAAAGTAGGTGTGCGGACAGGGTTATTTATTGTAGAGAACAGAGAAATCACAGGGGAAAGAAACAATTTCTTTGTGTCTATCTTCAAGGCAGAATATCCAGAAATTCTCCCAGAAATACCAATTGACCATGGGACTTGTGTAAGTAAAGTCTAAGATCATTGTTATCAGTGTTGAGGTCATCTTTTAAAAGGAAGCTGGATTGAGTATCTATAGATCTGACAGATCAGATGTACTTCATACCAGAATTTCAGAGGAAGCAGCAATAGACGTATTGATTGCATCTCAGATTTTCATATTATTTTCCAATATATTCCAGAAAGATATTTAGCCAATCTGGATATGGCAAATGTTATAAATATTATCCAACAGTTTAAGAAAGGATGAAGATGGAGAGTGGTGAACTACAGATCAGTAACTTATCATCCACGGTCGGGGTGTCTCTTCGGCTGAATTACAAAGAACGTGTTACTGGATATATAGACGGTAATGGGAAAACTAGGGAGGATGATAATGCATTGATGAAACGAAAACCATAAGTGGCAAACATTTTTTGGAATGGTTTGAAGATGATTCTTGTGGACGTAGGCAACGAGGAGCTAATGGATAACGTATCGTTGGATATTCAGGAGGATCATTTTTTTAAGAACTCTTCCACTATCATCATAAGAAAAGTTAAAGTGAAAGGAATTGGGAAGAACGCATGCAAATAGGAAACTAAAAATTAGGTTTACATTCATGTGAATGTAATTGCAATATAGAAGATGTCGTGCACCAGCTGCATAGAGTGTTGCTGAGACTAAACTTAGAGTATTGTGTACTGCTTGGAGTCCCAATCTAAGATAGAATATTACGACTACAGAGAAACTGCAAAAGGTATTTTCCAGACTAATCCATAAAATGGTAGTATTGTCTGATGGGGAAACTCAGCCTGTGAAATCGAGTTCAAAACATGAGAGGTGATTGTAGTGAAACTTAGAAACTTAGGAACATTGAGGGGACTGAATAACAGAGAGACATGGAGAAGTGCAAGCAGGCGAGATTAGGGAGAATCCCACGGTATTCTACACGGTCAAGTAGAACAGAATAATCAGCAAACAGTTAGTGTCCGTTAGAAACCAAAGGGGCAGTCTGTGTGTCAACCCGGAGAACATTGATAGATTGTTACATGTAAACATCACAGCTGTTTTACTTGGGAGAAGAAGGATGCAGGTACGCAATTCGAGAAGATGGACTGGAAAGGTCTTGAAGAGATTGATGTAAAATACGAGCAGGAGTTTGAGGCTCTGTCTGGTATAAATTTCGACCAATCCGCAGGTCTGGATACTGTTGGAGTCAAGGGAGGAAAGACCCTGACTGGAAATTTTAATTAGAATCTGAGCATGGGGAGGTGCTGGAGGACTGGAGAGCAGCTAATATGATTCCAAATTCACAGTAAGGGTGGTAGAGATTTTCCAAGGTAACTATAGATGAGCGAGTATTAGATCACTGTTCAGGAAACTACTGGAGAAAATAGAGAAGGAGAAAATCGAACTCCAATCAGAGTCGCAAGGTTTGATCAGGGATAATCATCATGACTTTATCAGAGTGAAGTCACATCTAATGAGTTTGATTGAATTAGTTTGAGGAGATCACTTATTTAGTTTTGCAGCAAGGCCTTTGACAAAGTTCCACATGGGAAATTGAAAAACATAAAGTAAAATCTCACAGTATCAAGGGTAACTTGAAAAGTTACAACGAAAATTGTCTTTGTGTGAGGAGTCAGAGATGGTGGGAGAAGGCTGTTTGTGTGACTGGAGACCAGTGTCCCCTGGTGTACCACAGGGATCAGTGTTGTGTCCCTTATTGTTTGTAGCATTCATAAATGGTATAGGTGTGAATCTGGAGGGGGGGGGGGTGTGGGTGGAGGGGTGGGAGTTGTGATAAGTAAGTTTGTGTTTGACACAAAGATTGGCCGGGTGGTTGGCAGTGAGGAGGAAGTTCTGATTTTGCAGGAAAATACAAGTGGAATGATCAGATGGGCAGATCAATGGCAGATTGAATGTGATCCTGATAAATATGAGGTGATGTACTTTGGAAGGAGGAACCAGACATGGGGTGTACACAATGTGTACACATGGGCAGCACACTAGGGAGCTCAGAGGATGTTTCTCCACACATCCCTGAATGTGACTGAACAGGGTAATGGACGAGTTAAGAATTGAACCTTGGGTGGAGCGTTTATTAATCAGGGAGTAGATTATAAGTGTTATACAGGGCTTGGTTTAGTCCATGATGGAGTACTGTATGTCGTTCTGGGAGCCTCATTAAAAGGAAGGATGTGATTGTACTGGAGGGGGTTGCAGAGGTGATTCACCAGGATGTTCCCTGGGATGGAGCATATCAGCTATGGAAAGAGGCTGGATAAGTTCAGGTTGTTTACTTTGGACAGAGAGGCTGAGGGGGATGTGATTAAGAAGGATAAGGTAACAAGGGGCATGGACAGGGTGGATAGACAGTAGCTGTTCCTTTTAGACAGAGTTTCAAGAACAAAGGAGCACACTTTTAAAGTGAAGGGTTTGAGGTTCAGAGAGGATTTAAAGATTACTTTTTTTCACCCAGAGGGTGTTGAGTTCTGGAATGTACTTCCTGAGAGGGGAGTTATCACGGCTAACCTCTCAATCGTTAAGTATACTTGGCCGAGCACTTGGAAGTGTCAAAACATTCCAGGCTATGCGCCTGGTGTTGGAAAGTGGGACTAATATAGATCGTGCTGTATTTCTGTTGGTACAGAGACTATGCTCCTGTGCGTGTCTGATGTGGAGCTGAGCAGCTTAAGACAGGAATTGATAGGTTTCTGAAGATAATGTTCACAAAGGTTATAAGAGTGAACTGTTATAGCTTGTCAAATTATGTCAATGTGAGAATTATGAAAAAACAGTGCGGTTCCTTCTAGTTTGAAACCAGAGAATGGAGAATGGGAAACAGGGAAATGGGAAAACTATGAACCCACTGCTTCAGTTCTGTCTTCACAGAACTTTCTGACAATACCAGGTAAGTCCAGTGTGGGAAACGAAATAGTACATGGAACATAGAACATAGTAAGTAAATGGTTTGGGAGAAATTATTGGGATTGAAAATAATGGTCATAGACAACACTAACATAGATTTATGTAATGGGAATTATGTTTCAGAAACTGACCGGGAGACAAATGAAAGAGAAGCAATAGATGTAAAACACGTGGATTTTCAGAAAAAAATGTTAATAAACCTCCCAGCCTAGTTTGCAAAATCAAATCTTCGTGGATTGGAGCGAATATATGGACAAGCTTCTAGAATGGGACAGCTGGCAGGAAACAGTGGATAGAAATACACAGTCAGGTGAAGCAACAGCCTGACCTTGTATTTAAGGTATGGTTCTGTGAGTATGACTATATCCCTGACACCCCATCACCTTCCACAGATATCTCCTCTCTCACCAGCAGGACAGACACAACAGAAATGGCGGCACAGTGGGATACAGTTGGAAGGGAATTGCTCTGGGATTCCTCAACAGTGTCTCTGTATCCCATGATGACTCATAGTGTTAGTTTACACATGGGAAAGGTAACTTCCTGCTGATTACCATGTACCAGCCTCTCCCAACTGATGAGTCAGTACTCCTCTCTGCTGATCAACACTTGGAGGAAGCACTGAGGGTTGCAAGGGCACAAAACGTACGTTGGGTGAGGGATTTCAATGTCCACATCAAGGGTAGCTCAGCTGCAGCATTACTGATTGAGCTGGCCGTGTCCTAAAGGATATAACTGATAGACAGGGTCTACGGCAGGTGGTGAAGGAACCAACAAGAGGGAAAAGCCATATTTGACCACAGCCTTACTAATCTGCCAGTTGCACAAGTATCTGTCCATGACAGTGTCGGATAAGAGTGACCACTGCATAGTCATTGTGGAGATAAAGTCACACCTTCACATTGAGAATAACCTCCATAATTCTGGGTGGCACTATCACCGTGCTAAATAGAACAGGCTTCAAACAGAACTAGCAGCTCAAATCTGGGTTTCCATAACGTGTTGTGGGGCATCGATAGCAGCAGATTTGTACTCCAGCACAACCCCATGGCCTGGCATATCCCCCTCACAACAATTACCATCAAGCCAGAGGATGAACCTTGATTCAATGGAGTGTGCAGGAGGGCAGGAGCAGCACCGGGCATACCTGAAAATGAGGTGTCAGCCTGATGAAGCCACCAACCAGGACTGCTTGTGCACCAAAACAGCACAAGCAGTAAGTGACAGACAGGCTAAGTGATTCCACAAGCAATGGTTCAGGTCTCTGCAGTCCTTCCACTTCTAGTTGAGGATAGTTATGGACAATTAAACAAGTCTTTGGAGGAGGAGATCCCAAAAGTATCCCCATCCTGAATGATGGAAGAGCCCAGCACTTCAGTGCAAAAGATAACGTTCATGCATTCGCAATAATCTTCAGTCAGAAGTGCTGAGTGGATGATCCATCTCAGCCTCCTCCAGTGGTCCTCAGCAATTCAGTTACCAGTCATCAACCAATTTGGTTCAGTCCACACGATATACAGATTCAGTTGGAGACACTGGATACTGCAGAGTGTACATACTCTGACAACATTCTGGCTATAGTACTGAAAAGTTGTGCTCCAGACCTTGTTACTGCCCTAGCTAAGCTGTTCCAATACCGTTACAACAATGAAATGTCCCCGATTACGTCGAAATTTACCCCAAGTATCTCCTGTATATAAAAAGCAGACCAAATCCAATCCGGCCAATACCACCCCATCAGTCTACTCTCGATCATCAGTAAAGTGGTGGAAGGTCTCAGTGGTTTTGAGCAGCACCTGCTCAGCAGTAACCGGGTCAATGTCGCACAGTTTGGGCTCCACCAGGGCCACTCAGCTCCTGACCTCATTACCGTGGTTCAAACATGGACAAAAGAGCTGACTTCCAGAGGTGGGTGAGAGCGATAGGCCTTTAAAACAAGGCTGTCTTCGACCAAGTGTGGTATCAAGGGGTCTTAGCAAATCTGGAATCAATGGGCATCAGGGGCAAACTCCCCGCTGGTTAGAATCATACCTGACACGTAGGAAGGTGGTCATGGTTGATAAAGGTCAGTCAACTCAGCTCGAAGTCTGTAGGAGGCCCTCGGGCAGTGGCCTAGACCCTAACATCTTCCGGGCTGTTTGAGCAATGACCTTGCCTCCATTTTCAGGTCAGAAGTGGGGATGTTCTCCAATGATTGGACCATGTTCAGCAACATTTGTGGTTCTTCAGATACTGAAGCAGGCCATGTCCAAATGCGACGAGATCTGGACAGTATCCAGGCTGACAAATGGCAAGTAATATTCACGCCACACAAATGCCAGACCGTGACCATCACCAATAAAATACAATCTAACCACTGCCCCTTGGCATTCAATGGTGTTCCTGTCACTGAATCCACAGTGGACTGCAGCGGTTCAACAAGGCAGCTCACCACCACCTTCTCAAGGGGCAACCAGGGACAGGCAACAAATGCTGGCCCAGCCAGTCACACCCAGATTCAGGAAATAAATATTATTTAAATAAAATAACAGAGAAAGGTTTCTGGGATATCACAGAGATCGGTGCTCAGGTCCCAGTTGTTCACAATACCCATTAAACATTTGGTTGCGGGAATCAAATACAATATATCCCAACCTGCTGACAGAACGGAAGGATGTTGGATTGTGAGTGGGTGAGGAGGTTGTAAAAAAGCTTCAAGGTGACGAAGACAAGTGGAGTGAATGGGCAAATACGTGCCAGATGGAGAGCAAGGTGGGGAGAGGTGACGGTGTGCCCTTTGGTGGGAACAATAGACTGGAAGCCTATCGTTTGAAAAGGGATTGTTTGAAACATGTTGATCTACAAAGGGATGCTTGCTCCTTTTTGTTGTTTCCTTCTGCGCAGCCTCCGAGGTCTCTGCAGCGCAGTGAGGTCTGAACCCACAGGCAATACTGGGAATGGCATTCACACGCTGCCCAGTGTACATAGACCTACCAAGTGGGGAGATGTAACATTGCAAAGGATCTGGATCACCCTGCAGACCAGTCACTGAAAGCAATATTGCAGGAGCAGAAAGCAGTTAGGAAGGTAAATGGGGTGTTGACCTTCATTTCAGGGGGATTTGAGTCCAGGGGTAAGGGTGTCTTACTACAGCTGTACAGAGCCTAAGTGAGACCCCATCTTGAACATTGTGCAATATTGTGTGCAGGTTTGGTCTCTGTACCTAATAAAGGGCAAACCTGACATTGAGAGAGAGCAGCGAAAGATGACCAGACCGATCTCTAGGATGACAGGCTTGCTGTGGGAGCAGAGTTTGGGGGCGACTGGGCCTGTATTCCATGGGGTTTAGGAAAATGGGAGGAGATCTCAGTGAGATATATAAAACTCTGACAGGGTGAGACAGAATGGAAGCAGGGATGATAATTCTCCAGGCTGTGATGTCTAAAACAAGGGGCCACAGTATTAGATACAGACAGGCTATTCTGCACTGAGATGACAATAAATGTCTGCCCTCAGAGACTGGAGAACCTGGGGAATGCGCTCGCACATGGAAACCAAGACACTGAATATAAATACAGATTTAGAGACAGTAAAGGGATGGTGGGAGAGCAGGAGTACGGTGTGGAAATAAAGGGCGAGGTATCATTGTATTTAATTGGGAGCAAACTCGATGGACCAAAGGGACTACTGCACTTCCTATTTTATAGCTTCCCAAGGTTAATCAATTTAACGGATATATTCATTGTGTGGGATAAGTGCATTGTGGCGATGTTTGAACATGAACGACAATGAGGAAGGCTCAATGTGTTGTATGGCCTACTCCATTCCTGATGTTTCTGTGCAGTCTGTGGGAAAGCTGTTTAAATGCTGTCACAAGCTCTCAGATGTTAGGAAGGAGGTTTCTGCAGGGTCAACAGGACTGTGTTTCCCGTTCCCTTTTTCCGATACTGAGTCTGGGGCCGGGTGGTCTGTTCGGGTTTATCCTTTAAGACCTCAGAGCAGTTTGATACAATACAGTGTCTTGTTTGGCCGATTCAGAGATCATTGAAAAGTTTTATCACAAGTGTCTGCAGTCATAGATAATCATAGATAATCATAGATAACAGCCTCCAGTCTGACAAGTATCCTTCCACTAAACCCTCTGCTTCCTACCATCAAGCCAACTGTGTATCCAATTGGTCAGCTCCCCCCCGCATTCCACGTGATGTAACCTTCCAGAGCAGCCTGCCATGTGGAACCTTATCAAAGGCCTTACTGAAATCCATGGAGACTACGTATACCACTCTGTCCTCGTCAACCTTCCTCATAACTTCATCAAAGAACTCTAACAAATTTGCGAAGCATGATCTCCCACTCTCAAGTCTGTGCTGACTGCTCTGAATCAAACCCTGTGTAAGTAATGGGTGCAGTCAATGGTATGCTGTCCTTCATTGTAAGATGATTCGAGTACATAAGTAAAGCCATCTTCCTGCTGTTGTAGAGCCTTGCTGAGAGAGCATTGGGGCACTCTGTACAGATTTGATCTCCTTTGTAAGGAATAGTCTCATTACCACAGACACCAGTGATGGAAACAGGAGGATAGAGTGAAGAGACTGAGTGTTTAATCTGTAGAGCTGTGAGAGACGAAGAAATTGTGATGCTGAAACACGAGGAGTGGCAGCGATCACTTATTTCCAAAAGAGACAGTAACAGGGAGAGAAATTCTATACTTTACCCAGGATTGATGGGTGTGATTTATTGTCACGTGTACCTCAGTACAGGGAAACACTTTATTTATGAGCAGTGGGGGCAGGTTATAGTAAGCATGGCCAGACAGATCATAGGGTGGAAATAGATTTGGACAGAGTAAGGCATACAGGTTACACTGAACAGGACATGCACTAGTCGTGATCAACATGAACAAGATCAGCATGATTTGAACTTAGAGAGTCCATTCATCAGTCTAACGTGACCTTCCTAATCGTTTATATGCCTAAATTAACTGTGCAGTTGGCGAGTGAACCCGTACTGAACGTCAGGTTGCTCACAATCCCCAACAGCAGCCACAATCCCTTCCATCTGAAACAGGTGGCTTTTCTCAACAGCTTCCGCCCTGCACAGAGAACACCAGGCTGGCATCTCAGAGATGAAAGATGCCTTCTTGAGACTTCACACAAGACATAAGGCTTCCCTCCTCACCACTAGAAAACCACGTTAAAGTCCCACGTGTTTATCATAAGCAACGGAGCCAGGAGGAACAACATGGAGCAGTCTTTCTGTGCAGCCTCTGCCCCACTTGGTCATCATGTTAGAGCATCATTCTGGAGACAGTAAGGACTGCCGATGCTGGAGATCAGAGTACAGCGTCGATTGCTGGAAAAGCACAGCAGGTCAGGCAGCATCCGAGGAGCTGGAGAATCGATGTTTCGGTCATAAGCAATTCATCAGGAATCAGCATCAATTACATCATTCTGTCCCTGTGTAAGTGCTTTGAGGGGGGAATGGCCTCTTACTGTTCCTGTGAAATTGACTCAAGGGGCTGAATGGCCCCATCCCATTGCTGTGTAAGTGACCCAAGGATCTGAATGGCTTATTCCTCGTCCGATTGGACAGGGTCAAGGCCCGGATTGGCTTACCCCTGGTTCTTTTTGAAAGCTCGATGTACTGATAAGTGTGATGATGCTGCAGTTTTAAGAGGTTATTTTGTCCGGGTTTCTTTTAAGAGAGAGACTGAACAACCATTCCCAACCTGGTTAGTTAAGACCACTCGAGTAAACAACGACAGAGACCTTGTGTTTATTTTAATGGAGGCTGAATGGGTGTGGCCAGCTCTCACAGATTAGGATCACTGGGTTTTGGCTTCTCAGTAACATCAGAAACTATTGGGGTCACCACAGAGTTGGAAGCTTCAGTGAATGTCTCCTGCTACTTTCCCTGAGTTTTCTCTTGGTGCTGTTTTTAATTCCTGGATGAGAGAAATGTTTGTGACATTCTGTGTCTGAATATTCCTTTTTGCCAAGGGCTGTGTTTATGTGATTTTCCTATATTGGAACAGTTCATTAGTAATAGTTCCTAGGTCTATTATTCTGTTAACTTGTCCAATAGAATTAAGTTATTCTAGATTCCTCTTTCTTGGCTTTCATTTTATCTTTCATGTTTCAATAAATGGTGTTTTGCTTCACACCAAGTATTTTGACCAGTCACATTGCGTCTAGAACAGACACCTTACATTTCCATTAAAATAAAAAAAGAGTCTAGGTTACCGCCTTCAAATATTTTCCAGGCGCTCTGGTGTGGTCCATCACACTAGACTCCTTCTCTTCCGGAGTAATAGGCTGGAGGCACTGAATGGGCTGTCCCTGTTCTTCTCCAATAGTGTCAATGGGCTGACCGACTTCCTCACATTCCTGTGAAACCAGCGTGAGATGCCGAATGAACTCTTGTTTTACTGTGACAATGTGCAGTGTCAGGCTGTGCTTTTACATGAATGTTACCGACACTTTAACAGCACAAGTCTCAATGGAGTCTGGGTCTTGCTGCACATGGACACAGACTAGTTCAGGAGCTGACGGGGGACAAAATGTTCTGAAAATTGTGGAATGTTCGGTGACCATCCCCACTTCTGATCTTATGGTGGGGAGGGTTAAGGTGGGGAGACATTGATGAAGGAGCTGAAGCTGTTTGTGAAGAGGAAGCTACCCTGAGGATCTCCCACAGAGGTGACCCAGGACTGAGATGATGAACATCTTCCTTTGTGCCATGTTTGACCCCAAACACTGGAGAGTTTACTCTGATTCCCATTAAGTCCAGTTTTGTTAAGCTCCTTGATGTCAACAAAAGTCAACCACTGCCTTGATATCGGGGCCAGTAATTTTTACCTGAACCCTTGTCTCAACCTCTTTTGTTCATATCAATAGGCCATGGTATAGGAGCAGCACGTGTTTTCTTCAAACAGGTGGGATTGAATGTCAGGATTTCACTTCTCAGGAGTGTTCTGGGAGCTAGATGACTGAAAGTATTTGAAGAGGAGGTAGATGGATATTCACCTGTCAGAGAGGTGAGGGTTATGAAGAATTGGGTATGAAAGAGGAATTGAGACCAGGAGTAGATCAGTCATGATCTTAGTGAAGGACAAGGCAGGCTTGGGGGGGTGAACGACCTGCCCCTGTTTCTGATGTTCTCCCATTCTGTTATTGGAAAGTTAGTGGGTGTTATTTTCATGGATGTTCTGGTAATGCATATTTCAGTCAGGAAGAGCAGATGATTTTGTGAGCCATCTCTGAGTGAGGTATATGGGCTGTATTCACAGTGAATCTGGGTCTACAACGTGACCAACAACTGAAGCACAAGTTGCAGAGAGGGGAAGCTCTATAAAGAGAGATGAGGGGCGTCTTTCATACCCGTGCCTGGATTTTCCAATTACATTTCCCAAATCACTTCAAAGCGTGTGTGACAGGCTTGAGAGGCTGAATGGTCCCCTCTGTTTCTGTGCACCATGTTATAGGAGTAAGTGGCCTCCAACTGCTCCTGTCTAGCAGGGATGAGGGGTTGAATGGAACACAGGAACATGGGACTGAGGAACAGGAGTGGGTCATTAGATACTTTGAGCCTTCTCCACCAGGAACTAAGATTGTGGCTGATCAGGTTGTGGACTCAGCCCCACTTTCCTGTCTGTATCCCAATATCCGTGACTCACTTCTCTGTCAAATATTTTGCTTTCAATCAATGTGAACATAGAGGCACATAAACTTCCAGTGAAGAGAATTCCCACTTGAAAGGTCCTTTCAGAATTTTTCGTCATCCCTCTTATAGAATCAGAGAGTCATGCAGAACAGAAACAGACCCGTTAGTCCAATCTGTTCACTACGATCAGATATCAAATCTGACTCAGTCCCAATTGCCAGCATTTGGCCAATATCCCTCCTCTCAGATACTTTTTAAATGTGCTATTGTAACTGCCTTCAGCACTTCCTCTGACAGCACTTTGTGTACACACACCACTCTCTTTGTGAAACATTTACCTTCAGGTCCCTTCGAAATCATTCGCCCTCTCCCCTCCAACCTATGCCCTCTTGTTCTGGACTCCCCTATCCTGGGGAGCAGAACGTGGCTGTTCAGAATATCCATGCCCCTGATGGTTTTATAAACCTCTATAGTGTCACCCTTCAGCCTCTGACACTCCAGGGGGTAACACCTCAACCTAACCAGCCTCTCCCTAAAGCTCAAACCTCCAGTCCTGGAATTTCCGTGTAAGTCATTTCTGAAGAAAACCAAATTGTACGCAGTATTCTTAAAGTGGCCTCACCAACATCCTGTACAGATACAACATACCACCACAACTCCTATACTCAATGCTTTGACTGATTAAGGCAAATGTGCCAAATGTTCTCTGCACCACACTGTCGACCTGCGACTCCACTTTCAAGGAACAATGTACCTGATGCCCTGTGTCCCTTTGTTTCAGAACACTCCCCAGTAACTGACCATGAAGTGTATAATGTCTGCCCTGATTTGCCTTCCCAAAATGCAAAGCTTCATATTTATCTAAATTAAACCTCATCTGTTACTCCTTGTCCTTTTGTCCCATCTAATTGCGGTCTTGTTGTACTCTGAGATAATCGACTACACCACCTTTCTGATGTCATCTGTAACCTTACTAACTATTTCCCCAATATTCACATCTAAATCCTTTACATAAATGATGAAATGCTGTGAACTCAGTACTGATTCTTACAGCAGACTGCTGCTCACAAGCCTCCAGTCTGAAAAATATCCCTCTTCCTTCAAGCCATTTGTGACTAGCTTCTTCTGTATCTTATGTGACTGAAACTTACTAATCTGTCTACCAATCAGAATGAAATACTAGCTATGAAGACAGGCTGAGTAGGTTAGGTTTATTTTCACTAGATAAAAGGAGATTGAAGGGGGACCTGATTAAGGTTTGCAAAATCATGAAGAGTATAGACAGAGTGGACAGAGACAAGCTTTTTTCCAGGTTGAAGGATTCAATAAGGAGAGGTCGTGCTTTCAAAGTGAGAGGTGGAAAGTTTAAGGGGGATACACGCGGTAAGTACTTCACACAGAGGGTGGTGGACATTTGGAACGCGTTGCCAGCAGAGGTGCTAGAGGCAGGCACGGTAGATTCAGTTAAGATGCGTCTGGACAGATGCATGAGTCGGTGGGGAGAAGAGGGATACAGATGGTTAGGAATAGACCGTCAGATTTAGACAGTATATTTGAATTGTCTCAGGCTTGGAGGGCGAAGGGCCTGTTCCTGGGCTGTAAATTTTCTTTGCTCTTTGTTCTTTAAATGAACACCTTGCTGAAGTCCATATAAACAATGTCTACCAAATTGCCTTCATCAATCTTCTTTGTCACCTCTTCAAAAACTCAACCAAATTAATGAGACATGATTTCCCATGCAGAAAGACACGTTGTCTACCCCGATCAGCCCTTGCCTTCCCAAATGTATGTAAATCGTGTCCCTCAGAATCCCCTCCAACAACTTACCCACCACTGACATCAGGCTCAGCGGTCTATAGTCCCCGGCCTTTTGGGCCACTGTTTCATTTTCTGTTTGGGTATTGCAAATATATAATCAATATTTCCGATTCTAAAAATGCTGACACACACACACACACACACACACACACACACACACACACACACACACACACACACACACACACACACACACACACACACACACACACACACACACCAAGTTTAACCTGACAGAACTTGGTCCAAATATTATTGGAACTCATGACAAAGGAACAATTGTGAGATTGTCCAAAACCTTATTCTGCTTTTGAAGATATTGTACTCACACAACCTGCTAGCAATGGGATTTCATCCTGGGAGAGTTTGGATTTGGCTGAATTCCCATTGCTTTAGGCAGTGAGTAGATTCCAGTGAATTCTGATTCGGGATCATCCAAAGGGTAGCCCGGTGGTTAGCACTGCTGCCTCACAGCACCAGCGACTTGGGGTCGATTCCAGCCTTGGGTGACTGTCTGTGTGGAGTTTGCACATTCTCCCCTTTTCTGTGTGAGCTTCTAATGGGTGATCCAGTTTCCTACCACAAACTGTGTAGGTTCGGTGGATTGGTCACGCTAATTGTCTGTAGTGTTCAGGGATTTCTAGGTTATGTGCAATATTCAGGGGTAAATATAGGGAAATGGGTTGGGAAGGTTGGTATGGACTTGTTGGGTCGAAGGGCCTGTTTGATTCCATAAAAATAAGAATGGTAACAATGACTGTAGAGTTTTTTTTTAGCTCGTGCACATTGCTGTGATGAGGAACAATGAAGGAGAGAGAGTGCAATAGGCCATTCCTTCTCAGGCAGATTATATTTTCTCCCTCTCTGCGTTGAATCACACAGTAATGTCATCCTCTCCCAAACTGGACCATGTGAGGTCTCCTTGTAAATTGTCCAAACTATTTCTCCATCACATTCCCTGTTCCATGTAGGTGCAAATTTTCTGCTGTCATACACAGTGCCATACCCTTCGCAGAAAATGGTCTCGGTCAAGTTGAAGATATTTTTATATGTCCCTGCATCATTAAAAAATAAAAATGTTTAATTTATTCAGAATACCTGTGTTAAACTGAATGCATTTTTTCAAGAAATACAGAAATTGCTGGAAAAGCTCGCCAGGTCTCTCAGTACCCAGACGCTGTAGTTGTACCAGCCTCCACCACTTCCTCTGGCAGCTCATTCCATACGCACACCATCCTCTGTGTGAAATGGTGTCCTTTAGGCCTCCTCAAAGCCTTGCCCCTCTCACATTCCACCAATGCCCTCTAGGTTTGGACGTCCCTAACCTGGGGAAAAAACCCCTGACTACTCACCCTATCCATGGCCATTTTGATTTTATAAACCTTTACTGCTGCGAAATGTGACCCCGATCAACACGAATGGCTGGACTTTCAGTCATTCTGGGCCTAAATTCTGAAATTCAATACTGACACCTCTTCCTTCTCCATCAAGTCACAATTCTAAATCCATTTTAATCAGTTTGTTCAGATATATCCTGAGACACTTCTGTGGGCTTTATGCCTAGACCTTTGTGCCCGGAGGAAGGGACACTAGCATCGCTCGACAATACCCATAAAGCTGTAACATTATTCTCCTGTGTGTTTGTTCATCAGACTGTCCTGACATACTGGGACATACCTCTGCAACAGGCAGAACTTGAATTCAGTCCTTCTAGCCCAGAGCTAGGATCACTACCACACAAGTTCAGGAATTGGAATCAAATCCAGAGCCCGGCTCAGAGACAGGGACACTACCCACTACACGACCATACCCAGATTTTGGGTCATATTTTAAGTTTTAGCTTTCAGCTCGGTGTGGATTTATTATAATCAGGTTACCATTACTGAACTACACAAAACACTTTGTATTCTTAAACAAATGCAAGATATTTGTCTCAACTGTAGGATATTGAGTGCACGTGCTGTGCCATTGAAATTAACTATGATCAGCTTTAATTGCTATGATCTGTAGTCTGCAATATTAGGGAAAGAAATCCAACAGACACACTCTGCCCAATGAAGGGTCTCAAATAGATATTTATTACTGAACACCAGAGACGAAGGAAGAGCTAAATTTCTGACCCCAAAACACCGATCACGCTTACCCAACTCTCACGTGTGACTCCCCTTTTCCTAAAACCATGAAATGACACTAGGCTGCTGAGTACTGTCCAGCCTCTCCTCCCCACTGACTGTGTCTGCAATCTGTCCATCCTCCCTCTAACCACACAAGGCAAACCAAGCTCAGTGTCTTTGTGAAAATCAAGGCCGGAGTGTGCAGGCCTCCTGGAGAGGGATGGGCACTTTAAAATTGAAGGGGGAGGGGAGGTGACAGTAATATCACTCACTGGGCTGAGGGGTGGCTGATGGAGTTTAGTTTGGATTAATGCGAGGTATTGGATTTGGTAAATCAAACAAGAGCAGGACCTATACAATTAAAAGTAGAGCCTTTGGCAGTGCTGTAGTACAGAAACCTAGGCCGTCAGGTTTAAGTCTTTAAAATGTGTATTTCATACAGATAGTGTGGTTAAGAAGGTGTTTAACACACATGTCTTCATAGGACAGACCTTTGAGTATCGGAATTGGGATGTCATGTTAAGGTTGTACAGGACATTGGTGAGACCTCTGTGTCCAGTCTGGTCATCCTGCCCGCTCATTCCATAGACACACTACCCTCTGGGTGAAAAAGCTGCGCCGAAGGTCACTTTTAAATGTTTCCCGTCTCACCTTAAGCCTATGTTCTCTAGTTTTGGACTCCCCATACCCTTAGAAAATACCTTAACTATTCACTTTGATATTGCTGACGTTGATATTATTAAGCTGGAGAGGGTTGAGAAGAGATTAACCTGGATGTTGCTGGGAAAGGAGGGCGTGAGCTTTAACGAGAGGCTGGATCGGCTGGGACTTTTTTCATTGAAGACTATGAGATTAAGCAGTAACTTTACAGAGGTTAATAAAATAATGAGAGTTACAGAGATGCTGAAGGGCTGATGTCTTTTCTCTCGGGTTGGGGATTCAAATCTGAGGGATTTTTAAGTTCCGAGGAAAAAGATTTACAAAAGTCATGAGAGGTAATTATTTTAGACAGAACCTGGCTTGTGTGTGGAATGAACTTTCAGAGGAAGTGGTGAAAGCAGGGACAGTTACAACATTTAAAGGACATTTAGATCAGTCCATGGATAAGACATCACATTGGATGGTGCTGTGAGCAGCTGCCCTCTCCCTCCCCCTCTCTGAATGAATCCCTGTTGGTTTTCACCCTCTGCCAATGCCTGTGCAGTGGCGTGGGGAGGCCAGCAGAGGGTGGTATTGCATCACTTTAAGCACCACAGAGACAGCCAGACCTGCCCCACACAGAGACACACAGATACACACACGGGGATGGTTCGGACACGGCGTGAAGCTCATCTGGTAAATTAAATGAAACATTAAAAAACGCTCAATTCGCCTCGTAAACTGTTAAAATATGAGGGACAGAGAACTCCCAAATTCCACTGTTTAAATAAAATCATCAATTTATTTTTTCACTCTGAAAGTGAACATTTTACATGAACTATTCACAACTCTGGGACCCCCTTTCTCTTAACTGCTTATTACCCGACTCCAGCTCTATAACAATATACTGTTTCAGGGTCTGCCATCCTCTCGTATCACAGATGCTTGTAAGGTCTCAGTTCAGAACAGCATTCCCTCTCTCTTAAAGGTACAGTACACACTTTCAACTTCATCACATTATACCCTGATGAATATCGATAAGTGGGAACTATCCGGATTTCTCTTGCTCTGTGGTTTGTCAATATTTCATTTGCTCAGTCTGGTGTGTGTCAGGACTTTTGTTGCTCCATTGACAGTATGTCATTATTAGACTCTGTCCATATGAATATATCAGTATTTCACTTGCTCACACTCGTGTATGTGGGGCAGGATTTCAGTTGTTTCATGGGGACTGTGACACTATAACAATCTCAATGTTTGTAGATGGCACCGAACCTGGAAGAACTCTGAAGTCTATGGAGGAGAGTGTGGAACTCTAACAGGACAATCAAACGTTGGTGTAGTGTTCAGGTGTAAGGCAGGTGGGGATCAATGCAGAGCAGTGTGAGGTGATGAACTGTGGTAGGAAGGACAATGAAAGACAGTTTAAAACAGGCTGTACCATTATAAAGGGGCTGCAGGAGCAGAGAGCGCTGGGTGTATATGAGCATAGATTATTGAAGATATCAGGACAAGTGGGGAGAGCAGTAACTCTCACAGATTAGTTTCAGTATCTGAGCTGTTTACAGGAGGAGGTGTAGGAGGGAGTCTCCGTGCTCCCTTCCTGGGAGGTGGTGGTGACGATGTGTTGTGAGCCCACCCTCCTGCCCACCGAGACCGTGGGGATTCCATTTGTACCAGCTCGACACAAAAGGGAGATGGCATCAGGGCCACGGCTTCTAAGTTGCGCTGGGGGGGAATCAGAGCTGCCAGTGGGTATAAAGTGAGAATTGCCCTTCACTTAACATTGCTCCTTACTCGGTTGGTGGGACGTGGATGTTTCAGAATCTCCACATGAGGCGTCCCGGTCCTCTCCGGCTCCTACCAGGGTCCTCCCCACATGGCGGGGGGAGGGGGTGAGGGAACGGATATCGGGCACTCCATCACATGGCTTGGCCCTTTCTGTCCTATTCCAGGCTGTTTCTCCTGGAATGGGAGGGAGTGAGGGAGGGAGTGGTTGTGGTCCTACTGTTAGTGTTAGTGTAGTTGGGGAGGGGGTCATGGTGAGGTGACCGGAGGGAGTCAGTCCACAGTGTTGTATCCATGCAGTGTTATTAGTGTGGGGGTGAAGTGGAGGGAGAGACAGAGAGACAGAGAGACAGAGAGACAGGGTGCAGCATGCGACAGTGAGAGTGGTGGACCATGAGCCTTGTTTGGGGGTCAGTGCTATAACAGATATACAGTGAGTGTGAGGGAGCAGAGAGAATATGGTGACCCTTATCCCTACAGAGTGGGGAAGGTTATTGATGCTTGTCCTGTATTGCTGGACATTTCTTCAGACCACAGATACTGCACTGAGCTGGGTGGGGAGCTCAGACCATGCTCGGTCGGTCTGGTGGTGTGGCCCCCTTTGGGAAGAGAATGGTCCCCCTCTGTACTAGCCCATCCACCAGACCCTCCGTGCCCCTGTTGACAAACCGTGGTGTAATTGCCCCTTATCTGCCAGGCTCTGGGTAAACTGTGCAGGGCAGCTCCAAACTGAGAAAGCTCAATCGTGTGCCCAATGGACTTTTAAAGATGGCCCCAGTGTCAGGGATCACGGAATATCCAGGGGCATCTGGGTGATGGGGTGTACCTCCAGACATGAAGGACTCAATTTACAAAGCTGGAGAACAAATGCTCATCCAAAACTCTCCATCATCTGACCTCACACCAATATCTCATTTTCCCATTTTTCCTGGGAAGACTGGCTTATGTTACAGGATGCAATCGAAGTGTCTACCTTTCAGCATTCTGCAACCTGGGAACACATCCTTCCATGACACTGTCTCTCAGTCTCCCCATCTTTGTCTATTTCCCAAACCCTTCCCATCTGGTGATATCTAAACTGATTCCCCCGCCATCTCTCTCTGGCATGTGATGTTCATACCCACAGCACCCCTTGTCAGTGCACAATGGAGAGATGGAGCTGTAAATGGGTGGGAGCTGCACATCCTGTCACTTCCAGCATGGGCTGCAACTTTCCCCACACTGGGCAGGGATCTAATACAGTGTTACTGAGGAATGCAGTGGGGTGGTGTACACAGTCCTACATGCTGGGAGGGTAACTGCTTATGGGTTACAGATCAATGCACTTTGGTGGGGTATACAGTCCTACATGCTGGGAGGGTAACTGCTCCTGGGTTACAGATCAATGCACAGGGGTGGTGTACGCAGTCCTACATGCTGGGAGGGTAACTGCTCCTGGGTTACAGATCAATGTACTGGGGTGGGGTACACTGTCCTACATGCTGGGAGGGTAACTGCTCCTGGGTTACAAATCAATGTACTGGGGTGGGGTACACTGTCCTACATGCTGGGAGGGTAACTGCTCCTGGGTTACAAATCAATGTACTGGGGTAGTGTAAACAGTCCTACATGCTGGGAGGGTAACTGCTCCTGGTTTGCAAATTAATTCACGGGTGATCACTGCACAGATCGTTGTGCTGGTCAGACTATCTGGTTGAGGTTTATAGATTCTGCAATGATGTGGTCTGTGCAGCTCCCCATTCTGGACAGATATTTGTTTCAGGTTCACACATTAGTGTCCTGCTGTGGGCTGCACAGCTCCCCGTGCTGGACAGATATCTCGTCTGGGTTAATAGATCAATGCACTGCTGTGGTCTCCACAGCTCCCCGTTCTGTGCAGATATCTAGTCCGGGGTTATATATCAATGCACTGCTGTGGTCTGCACAGCTCCCGGTGCTGGACAGATATCTAGTCCGGGTTTATAGATCAATGCACTGCTGTGGTCTGCACAGCTCCCTGTCCTGGACAGATATCTAGTCTGGGTTTATAGATCAATGCACTGCTGTGGTCTGCACAGCTCCCTGTGCTGGACAGATATCTAGTCCGGGGTTATAGATCAATGCACTGCTGTGGTCTGCACAGCTCCCCGACCTGTACAGATATCTAGTCCGGGTTTATAGATCAATGCACTGCTGTGGTCTGCACAGCTCCCTGTGCTGGACAGATATCTAGTCCGGGGTTATAGATCAATGCACTGCTGTGGTCTCCACAGCTCCCCGTCCTGGACAGATATCGAGTCCGGGTTTATAGATCAATGCACTGCTGTGGTCTGCACAGTGCTCAACTCTGGCCAGATTGCTGGGTTGTATTGACCAGTGTAATGGATGAATTTGGACAGATTGCTGGGTTGCACTGAGCAGGACACTGGCCTGGTCTGTACAGTGTTCCACGGTGAACAGGTATCTCCTCTGGGTGTATGGTGTCTGGGCTGGTTCTGGGAGGTGGATTGAGAATGTGGTATATCTAACCATTTCAGCTGATCTGGCAATGCCTTTAGTTCCCATTCCTGTGATTGGACCCTCCGTCTCTCACCCCATTAATGTTACAGTGTGTCCAGGCACAGTACATCATGTTGGTGGGGTGTGGAGGGGGGAAAGGTCATGGACAGGTCTAGGAGTTCCCCGAAAATTTCTGTCCCCGACATTCTATAACTGACATTCCCTGGAACGTTCTGTCCCTGACATTCGATAACTGCCATTCCCCGGAACGTTCTGTCCCCAACATTCTATAACTGACATTCCCCGGAACGTTCTGTCCCTGACTTTGTTTGTGAACGGCCGGACGTCAGTGAATTGAACAAACGATAAGATCCCGAGGGAAGAGATCCCGTTCCAGGGAGAAGGAGACACTGTTCCAAAGGACCCTCGGGCAGTTAAAGGGGTGAATACGTTTTCCCTGCATTTACATTTCTTCCCGACACAGGATCGACCACAATTTAGACCAAAATACAGGAATTCCCAAACTCCGTTTGTCTTCCGGAAACTGGGAGAGAATCCTTCAGGACAGTAACGTTCCCACCCTCCGTATTAAGAACTGGGATGGAGTGACCTGTGTCTGCTCTCGAGTGATCGAGTGTGTGGGAATGTTCTAGAAACCATCTGTCCTTATGGATGTGTCTCTGTGAGTTTGGGGAGGGAGGGTTTCTTGTGGTTTATGTCACATTTTTGTCAGTAATTCCCACCTTCCCATTTGTTATTCCAGCTCCAATTATTTTAATAAATCCCTGAATACAGGGACACATTTGAAAATCTCACTGGGTCCCCGATCAAACGGGTCCCTTTGCCTCCAGGCTGATGGATAATGGGTTTGTTTTCCTTCCTCACAGTTAACGTAGTGACCATCTACGTCCTGCTTTATAAAGATTGTGGATTGTCTCCATGTGTCAGACGTTACCTGGGGGCCATGGCAGCGGCGGATCTCCTGGTCATTATCCTCGACCTGATCCTGAGACACATTCCCATTGTTTATGTGGAACAGTTTTATTTCCTGAGGTACTCCGTCCCCTTGTGTAATATGCACGCCGTCCTGCTTTATGCAGCCACTGACTGCTCTGTCTGGTTCACCGTCACTTTCACCTTTGATCGGTTTGTGGCCATTTGTTGCCAGAAGCTGAAAAGTAAATATTGCAGTGAGAAAATGGCGGCTGTGGTTCTGGGAGCAGTGACTGTGCTGAGCTGTTTAAAGAACATTTTCTGGTATTTTATGCTCTCGGCTCGGTATTGGCTGGGGAACCAGCCCTGGTTTTGTGATGGAACAGACGCTGTTTATTTCTCCAGTGTCTGGGTCACAATCGAGCTCCTCCACCACAGTCTAACCCCGTGTGTCCCATTTCTCCTGATTCTGCTGCTCAATGTTCTCACCGTCAGATACATTTTAGTGACCAGCAGAGCCCGCAGGAGACTCCGCGCTCACACCAATGGGGACGCTCAGTCTGACACTGAAATGAGAAACCGAAAAAAATCCATCATTTTACTGTTTGTGATCTCGGCCAATTTCATCCTGTTATGGTCAACGTTCATGCTGTTTTCTGTATGGGTACGGATGTGGTGGATTGGGTATCGGTCTGTGTATCTCCATCCCGTGGTGCGGGAATTGGGCTTCATGCTGCAGCTCCTCAGTTGCTGCTCAAACACCGCGATTTATGCCGTGACCCAGACCAAGTTCAGGCACCAGCTAAAGAATGTGCTGAAATATCCCTTCACCCAAATCCATCCATCCATTAAACTCCCTCATTAATCAATCCATCCTGGATTTTCACATTTCAGTTCAGTATTTCAGCGATGGAGCAGCCTGTCGCTATGGTAACAGACTGAGGGTAGCGCTGGTTTGTCCATCCTTATCCCCCAGGGGGGTTACAGGGGAACATTTCAGTGTTTCTCACAACTCAGGGGCCAGTGAGAAAAGGCACCATCCCACTGACTATATCCATCACTTCCATTTGTAACAAATAAAAATGTTGATTAAAGCGTGCCGAGCAGCAGAGTGACCGATGTTGTTGTGTGTCTTTGTGTTGGAGAAGCTGAGCTGGAGAGAGACAGACTCAGCCCCAAGTCCTGGTCCTCAGGGAAGGGGAGGGCACCGCGCCCTGAGCTCAGGAGCTGGGTTTAACTCCCTCTGTCCCCCCAAACCAACCTGCACACCCCATTTCATCTTCCCCCCACTTTCTACTCAAGTCTCTCCCTCTTTATCACCACCCCTCCTCTACTCCCTCTCTCCCCCTCTCTCACACACACACACAACCCCGGTTTCTCCACCTGCCTCCACTCTTCCCTTTCCCCTCACCCTCACTCTCTCTGTCCTGCCGTCTCTGCCTCCCTCCAGCAGTTCAATCGATACCCCATTATCCCCCTCTCCTACCTCCCACATCTCCCACACCCCACCACAGGCAGCCTCACGACCAATCACCCCCCCCACTCAACCCCCAGTCTCTGGGTCAGAGGAAGAGGGAAAGACCAGGAAAACAGATTGTGACTGAGAGAAAGGGAGGGAGGGAGAGAGATTCAGTCAGAGACAAACAGAGGTAGGAGGGGACAGAGAGAGAGACACTGATTGAGGTGGTCAAGAGTGAGAGGGCGGAGCGAGAGTGAAGGAGCGGGGGGAGAGAGAGAGAGGGGCAAAGGAGAGATAGGGTGAGATACTGGAGGGCAAGAGAGGAGAGGGAGGGAGGGGAGGGAGCGAGGGAGGGAGAGGGCGAGAGAGGGGATGGGAGAGAGGGGAGGGAAGGAGGAGAGGGAGAGAGAGAGAGGGAGGGATAGGAAGGAGGGAGGGGAGGGGGAAAGAGAAGGGGGAGAGGAGGGATAGGAGGGATGGAGGGGAGGGGGAGAGAGAGAGAGAGAGAGGGAGGGGAGGGATAGGAGGGAGGGAGGGGAGGGGGAGAGAGAGAGAGGGAGGGGAGGGATAGGAGGGAGGGAGGGAAGGGGGGAGAGAGAGGGAGGGGTAGGGATAGGAGGGAGTGAGGGGAGAGGGAGAGAGAGAGAGAGAGAGGGAGGGGAGGGATAGGATGGATGGAGGGGAGGGGTGGGAGAGAGAAAGAGAGGGAGGGGAGGGATAGGAGGGAGGGAGGGGAGGGGGGAGAGAGAGAGAGAGAGAGGGAGGGGAGGGATAGGATGGAGGGAGGGGAGGGGGGGAGACAGAGAGAGAGGGAGTGGAGGGATAGGAGGGAGGGAGGGGAGGGGGAGAGAGAGAGAGGGATGGGAGGGATAGGAGGGAGGGAGTGGAGGGGGAGAGAGAGAGTGCGAGAGTGGGTGGGGTGGGAACGGAGGGAGGGAGGGGAGGGGGAGTGAGGGAGAGAGAGAGAGGGAGGGGAGGGATAGGAGGGAGGGAGGGGAGGGGGAGAGCGAGAGAGAGAGAGGGAGGGGAGGGATAAGAGGAAGGGAGGGGAGGGTGAGAGACCGAGAGAGAGAGAGGCAGGGGAGGGATAGGAGGGAGGGAGGGGAGGGGGCGAGAGAGAGAGAGAGAGGGGGGGAAGGAGGGAGCGAGGGGAGGTGGAGAGAGAGAGCGACAGAGAGAGGGAGGGGAGGGATAGGAGGGAGGGAGGGGAGGGAGAGAGAGAGAGGGAGGGGAGGAATAGGAGGGAGGGAGGGGAGGGGGAAAGAGAGATAGAGAGAGAGAGGGAGGGGAGGGATAGGAGGGAGGGAGGGGAAGGGGAAGAGAGAGAGATAGAGGGTGGGGAGGGATAGGAGGGAGGGAGGGGAGGGGGTGTGTGAGAGAGAGAGAGAGAGGGAGGGGCGGGATAGGAGGGAGGGAGGGAGGGGAGGGGGCGAGAGAGAGAGAGAGAGGGAGGGGAGGAGGGGAGGGATAGTAGGGAGGGAGGGGAGGGGGAGAGAGAGAGTGGGGGGAGGGGAGGGGGAGAGAGAGAGGGAGGGGAGGGATAGGATGGAGGGAGGGGAGGGGGAGAGAGAGAGATAGAGAGAGAGGGAGGGAAGGGATAGGAGGGGGGAGGGGGGAGAGACAGAGAGAGAGTTGGAGGGGATGGATAGGAGGGAGGGAGGGGAGGAGGAGAGAGAGAGTGAGGGAGGGAGGGGAGGGATTGGAGGGAGGGAGGGGAGGGGGTGAGAGAGAGAGAGAGAGGGGGGCAGGGATAGGAGGGAGGGAGGGGAGGCGGCGAGAGAGACAGAGAGCGACGGGAGGGATAGGAGGGAGGGAGGGGAGGGCGGGAGAGAGAGAGAGTCAGGGATGGGAAGGGATAGGATGGAGGCAGGGGTGGGGGGGAGAGAGAGAGGGAGGGGAGGGATAGGACGGAGGGCGGGGGTGAGAAAGAGAGAGAGAGAGAGGGAGGGGAGGGATAGGAGGGAGGGAGGGGAGGGGGAGAGATAGAGAGAGAGAGAGGGAGGGAGGTCAGAGATAGGAGGGAGGAAGGGGAGGGGAGAGAGAGAGAGGGAGGGGAGGGATAGGACGGAGGGAGGGGAGGGGGAGAGAGAGAGATAGAGAGGGAGGGGAGGGATACGAGGGAGGGAGGGGAGGGGGAGTGAGAGAGAGGGAGGGGAGGGATAATAGGGAGGGAGGGGAGGGGAGGGGGAGAGACCGAGAGAGAGAGAGGCAGGGGAGGGATAGGAGGGAGGGAGGGGAGGGGTAGAGAGAGAGAGAGAGGGGGGCGGAAAGGAGGGAGGGAGGGGAGGTGGTGAGAGAGAGAGAGAGAGGGAGGGGATGAATATGAGGGAGGGAGGGGGGTAGAGAGAGAGAGAGTGAGGGGAGGGATTGGAGTGAGGGAGGAGAGGCGGAAAGAGAGAGATACGGAGGGAGGAGAGGGAATGGAGGGAGGGAGTGGAGGGGGAGAGAGAGAGAGAGAGCCGGAGGGAGGGGAGGTATAGGAAGGAGAGGGGGCGAGAGAGAGAGAGAGGGAGGGGAGGGGGAGAGAGAGAGTGAGGGATGGGAGGGATAGGAGGGAGGGAGGGGAGGGGGAGAGATAGAGAGAGAGAGAGAGGGAGGTCAGGGATAGCAGGGAGGAAGGGGAGGGGGAGAGAGAGAGGGAGGGGAGGAATAGGAGGGAGGGAGGGGAGGGGGAGTGAGAGAGTGAGAGAGGGCGGGGAGGGGGGAGAGAGAGAGAGAGAGGGAGGGGAGGGATAATAGGGAGGGAGGGGATGGGAGGGGGAGAGATCGAGAGGGAGAGACGCAGGGGAGGGATAGGAGGGAGGGAGGGGAGGGGTAGAGAGAGAGAGTGAGAGAGAGGGAGGGGATGAATATGATGGAGGGAGGGGTGTAGAGAGAGAGAGAGAGAGAGTGAGGGGAGGGATTGTAGTGAGGGAGGAGAGGCGGAAAGAGAGAGAGAGAGAGGGAGGGAAGGGAATGGAGAGAGGGAGGGGATGGGGAGAGAGAGAGTGCCAGAGGGATGGGAGGAATAGGAGGGAGGGATGGGAGGGGGGGAGAGAGAGACAGGGTGGAGGGATAGGAGGGAGGGAGGAGAGGGGGCGAGAGAGAGAGAGGGAGGGGAGGGATAGGAGGGAGGGAGGGGAGGGGAGAGAGAGAGAGAGTGAGGGAGGGCAGGGATAGGATGGAGGGAGGAGTGGGGGGGAGAGAGAGAGGGAGGGGAGGGATAGGAGGGAGGGAGTGGAGGGGGAGAGAGAGTGCGAGAGAGGGAGCGGCGGGAAAGGAGGGAGGGAGGGGAGGGGGAGTGAGAGAGAGAGAGAGGGAGGGGAGGGATAGGAGGGAGGGAGGGGAGGGGGAGAGCGAGAGAGAGAGGGAGGGGAGGAATAGGAGGGAGGGAGGGGAGGTAGAGAGAGAGAGGGAGGGGAGGGGGAAAGAGAGATAGAGCGAGAGAGGGAGGGGAGGGATAGGAGGTAGGGAGGGGAGGGGAAGGGAGAGAGATAGAGAGAGAGGGAGGGAAGGGATAGGAGGGGGGGAAGGGGGGAGAGACAGAGAGAGAGTTGGAGGGGATGGATAGGAGGGAGGGAGGGGAGGGGGAGAGTGAGAGAGTGAGGGAGGGAGGGGAGGGATTGGAGGGAGGGAGGGGAGGGGGTGAGAGAGAGAGAGAGGGGGGCAGGGATATGAGGGAGGGAGGGGAGGGGGCGAGAGAGACAGAGAGAGAGCGACCGGAGGGATAGGAGGGAGGGAGGGGAGGGCGGGAGAGAGAGAGAGTGAGGGATGGGAAGGGATAGGATGGAGGGAGGGGTGGGGGAGAGAGAGAGAGAGAGAGAGAGGGAGGGGAGGGATAGGAGGTAGGGAGGGGAGGGGAAGGGAGAGAGATAGAGAGAGAGAGAGGGAAGGGATAGGAGGGGGGGAGGGGGGAGAGACAGAGAGAGAGTTGGAGGGGATGGATAGGAGGGAGGGAGGGGAGGGGGAGAGAGAGAGAGTGAGGGAGGGAGGGGAGGGATTGGAGGGAGGGAGGGGAGGGGTTGAGAGAGAGAGAGAGGGGGGCAGGGATATGAGGGAGGGAGGGGAGGGGGCGAGAGAGACAGAGAGAGAGCGACCGGAGGGATAGGAGGGAGGGAGGGGAGGGCGGGAGAGAGAGAGAGTGAGGGATGGGAAGGGATAGGATGGAGGGAGGGGTGGGGGAGAGAGAGAGAGAGAGGGAGGGGAGGGATAGGACGGAAGGGGGGGTGAGAAAGAGAGAGAGAGAGGGAGGGGAGGGATAGGAGGGAGGGAGGGGAGGGGGAGAGATAGAGAGAAAGAGAGGGAGGGAGGTCAGAGATAGGAGGGAGGAAGGGGAGGGGAGAGAGAGAGAGGGAGGGGAGGGATAGGACGGAGGGAGGGGAGGGGGACAGAGAGAGATAGAGAGGGAGGCGAGGAATACGAGGGAGGGAGTGGAGGGGGAGTGAGAGAGAGAGAGAGGGAGGGGAGTGGGAGAGAGAGAGAGAGGGAGGGGAGGGATAATAGGGAGGGAGGGGAGGGGAGGGGGAGAGACCGAGAGAGAGAGAGGCAGGGGAGGGATAGGAGGGAGGGAGGGGAGGGGTAGAGAGAGAGAGAGAGAGAGGGGGGGAAAGGAGGGAGGGAGGGGAGGTGGTGAGAGAGAGAGAGACAGACAGACAGAGATAGAGGGAGGTTAGGGATAGGAGGGAGGGAGGGGAGGGGGAGAGAGAGAGAGAGAGGGGGGAGGGATAGGAGGGAGGAAGGAGAGGGGGCGAGAGAGAGAGAGGGAGGGGAGGGGGAGAGAGAGAGTGAGGGAGGGGAGGGATAGGATGGAGGGAGGGGTGGGGGGAGAGAGAGAGAGAGGCATGGGAGGGATAGGAGGGAGGGAGGGGAGGGGGAGAGATAGAGAGAGAGAGAGAGGGAGGTCAGGGTTGGAAGGGAGGTCGGGGAGGGGAGAGAGAGAGGGAGGGGAGGGATAGGAGGGAGGGAGTGGAGGGGGAGTGAGAGAGTGAGAGAGGGAGGGGAGGGGGAGAGAGAGAGAGAGGGAGGGGAGGGATAATAGGGAGGGAGGGGATGGGAGGGGGAGAGATCGAGAGGGAGAGACGCAGGGGAGGGATAGGAGGGAGGGAGGGGAGGGGTAGAGAGAGAGAGAGGGGGGGAAAGGAGGGAGGGAGTGGAAGTGGAGAGAGAGAGAGAGAGACAGACAGAGATAGAGAGAGGGGAGGGATAGGAGGGAGGGAGGGGAGGGGGAGAGAGAGAGTGAGAGAGGGAGGGGAGGGGGAGAGAGAGAGAGGGAGGGGATGAATATGATGGAGGGAGGGGGGTAGAAAGAGAGAGAGAGTGAGGGGAGGGATTGTAGTGAGGGAGGAGAGGCTGAAAGAGAGAGAGAGGGAGGGGAGGGAATGGAGGGAGGGAGGGGAGGGGGAGAGAGAGAGAGAGCCGGAGGGAGGGGAGGGATAGGAGGGAGGGAGGGGAGGGGGAGAGAGAGAGAGTGAGGGAGGGAGGGGAGGGATTGGAGGGAGGGAGGGGAGGGGTTGAGAGAGAGAGAAAGGGAGGGGAGGGATAGGAGGGAGGGAGGGGAGGGGGGAGAGAGAGAGTGAGGGAGGGGAGGGATAGGACGGAAGGGGGGGTGAGAAAGAGAGAGAGAGAGAGGGAGGGGAGGGATAGGAGGGAGGGAGGGGAGGGGGAGATATAGAGAGAAAGAGAGGGAGGGAGGTCAGAGATAGGAGGGAGGAAGGGGAGGGGAGAGAGAGAGAGGGAGGGGAGGGATAGGACGGAGGGAGGGGAGGGGGACAGAGAGAGATAGAGAGGGAGGCGAGGAATACGAGGGAGGGAGGGGAGGGGAGTGAGAGAGAGAGAGAGGGAGGGGAGTGGGAGAGAGAGAGAGAGGGAGGGGAGGGATAATAGGGAGGGAGGGGAGGGGAGGGGGAGAGACCGAGAAAGAGAGAGGCAGGGGAGGGATAGGAGGGAGGGAGGGGAGGGGTAGAGAGAGAGAGAGAGAGGGGGGGAAAGGAGGGAGGGAGGGGAGGTGGTGAGAGAGAGAGAGACAGACAGACAGAGATAGAGGGAGGTTAGGGATAGGAGGGAGGGAGGGGAGGGGGAGAGAGAGAGAGAGAGAGGGGGGAGGGATAGGAGGGAGGAAGGAGAGGGGGCGAGAGAGAGAGAGGGAGGGGAGGGGGAGAGAGAGAGTGAGGGAGGGGAGGGATAGGATGGAGGGAGGGGTGGGGGGAGAGAGAGAGAGAGGCATGGGAGGGATAGGAGGGAGGGAGGGGAGGGGGAGAGATAGAGAGAGAGAGAGAGGGAGGTCAGGGTTGGAAGGGAGGTAGGGGAGGGGGAGAGAGAGAGGGAGGGGAGGGATAGGAGGGAGGGAGTGGAGGGGGAGTGAGAGAGTGAGAGAGGGAGGGGAGGGGGGAGAGAGAGAGAGAGGGAGGGGAGGGATAATAGGGAGGGAGGGGATGGGAGGGGGAGAGATCGAGAGGGAGAGACGCAGGGGAGGGATAGGAGGGAGGGAGGGGAGGGGTAGAGAGAGAGAGAGGGGGGAAAGGAGGGAGGGAGTGGAAGTGGAGAGAGAGAGAGAGAGACAGACAGAGATAGAGAGAGGGGAGGGATAGGAGGGAGGGAGGGGAGGGGGAGAGAGAGAGTGAGAGAGGGAGGGGAGGGGGAGAGAGAGAGAGGGAGGGGATGAATATGATGGAGGGAGGGGGGTAGAAAGAGAGAGAGAGTGAGGGGAGGGATTGTAGTGAGGGAGGAGAGGCTGAAAGAGAGAGAGAGGGAGGGGAGGGAATGGAGGGAGGGAGGGGAGGGGGAGAGAGAGAGAGAGAGCCGGAGGGAGGGGAGGGATAGGAGGGAGGGAGGGGGAGGGGGGGAGAGAGAGAGAGAGGGGGAGGGATAGGAGGGAGGGAGGAGAGGGGGGCGGAGAGAGAGAGAAGGGAGGGGAGGGATAGGAGGGAGGGAGGGGAGGGGGGAGAGAGAGAGAGTGAGGGAGGGGAGGAATAGGATGGAGGGAGGGGTGGGGGAAGAGAGAGAGAGAGGGAGGGGAGGGATAGGAGGGAGGGAGGGGAGGGGGAGAGAGAGAGAGGGAGGGGAGGGATAGGAGGGAGGAAGGGGAGGGGGAGACAGAGACAGGGAGGGGAGGGATAGGAGGGAGGGAGGGGAGTCGGAGAGAGAAAGAGAGAGAAAGGGGAGGGATAGGAGGGAGGGAGGGGATGGGGACAGAGAGAGAGTGAGGGGAGGGATAGGAGGGAGGGAGGGGAGGGGGAGAGAGAGAGAGAGGGAGGGGAGGGATAGGAGGGAGGGAGGGGAGGGGAGAGAGTGAGAGAGGGAGGGGAGGGATACGAGGGAGGGAGGGGACGGGGAGTGAGAGAGAGAGAGAGGGAGGGAGGCAGAGGGAGGGGAGGGGGAGAGAGAGAGAGCGAGAGAGAGAGAGGGAGGGGAGGGATAGGAGGGAGGGAGGGTAGGGGTAGAGAGAGAGAGAGAGGGGGAGGAAAGGAGGGAGGGAGGGGACTTGGAGAGAGAGAGAGAGAGAAACAGAGACAGAGGGAGGTGATGGATAGGAGGGAGGGATGGGAGGTAGAGAGAGAGAGAGTGATGAGAGATTGGAGGGAGGGAGGGGAGGGGGAGAGAGAGAGAGAGAGAGGGAGGGGAGGGATAGGAGGGAGGGAGGGGGAGGGGGAGAGAGAGAGAGGGAACGGAGGGATAGAAGGGAGGGAGGGCAGGGGGAGAGAGAGAGAGAGAGGGGGGAGGGATAGGAGGGAGGGAGGGAGGGAGAGAGAGAGAGCGAGAGAGGAAGGGGAGGGATAGGAGGGAGGGAGGGTAGGGGTAGAGAGAGAGAGAGAGAGGGGGGAAAGGAGGGAGGGAGGGGAGGTGGTGAGAGAGAGAGAGAGAGACAGTCAGAGATAGAGGGCGGTGAGGGATAGGAGGGAGGGAGGGGAGGGAGAGAGAGAGAGAGAGAGAGAGAGCGAGGGGATGAATATGAGGGAGGGAGGGGGTAGAGAGAGAGAGAGTGAGGGGAGGGATTGGAGTGACGGAGGAGAGGCGGAAAGAGAGAGAGACGGAGGGAGGGGGAGGGAATGGAGGGAGGGATTGGAGGGGGAGAGAGAGAGAGAGCCGGAGGGAGGGGAGGTATAGGAGGGAGGGAGGGGAGGGGGAGAGAGAGAGAGGGGGGGAGGGATAGGAGGGAGGAAGGGAGAGGGGCGAGAGAGAGAGAGGGAGGGGAACGGGAGAGAGAGAGTGAGGGAGGGGAGGGATAGGATGGAGGGAGGGGTGGGGGGAGGAGAGAGGAGAGAGGCATGGGAGGGATAGGAGGGAGGGAGGGGAGGGGGAGAGATAGAGAGAGAGAGAGGGAGGTCAGGGATAGCAGGGAGGAAGGGGAGGGGGAGAGAGAGAGGGGAGGGAGGGATAGGAGGGAGGGAGGGGAGGGGAGTGAGAGAGTGAGAGAGGGAGGGGAGGGGGGAGAGAGAGAGAGAGAGGGAGGGGAGGGATAATAGGGAGGGAGGGGATGGGAGGGGGAGAGATCGAGAGGGAGAGACGCAGGGGAGGGATGGGAGGGAGGGAGGGGAGGGGTAGAGAGAGAGAGAAGGGGGGAAAGGAGGGAGGGAGTGGAAGTGGAGAGAGAGAGAGAGAGAGACAGACAGAGATAGAGAGAGGGGAGGGATAGGAGGGAGGAGGGGAGGGGGAGAGAGAGAGTGAGAGAGGGAGGGGAGGGGGAGAGAGAGAGAGAGAGGGGAGGGGATGAAAATGATGGAGGGAGGGGGGTAGAGAGAGAGAGAGAGTGAGGGGAGGGATTGCAGTGAGGAGGAGAGGCTGAAAGAGAGAGAGAGAGTGAGGGGAGGGAATGGAGGAAGGGGTGGAGGGGGAGAGAGAGAGAGAGCCGGAGGGAGGGGAGGGATATGAGGGAGGGAGGGGAGGGGGAGAGAGAGAGAGAGGGGGAGGGATAGGAGGGAGGGAGGAGAGGGGGCGAGAGAGAGAGAAAGGGAGGGGAGGGATAGGAGGGAGGGAGGGGAGGGGGGAGAGAGAGAGAGTGAGGGAGGGGAGGGATAGGATGGAGGGGAGGGGTGGGGGGAGAGAGAGAGAGAGAGAGGGAGGGGAGGGATAGGAGGGAGGGAGGGGAGGGGGAGAGATAGAGAGAGAGAGAGAGAGAGAGAGGTCAGGGATAGGAGGGAGGAAGGGGAGGGGGAGACAGAGACAGGGAGGGGAGGGATAGGATGGAGGGAGGGGGAGGGGGAGAGAGAGAGAGGGAGGGTAGGGATAGGAGGGAGGGAGGGGAGTCGGATAGAGAAAGAGAGAGAAAGGGGAGGGATAGGAGGGAGGGAGGGGATGGGGACAGAGAGAGAGTGAGGGGAGGGATAGGAGGGAGGGAGGGTAGGGGTAGAGAGAGAGAGAGAGGGGGAGGAAAGGAGGGAGGGAGGGGAGTTGGAGAGAGAGAGAGAGAACAGAGACAGAGGGAGGGGATGGATAGGAGGGAGGGATGGGAGGTAGAGAGAGAGAGAGTGATGAGAGATTGGAGGGAGGGAGGGCAGGGGGAGAGAGAGAGAGAGAGAGGGAGGGGAGGGATAGGAGGGAGGGAGGGGAGGGGAGAGAGAGAGAGGGAACGGAGGGATAGAAGGGAGGGAGGGGAGGGGGAGGGAGAGAGAGAGAGAGAGGGGGAGGGATAGGAGGGAGGTAGGGGAGGGAGAGAGAGAGAGCGAGAGAGGAAGGGGAGGGATAGGAGGGAGGGGACGGTAGGGGTAGAGAGAGAGAGAGAGGGGGAGGAAAGGAGGGAGGGAGGGGAGTTGGGAGAGAGAGAGAGAGAAACAGAGACAGAGGGAGGGGATGGATAGGAGGGAGGGATGGGAGTTAGAGAGAGAGAGAGAGTGATGAGAGATTGGAGGGAGGGAGGGGAGTGGGAGAGAGAGAGAGAGAGGGAGGGGAGGGATAGGAGGGAGGGAGGGGAGGGGAGAGAGAGAGAGGGAACGGAGGGATAGAAGGGAGGGAGGGGAGGGGGAGAGAGAGAGAGGGGGGGAGGGATAGGGGGGAGGGAGGGAGGGAGAGAGAGAGAGCGAGAGAGGAAGGGGAGGGATACGAGGGGAGGGGGGGGAGGGGGAGTGAGAGAGAGAGAGGGGCAGGGGAGGCCTAGGAGGGAGGGAGGTGAGGGGGAGAGACTGAGGGAGAGGGGGCGAAAGGACGGAGGGAGGGGAGGTGGAGAGAGGGAGAGAGGGAGGGAGGGATAGGAGGGAGGGAGGGGAGGGGAAGAGAGAGAGAGGGAGGGAGGGGAGGGATTGGAGGGAGGGAGGGGAGGGATTGGAGGGAGGGAGGGGAGGAGGTGAGAGAGAGAGAGGGGGGAGGGATAGGAGAGAGGGAGGGGAGGGGGGGGGAGAGAGAGAGAGAGGGACGGGAGCATAGGAGGGAGGGAGGGGAGGGCGGGAGAGAGAGAGAGAGTGATGGAGGGGAGGGATAGGATGGAGGGAGGGGTGGGTTGAGAGAGAGAGAGAGAGGGAGGGGAGGGATAGGAGGGAGGGAGGGGCGGGGGAGAGATATAGAGAGAGAGAGAGAGAGGGAGGGTAGGGAAAGGATGGAGGGAGGGAGGGGGAGAGATAGAGAGAGAGAGGGAGGTCAGGGATAGGAGGGAGGAAGGGCAGGGGGAGAGAGAGAGAGGGAGGGGAAGGATACGAGGGAGGGAGTGGAGGGGGAGTGGAGAGAGAGAGAGAGGGAGGGGAGGGATAATAGGTAGGGGGGGAGGGGAGGGGAGAGACCGAGAGAGAGAGAGGCAGGGGAGGGATAGGAGGGAGGGAGGGGAGGGGTAGAGAGAGAGAGAGAGAGAGAGAGTGGGGGAAAGAAGGATGGGAGTGGAGGTGGAGAGAGAGAGAGAGTGAGCGAGGGGATGAATATGAGGGAGGGAGGGGGGTAGACAGAGAGAGAGTGAGGGGAGGGATTGCAGTGAGGGTGGAGAGGGGGTGAGAGAGAGAGGAGGGAGGGGAGGGATAGGAGGGAGGGGGGATGAGAGAGAGAGTGGGGGAGGGATAGGAGGGAGGGAGGAGAGGGGGGCGAGAGAGAGACAGAGAGGGAGGTGAGGGATAGGTGGGAGGAGGGGGAGGGGGGAGAGAGAGAGAGTGAGGAGGGGGAGGGATCGGATGGGGAGGGAGGGGTGGGGAGAGAGAGGGTGGAGGCATAGGAGGGAGGGAGGGGAGGGGAGAGATAGAGAGAGAGAGAGGGAGGTCAGGGATAGGAGGGAGGAAGGGGAGGGGGAGAGAGAGAGGGAGGGTAGGGATAGGAGGGAGGGAGGGGGAGGGGAGAGAGAGAGAGTGAGAGGAGGGATTGGAGGGAGGGAGGGGAGGGGGAGAGAGAGAGCGAGAGAGGGAGGGGAGGGATACGAGGGAGGGAGGGGAGGGGGAGTGAGAGAGAGAGAGACAGGGAGGGGAGGCATAGTAGGAAGGGAGGGGAGGGGGGAGAGAGAGAGAGCGAGAGAGAGAGAGGGAGGGGAGGGATAAGAGGGAGTGAGGGGAGGGGGAGAGTCCGAGAGAGAGAGAGGCAGGGGAGGGTCAGGAGGGAGGGAGAGTAGGGGTAGAGAGAGAGAGAGACAGGGGGGGAAAGGAGGGAGGGAGGGGAGGTGGAGAGAGAGAGAGACAGTGACAGAGAGAGAGGGAGGGGAGGGATAGGAGGGAGGGAGGGTTGGGGGAGAGAGAGAGAGAGAGAGAGAGAGAGGGAGGGGGTGAATATGAGGGAGGCACGGGAGGTAGAGAGAGAGAGAGTGAGGGAGGGTTTGGAGGGAGGGAGGGGAGGGGGAGAGAGAGAGAGGGAAGGGAGGGATAGGAGGGAGGGAGGGGAGGGTGAGTGAGAGAGCGAGAGTGGGAGGGGAGGCATAGGAGGGAGGGAGGGGAGGGGAAGAGAGATAGCGAGAGTGAGAGAGGGAGGGGAGGGATAAGAGGGAGGGCGGGGAGGGGGAGAGTCTGAGCGAGAGAGAGGCAGGGGAGGGATAGGAGGGAGGGAGGGGAGGTGGAGAGAGAGAGAGACAGAGACAGAGATAGAGGGAGGGGAGGGATAGGAGGGAGGGAGGGAGGGTTGGGGGAGAGAGAGAGAGAGGGAGGAAATGAATATTAGGGAGGGACGGGAGGTAGAGAGAGAGAGAGTGAGGGGAGGGATTGGAAGGAGGGAGGGGAGGGGGAGAGAGAGACGGAGGGGAGGGATAGGAGGGAGGGAGGGGAGGGGGAGAGAGAGAGGGAGGGGAGGGATAGGAGGGAGGGAGGGGAGGGAGAGAGAAAGAGCGAGAGAGGGAGGGAGGATACGAGGGAGGGAGGGGAGGGGGAGTGAGAGAGAGAGAGAGAGGGCAGGGATAGGAGGGAGGGAGGGGAGGGGGCGAGAGAGACAGAGAGAGAGGGACGTGAGGTATAGGAGGGAGAGAGGGGAGGGTGGGAGAGAGAGAGAGAGAGAGTGAGGGGGGGAGGGATAGGATGGACGGAGGGGTGGGGGAGAGAGAGAGAGAGGGGGAGGGGAGGGATAGGAGGGAGGAGGGGAGGGGGAGAGAAAGAGAGAGAGAGAGAGGAAGGGGAGGGATAGGAGGGAGGGAGGGGGAGAGAGAGGAAGGGAGGGCTGGGATAGGACGGAGGGAGCGGAGGGGGAGAGAGAGAGATAGAGAGGGAGGGGAGGGATAATAGGGAGGGAGGGGAGGGGGGAGTGAGAGAGGGAGGGGAGGGGAGAGAGAGAGAGAGAGAGGGAGGGGAGGGATAATAGGGAGGGAGGGGAGGGGAGGGAGGAGAGAGAGTGAGGGAGGGGAGGGATAGGATGGAGGGAGGTGTGGGGGGAGAGAGAGAGAGGGAGGGAGGGGAGGGATAGGAGGGAGGGAGGGGAGGGAGAGAGATAGAGAGAGAGAGAGGGAGGTCAGGGATAGGAGGGAGGAAGGGGAGGGGGAGAGAGAGAGAGGGAGGGGAGGGATAGGAGGGAGGGAGGGGAGGGGGAGGAGAGAGAGAGAGAGAGAGGGGGATGGGGGATAGGAGAGAAGGAGGGGAGGGGGAGAGAGAAAGAGAGAGGAAGGGGAGGGATAGGAGGGAGCGAGGGGAGGGGGGACAGAGAGAGTGAGGGGAGGATAAGAGGGAGGGAGGGGCGGGGGAGAGAGAGAGAGAGGGAGGGGAGGGATAGGAGGGAGGGAGGGGAGGGAGAGAGAGTGCGAGAGAGGGAGGGTAGGGATACGAGGGAGGGAGGGGAGGGGGAGTGAGAGAGAGCGAGAGATGGAGAGGGAGGGTAGGGATAAGAGGGAGGGAGGGGAGGGGGAGAGACTGAGAGACAGAGAGAGGCAGGGGAGGCATAGGAGGGAGGGAGGGTAGGGGTAGAGAGAGAGGGAGAGGGGGAAAGGAGGGAGGGAGGGGAGTTGGAGAGAGTGAGGAGAGTGAAACAGAGAGAGAGGGAGGGGATGGATAGGAGGGAGGGAGGGGTGGGGGGGAGAGAGAGAAAGAGAGGGAGGGGAGTGATAGGAGGGAGGGATGGGAGGTAGAGAGAGAGAGAGTGATGAGAGATTGGAGGGAGGGAGGGGGAGGGGGGAGAGAGAGAGAGGGAGGGGAAGGATAGGAGGGAGGGAGGGGAGGGAGAGAGAGAGAGCGAGAGAGAGAGGGAGGGGAGGGATAATAGGGAAGGAGGGGAGGGGGAGAGACTGAGGGAGAGGGGGGAAAGGAGTGAGGGAGGGAGGTGGGGAGAGAGGGAGAGAGAGACAGAGAGAGGGAGGGGAGGGATAGGAGGGGGGTGGGGGAGAGACTGAGGGAGAGGGGGAAAGGGTGAGGGAGGGGAGGTGGAGAGAGGGAGAGAGAGACAGAGAGAGGGAGGGGAGGGATAGGAGTGTGGGAGGGGTTGGGGAGAGAGAGAGAGAGGGGGGGAGGGGATTATATGAGGTAGGGAGGGGGGTAGAGCGAGGAGAGAGAGAGTGAGGGGAGGGATTGGAGTGAGGGAGAGAGCGGAAAGAGAGAGAGAGGGAGGGGAGGGATAGGAAGGAGGGAGGTGAGGGGAGAGAGAGATAGAGAGAGAGGAGAGGGGGAGGGGAGGGAAGGAGGAGGGAGGGGCGGGGTGAGAGAGAGAGGAGAGGGGGAGGGATAGGAGGGCGGGAGGGGAGGGGAGAGAAAGAGAGAGAGAGAGAGTGAGGGGATGGATAGGGAGGAGGGAGGGGAGGGGGAGAGAATGAGAGAGAGAGAGAGGGAGGGGAGGGATAGGAGGGAGGGGAGGGGGAGGGAGAAAGAGAGAGGGAGGGGAGGGATAGGAGGGAGGGAGGGGAGGGAGAGGGATAGGAGGGAGGGAGGGGAGGGAGAGAGAGAGAGCGAGAGAGGGAGGGGAGGGATACGAGGGAGGGAGGGGAGGGGGAGTGAGAGAGAGAGATGCAGGGGAGGCATAGGAGGGAGGGAGGGAGGGGGAGAGAGAGCGAGAGAGAGAGGGAGGGGAGGGATAATAGTGAGGGAGGGGAGGGGGAGAGACCGAGAGAGAAGGGGGGGGAAAGGAGGGAGGGAGGGGAGGTGTAGAGAGAGAGAGAGACAGAGAGGGAGGGAGGGGAGGGATTGGAGGGATGGAGGGGAGGGGGAGAGAGAGAGAGAGAGAGAGAGTGGGAGTGGATGAATATGAGGGAGGGAGGGGATAGAGAGAGAGAGAGAGAGTGAGGGGAGGGATTGGAGTGAGGGAGGAGAGGCGGAAAGAGAGAGAGAGGGAGGGGAGGGATAGGAGGGAGGGAGGGGAGGGGGTGAGAGAGAGAGAGGGAGGGAGGGGAGGGATTGGAGGGAAGGAGGGGAGGGGGGTGAGAGACAGAGAGAGGGGTGAGGGATAGGAGGGAGGGAGGGGAGGGAGAGAGAGAGAGCGAGAGAGGAAAGGGGGGATACGAGGGATGGAGGGGAGAGGGAGAGAGAGAGAGAGAGAGGGAGGGGAGGGAGAAAAGGGGGGAGGGGAGGGGAAGACACTGAGGGAGAGGGGGAAAGGAGTGAGGGAGGGGTGGTGGAGAGAGGGAGGGATGGTGGAGAGAGGGAGAGAGAGACAGAGAGAGGGAGGGGAGGGATAGGAGGGAGGGAGGGGTGGGGGAGAGAGAGAGAGAGAGAGGGGGAGGGGATTAATATGAGGGAGGGAGGGGGGGTAGAGCGAGAGAGAGAGTGAGGGGAGTGATTGGAGTGAGGGAGGAGAGGCGGAAAGAGAGAGAGAGGGAGAGGGAGGGGAGGGGGAGAGAGAGAGAGGGAGGGGAGGGATAGGAGGGAGGGAGGGGCGGGGGTGAGAGAGAGAGAGGGGGAGGGATAGGAGGGCGGGAGGGGAGAGGGCGAGAGAGAGAGAGAGAGGGAGGGGAGGGATAGGAGGGAGGGAGGGTAGGGGAGAGAGAGAGAGGGAACGGAGGGATAGGAGGGAGGGAGTGTAGGGGAGAGAGAGAGAGGGAGGGGAGGGATAGGAGGGAGGGAGGGTAGGGAGAGAGAGAGCAAGAGAGGGAGGGGAGGGATAGGAGGGAGGGAGGGGAGGGCGGGAGAGAGAGAGTGAGGGAGGCAAGGGATAGGATGGAGGGAGGGGTGGGGGAGAGAGAGAGAGGGAGGGGAGGGATAGTAGGGAGGGAGGGGAGGGGGAGAGATAGAGAGAGAGAGAGGGAGGGGAGGGATAGGATGGAGGGAGGGGAGGGGGAGAGATAGAGAGAGAGAGGGAGGGGAGGGATACGAGGGAGGGAGGGGAGGGGAGGGGGAGAGACCGAGAGAGAGAGAGAGGCAGGGGAGGGATAGGAGGGTGGGAGGGGAGGGGTATAGAGAGAGAGAGGGGGTGGAAAGGAGGGAGGGAGAGGAGGTGGAGAGAGAGAAAGAGAGAGACAGAGACTGAGGGAGGGGAGGGGGAGAGAGAGAGAGAGAGAGGGGAGGGGATGAATATGAGGGAGGGAGGGTGGTAGAGAGAGTGAGTGAGGGGAGGGATTGGAGTGAGGGAGGAGAGGCGGATAGAGAGAGAGAGAGGGAGGGGAGGGAATGGAGGGAGGGAGGGGAGGGAGAGAGAGAGAGAGAGGGAAGGAGGGGAGGGATAGGAGGGAGGAAGGGGAGGGGGAGACACAGAGAGGGAGGGGACGGATAGGACGGAGGGAGGGGAGGGGGAGAGAGAGAGATAGAGAGGGAGGGGAGGGATACGAGGGAGGGAGGGGAGGGGAGGGGGAGAGACCGAGAGAGAGAGAGAGGCAGGGGAGGGATAGGAGGGTGGGAGGGGAGGGGTATAGAGAGAGAGAGGGGGTGGAAAGGAGGGAGGGAGAGGAGGTGGAGAGAGAGAAAGAGAGAGACAGAGACTGAGGGAGGGGAGGGGGAGAGAGAGAGAGAGAGAGGGAGGGGATGAATATGAGGGAGGGAGGGTGGTAGAGAGAGTGAGTGAGGGGAGGGATTGGAGTGAGGGAGGAGAGGCGGATAGAGAGAGAGAGAGGGAGGGGAGGGAATGGAGGGAGGGAGGGGAGGGAGAGAGAGAGAGAGAGGGAAGGAGGGGAGGGATAGGAGGGAGGGGAGGGGGGTGAGAGAGAGAGAGGGGGGGAGGGATAGAAGGGAGGGAGGAGAGGGGGCGAGAGAGAAAGAGGAAGGGGAGGGGTGGAGGGAGGGAGGGGTGGGGGACAGAGAGAGAGAGAGGGAGGGGAGGGATGGGAGGGAGGGAGGGGAGGGGGAGAGATAGAGAGAGAGGGGAGGGATAGGAGGGAGGGAGGGGAGGGGGAGAGAGAGAGTGAGGGGAGGGATAGGAGGGAGGGAGGGGTGGGGGAGAGAGAGAGTGAGAGAGGGAGGGAGGGGAGGGATAGGAGGGAGGGAGGGGTGGGGGAGAGAGAGAGAGAGAGGGAGGGAATGTATATGAGGGAGGGAGGGGAGGTAGAGAGAGAGAGTGAGGAGGAGGGAGGGGAGGGGGGAGAGAGAGAGAGAGAGAGGGAGGGGAGGGATAGGAGGGAGGGAGGGGAGGTGGAGAGAGAGAGAGAGAGAGGGGGAGTGGATGAATATGAGGGAGGGAGGGGATAGAGAGAGAGAGAGAGTGAGGGGAGGGATTCGAGTGAGGGAGGAGAGGCGGAAAGAGAGAGAGAGAGGGAGGGGAGGGATAGGATGGAGGGAGGGGAGGGGAGAGAGAGAGAGAGAGGGAGGGAGGGGAGGGATTGGAGGGAGGGAGGGGAGGGGATGAGAGACAGAGAGGGGTGAGGGATAGGAGGGAGGGAGGGGAGGGGGCGAGAAAGAGAGAGAGAGGGAGGGGAGGGATACGAGGGAAGGAGGTGAGGGGGGAGTGAGAGAGAGAGAG